>NC_067141.1:60184999-60490390 GCF_903995435.1 Acomys russatus | reverse complement strand
GAGCCTCCCTTTGTCATGAGAATAGACTGTTCCTACTGGCCTCCATGCCCCTCGCTGCCTATAGCTCCTCAGGCTACCACTCTTCATTCTAGTGGTGTCCCTTACCAGTGAGTGAGGACAAGATGACCCTGCCCTGGTGGGGAGTTGATTCTGAGAGGGACACACGCATGCGTGCACGACCATACTCATTCCCACCTCTGCCTGGGACTCATCAAGCAAAAGGCAGATCACCCGCAGGCCTCACACTTATCAACAGAGCCTGACACCTCTGGCCACGGGCAAATTATCCCCTGCAGCCTGGCAGGCTCAGGAGAGCATGGGACGCAGCCCTCCTGCCCTGAGAGTAGAGGGCTGGGCAGCCACACGCTGTGTTTTCCATTTGCACATCTGTGCTTCTTCATCTCCACCTCCAGGGGTGGAAAGGGGGGCTCTTGGGGCTCTCTCTGGGGCCTCTCATCTCCTTCTCTTTTCTTTCCCTCCCAGTTTCTTCTCCTTGTTCACTCTTTTCGTCCAATATCCTCTGTCTGTCAGCTTTCCATCACCGTGACAAAATATCTTAAGAAACTAAAATGGATTTGTTTGGGCCTTTGGCGGCAGTCCATGGTCACATGACCCTGTGACTCTGGGCCTGTGGCAGGGGTGGCATGACGGAGCAGATCTGCTGGTCTCACAGAGGCCAGGAAACAATGAAAGGAAGAAGCAGGATCCTAGCGTGCCTTTCAAGGATGCCCCCATGCCCCAGAGGCTCTGCTTCTCTTTGGCAAATCCTCTTGCACACAGCCCTAGGGGGCATTCCGATCTAAATTATAGCATTCTCCCCAGTTCCGTCCCTATCTCCCTCTGTCTCTTTGGGTTTCTTTGGCCTCTCACACAGGGCAGCATCTGTGCCAGCCATGCATGGATGCTGTTCCCCATAGCTGCGGCCATCACTTTGCACTGTTCCAGCTGATAAGTGGGCGATTCTGGCCTGGAGCTCTGGGGTTTAGTTTGGGGTTTCCTCACTAGCCCTGTAGCGAACTTTCCATTGGCCTCTGGCTACTCTCAAGGCTTAGCGTGAGGATAAGGGACTACATTATACCGGGCCCTGGCTGCTTCTTTACCTAAATGAGTTGTCAATCAAAACTAACCATCTCTAGAAGGTCAGGGGTCTACTCTGGTTTAGCTTTCTCAGAAGTAACCATCCTCTGCATGACTCCCGGGGACAAGCACCGGGGCCCTGGTGTCATTCGTTCTACCAGGGTCTTGAGATGAGGTACTGTGCTAGAAACTCTGAGAAACTAGTGACTGATTGCCGTGGACCACCCTGCCGGCTTCCCCATCACAACTTGTTCATGCTCAGAGACTGCATAATGCAGGCTTACACGTGGTTATGTGTCTGAAATCGGCTTCCAGCTCAAAACCCTTTACCACAGGAACCCACAGCTAACCTTTTTGTCTTTCAAACCCACAGGGGATTAGAAGGAGTGACAGATCCAGGGCGGCAAGAAGTCCCTAGACAATGCTTATCCCAGAGAGCGACTAACACTCTGCTCTCCGTTGTCACAGCTGCTCAGCGATTCTCATGCCATTTTTGATAAGAATATGTCTAACGTGTATTATATAATTACACAGGTTATGAAACAGAGGGTCTTGAGTACAATGTAACCTTGTGCTCATGGCTTAGTGTCAACCTTATAGCGGCTTACCAGCACCGTGTTGCTTGAGTTTTCACTGCCTGCTTCCAAATTCATCTGTCACCACCAACATGCGTGAGCTTTTGGGAACTTCCCCGCCCACTTGTCCATCACTTTAATGATTCCAGCATGTGGAGACAGTGTGGCAGGGTGTGCACTGTGTAGTCAGACAGCCTGGGACGGTTACCATGCCTCTGTTACAGTATCTGAAAAGTGGATAGGGTGACAACAACCTTAAACAAACAAGCAAACTTTAAAGCCTTCAGCAGTGGGGCATACCTTTAATCCCAGCACGCACTTACAAGGCAGAGGCAGGAGGGATCTTTGTGAGTTTGAGGTCATACTGATCCACATAGTGAGCTTCAGGAAAGCCAGGACTAAATAGAGAGAGACCTATTTCAAAAACCTAAAATATAAAGCAAATA
Organism: Acomys russatus; assembly: GCF_903995435.1. Taxonomy (NCBI): domain Eukaryota; kingdom Metazoa; phylum Chordata; class Mammalia; order Rodentia; family Muridae; genus Acomys; species Acomys russatus. The sequence goes on along the minus strand of NC_067141.1, from coordinate 60,488,292 downwards.
AACCTTAAGGTGCTGGAGGCATAGCTTAGGTGGCAGAGCACTTATCTAGTGTTCACATGCCCCGGGTTGACCACAGCACACTGTATAAAGTAGGCTGGCGGTACATGCCTGTGATCTTAGCAACCAGGAGAACCAGAATTTCAAGACCAACCTGAACTACATGTGACCATTCCTTTAAATATATGTGTGTGTGTGTGTGTGTGTGTGTGTGTATTTACAAGGCAGAGTCTCTCTCTATTAGCCTTGGCTATCCTGGACTCACTCTGTAGATCAGGCTGGCCTTAAACTCACAGCGATCCACCTGTCTCCTGAGTGCTGGGATAAAAGGTGTGAGCCACCATGCCTGGCTTCCTTTAAAATATTTTAAGACACCATTATAGCACATATCTTTATTTCTAACACCCTGGAAACAAAGCCAAGAATCATGAGTTTGGGGCCAGCTTAGGGCAGTTATGGAGAGACTCTGTCTCAGAACAAAAATGAACGAAACCAAACCAACCAACCAACCAATCAAACAAACAAAAACCCCAACAAAATAAATTAAAAATTAAAAATCATCATTGTTAGGGCTGTGTGTTTATCTCGGTGTTAAGGAGCTTGCTTTGTATGCCCAAGGATTGAGTTTCCAAATCAAGAGGGCAAAGTAAAATATAGCATGAGTGAGATCCTAGGTACACTTCCCAGTGGGAGGAAATGAAGCAAGCCTTTAGTGTTTAGAATTTCAGGTTTCCAGAAAAACTGGGAGGAAACGAGAAGTTTCCCACAGCCTGGCTCTCCTCACACGCTTACTCTCACATCCCACACAGCCAACAGAGGGATGCTTTTTATAAGATGTTCCAAGACCTAAAGGATGTGGGTCTATAAAACACGTGAAACACGTGACTCAGTTCCAGACACATAATAGATACCACAGGTAACACAGTTAACACCAGCAGCCCTGATAACTGTAATGACAGCTGCTGCCGCTGTGAGCAAGGTCCTCAGTATTAAGAACATGCCAGGCACCATCTCAGCACCTCCTTATACGGGCTGTGTCTTTGTCCAAAGAGGAATATCTAACCTCAATGGAGGAGGCTCAGGCCCAAGTTGCCCCTCCCCCCCAGAAGAAACTTAGTGATGCGTAGTGTGCTCAGCACATGTCTGTCATGAGCCTTGGGGTCACAGTGTGCTCCCCAGACCTCTAGTGTATGTTACAAGCAGGAATCTCTGTGGTTTGGGGGAAAAAAAAAAAAAAAAAAAAAGCAATAGACAGGGAAGGTTGAAGGTGGCTGAGATCCAAGGTACGCAAGCAGAGGAAGCTCGGAGGTTCAGGACCAGGGACAGCAACAAGCCTAGCCGGCGCTCCTCCGGGTTGCCGTGGGATTTGACAAGTCTAGGTGTTTTCTTTCTCCGAGGGTTCCCTTCTGTGTCGTGTTGAGGGGACCAGAGTTACAATTGCAGACCTCACTTTCCTACTGAAATGCTCCCGAAGTCAAGGGACTAATAGGGACCCGCCCTGCTCCTCTACAAGACCAGGGAACAGTGGGACACGGTTTTTAGTATAATAAAACTGAGGGCGGGCAGGATGAGAGAGGGCTAGGAATGCTTCAGCGCTCAGCGATGTGCGCTGGCCTCCCTTGTAGGCTGCTTCTTCCGAGACATCTGTCCTGGTATTGGCTGCCCTGCCTCGCTGGCCAGGGTCCCAGCTTCTTCCCGAAGAAGTGCAGACTGGCATCTGCCACAGCTTGGCCACTCGCCTTGTTCAGAGCCCCCTCCCCAGCACAGCATAGGCCTTCCCTATTGAGCTCTGTCTCTCCTTCCTTTGGCTCTCTCTCTTCACAAACTGCACTCAACCCTGCTTCCCCGTGCCAGTGCCATCCAAAGAATCTGCTCTCTGTGTCAAAATGGGCTGAGCAGAGGAAGAGGCAACAAGATGGAGTCTGCATGCTGGCCAGTGTGTATACGCCTCAATTCTCTACCTCCCCCCACCCCCCCTTACATACACACATACACACACACACACACACACACACATTGGCTCAGCTCATCTAAGCAGTGTGTGAGGTGGGTGGGTCGACCATCTGCACAACGGTCTCTGTGCCCCCGTGCCAGGCTGGGAGTGTGTGCATAACTGCCCTGTAAAAGCAGCGCTGTGTCAGAAACAGAACAATCTACCAAATGTCATTTTGCTAAAAGCCAATTTGCTGAAGCCAATTCATGGAATGGCCGATTTGTCCAAAGATCGATGCGTCAAGCTGACTGATTTGTTTAACTCTCTGGAGGGAGTCTGTCTCCTGGCTTGTGTTTCCTCGCATATCAAAGACCTGCTCTGTTGGTCTCTGCCCCAGCTCCTGGTGTTTGGACTGAGGTAAACCTGGCCCCAGCTTACCACTACAGCTACAGGGAGCCAGAGCAGGCAACCAGGAGTCCCTAGGCCAAACGACAAGGGAAACAGCTCTTGTTTTAACAATGTTAAAAACAAATAAAACACTCCCCAAAACAATGCTAAAAAATAACAAAGGAATGTGTTGGTCCCTTGACTGGCTGACCTGTGACTTGGCCTTGGAGAGGTGACCCAGAAGGAATGACCTACTTGTATCTGCCAGCCTCTTTTGGGGATACAGGTGAGTGCCTTGCTTTCCCCCTTTACAGCCTTCTCTTTGTAGAGACTGTGAGGCCGGGGGGGGGGGGGGGGGCGGTGTAGCGTCTAGCTGAGCCTCAGAATCAGCTGATATTTGGTCTCAATCAGGTGACTCACCATAAGAAGCCCACGGCCCCACAGAGCAGGGTAGCCCACCCTTTTTGAAGACACGGTCTTACTATGTAGCCTTGGCTGTCCTGGATCTGGCTACATACACCAAGCTAGTCTCGAACCCATAGAGATCCGCCGGCCCCTGCTTCCCTAGTGCTGGTGTTAAAGGTGTGCACCATCTTATCTCACAGCTTTACCCTTTCATCGTTTTTAAGCCTTTCCTCTGGTTGCTTTTATCTTACTTTATAACAAAACCCAGGAGCCATTTTCCTTTCTCCCTGCAACACGGTGAGAAAGGCATTCAGAATTCTGCCAGATGCTCCCATCCTCCCTCGCCCCTCCCTTCGCTTGCCCTTGTTTTTCCAAGGCCCGTATCCTCCAGTGCCGTGATCTGGTCCTCCCTGGAGGTCACATCCCTGAATCCCAGCACAGTGCCCATTCTTTAGGAACTGTGGAAGCTTACTGTAGAGTTTGAGAGCAGAGACCCTGGCAAGTACCACAGTGGAGTCTAGCACCACTGCCCACCCAGGTGATGCCTCTTCCCAGTTCAGCCTTTCCCCATCCTAGTGAAAGTAGCCTTGCCCTGTCCTCAGCCACTTTCGTCACGTGGATCTGTGCTCTCACCGTATGGTTGGGATCCAAGCTTGCCACATTTTGACAGTCAACAGAATAGGATGGAATGGTCCTGTGTCCTGGGGGTACATCAGTTGAGTGGGACTCCAACCTCAGAGCCCCCTTGCCTTGGCTGAGCCTGTCAGTTTGTGAGAGAAGGCTGCTTTGTTGGGGGATCTCTTTTTGGGGGTGTTTCTTTTGTGGGAGGAGTCGATGTTCATAGCTGCCCAGCATATAAGCCAGTGTCAAACCAGTATCACAGGATGGTTTATGGCGTAGCTAGCCAGGCCTCTTAGTGCCTTCGTTTGGTTGCAGTCTTAGTAGTGGTGCAAGTGTGTGAAGGCTGAGCAGAACAGCTGGTGGCCTCACAGTGGGAAGGGAGGGAGTTTTCTGCTGATGCCAGTAGGTACTGGCCTATCAAGCACTCAGAAAACAGGGGAAGACCCAATTCCTTGGTGCGGTGAGTGTGCAGCCTGCTCCCCCAAACACCCTCTGGTGGACTTGTGCTAAGCAGCGCTGGACAGTGTCTCCCCTGCTTCCAACCCCAGCTGCAATGTAGAAAGGGCCTGCAGCATAAATGTAGTTAGGGGTTACCCCCACCTCTGTGGCTACCCGACCCCCACCCCGCGTATAGCCCGTGCCTCACAAGAGAGAGGCCAGTACAGTAGCTGGTTTTTTCCCTTGATAAAGCAGAGTTATTGGACCCCCGCTGATTTGAATTGCTGCCTGGCTAGTGCAGTGTGGTTCGCTCCTGCCACATGCAGCGTTCCAAATTTGGCATGCTCTAGTTTGCTGTAGGTAGGGGAAAAAAATCTGTCCAGCTGTCCCAGGTACCAGGGTTGACCTGTTGAACCATTGATCTAGGTTCCCAGTAGCTGATCCCCTCCATGTAACAATGTGAGCTGATGTTGTGTGGTACAGGACATTAACCACCTGTGGCACACACCCATGGACACTGGGAACTTCCTATGTGTCTTGCCTGGAGTCCAGCCCAAACTACTAGGAGGCTACTTGGTGATTCCCAAACCCCAAGCTCCTTGTTCTCACAATGTCTTGGGTCTCCCATGCCTCTGCTCCAACCATGACAGCTACTTGAGCTTTCTGAAGACTAAGCCACCCCTTACATGCTCCTGGGGTCAATTGTTTGGACAAGGAGCTCACTGCACATGTGGCTGGCTTGTTGTCCTCTGGGCCCACGTCTACAGCCCAGCAGTCTGGTTACCAGGAAGCCATGGGTAAGGTGCCCAAGAGCACTGTGCTGTGCTGAACCTCCCTGCGGCTTGAAGAGCCACAAAATAACAAGCTTTGTAGTGGGGCAGCAGGTCCATGTCAGAGCCCAGAGTCCAGCCTGGCCTTGGCTGGTGCCCAATGTCCTGCCCCCACTGGGCCCCACTAATCCCCTCAGAGGTGGTGTGCCTGCTGAGAGAAGTTAGAGGTTAGAGCCTAAAGGGGATTAGCAGCATAAACATGGGGTCCTGACCTTGGCTCCCCTCCTTGTCAGAGTGTAGAAGGGGCCAGGGATGTGCACTTGGGGAGAGTGCCTAAGGCAAGGAGAGGCAGAAAGTGGTTGGACCCCTGTACCCAGTGGGGGATGGCTCAGGGTAGAAACTTGGCCTCCTCAGCATCCTTGGCCCTTGGGAGTGGGATGCAGGCTAGACTGGGGGAATCTCACCTGCAGAACCCTTACCATACTCCTTAGAACAGACTTCCTTCTCTGGAGGTTTCCAGGCTAGAAGATGCTTACCTCCCTCAGCGGCTGCCCAGATCCCTTGCTGGATGCAGGGCTCCATTTGGATGTAGGAAGGGAAGCAGAATCAAGATGATGTCATCCACAATTCCAGTTTCTTGTCTGATGCTGCTCGGCCTTTTAGGGGCCATCTGCATGACAGAGCAGGCACAAGGAACCTCAGGACACAGGCTGGGATCTGGGGGCTCCACTCCTGCCCCAGGCTTTGCCTCCCTGGCGCTGCATCCTGTCCCAATCCCTTGCTCTGGCCAGGGTATGGGAGGGGTCAGAACGGGAAAGCCGTTGAGTATCCTAGTTAGTTTACTTCAGTTAAAGTTACAGAGCATTTACAATCTCGTGATACCCTGGGAACAAGAGCGATGTCAGCTGGTGGAAGATTATGGAGAGATGGGTGGTAATTAAACATCCATACATTAGCCCAAAACACTTCTATTAGCAATGTGAATTTGTGTTGAAAAAGGAAGCGTGTGTGTGTGTGTGTGTGTGTGTGTGTGTGTGTGTGTGTGTGTGTGCATGCGTGTACTGGGATCTGTAGGAGAGGAAACAGTTAGGAGCCCGGGAAAGGGACTGTAGACCGAGCTAGGAAAGCTAAAGGTGTTTCTAGGTGCATGACTGCCCAGCACCTTATAATGCAGGTGGCCCAGCCAGAGCTTGCTGAACGTTTTGTCCACGGCATCCACTGTGGGTTTTATCCAACAAACCTTGGCTTCCCAACTTTGCCACTCCTTCCCACCCCCTATCAGAAACCTCTTCCTGACCTTCGGACAAGCTCTGTTCTCCTTCCTCCCAGCCATGGCGGTCTTTGCTGGCTGGAATTTCCACATTACCAGATCACGCACTGCTCTGCCAGGGATTCTCTTTTTCTTCAGATACATGCATGACCGTTCTCATTTTGAGGGTCTTGTGACAACCACCGTGGAGAATGGTTGGGTAACTTGAGTTTGAGGATGACAGAAAGCTGAGGGCTGGGGGAAAGCCCTGCTTGTGTGCAAGCAGGGATGAGCGGCTTTAGCTCTGGGTGGGGGGTGGGGGATGGGAATTTGACAAAGACAAGGGAAGTTGACTAAGACAAGGGCAAGTTAAGGTGCCCCCAAAAGTGAGCCTCTGCCTTGCGTAGAGAATGACATCTGTTTGTCAAACCCAGGGAACGCTTCTGGCGCACCCTAGTGGCCACTCTAGAAACAACTGTGACGCCTCAGGGAAAGTAGGGACAAAAGCATTTCCTGAATGCTGATAAATGGAAATGAGGTTTAAATGTTAAACTGTGCACTCACAGGATCTTAACTGGGCCCTGAATGACAGACGGTGTCCATTCTACAAAGCCCTCTGGGTTCTCTGGGTCCACTGCTGGCGGATGGTAGAAACAGTTGAACCCTTAAATCTTCCCACTGCTTCCTTTGCTGTCAGCCAGCTCCCTAAAAAAATATTATTTTTTAATATATTTACTTTACATCCCAATTGTAGTCCCCTTCCTCTTCTCCTCCTGGTCTCACTCTTACTCCCTCTTCCCCCTATCCCCTCCCTTAGTCCTCAGAAAGGGGGAGCCCTCCTCCCCTACCAACTGACCCCAGCCTATCAAGTCTCAATAGGACTGCCTGTATCCTCTTCCTCTGTGGCCTGGCAAGGGAGAAATGATCAATGAGTGGGCACCAGAGTCCATGTCAGAAACAGCCCCTGTTTCCCATATTAGGGGACCCACATGGAGACTGAGCTGTCTATTGACTACATCTGAGCAGGGGTCTAGGTCCTCTCCGTGCATGGTCCTTAGTTGGTGCATCAGTCTCTGCAGTCCCCCCCCCCCCCCCCCCCCCCCCCCCCCGACCCTTTTTGTTGGCTCTGTTGGGTTTTGAGACTTCCTGCTGGCCTATATGCTGCCTCTTCTGGGTTTGCAAGTCATTCCATCTGGTCATTTAAACAGGACAGAGACTTCCTGCTGTAGACTGACTGGCAGGGACTAGCCTGGCCTTCCCAAGTGGGGTTACCCTCCTATCTCCCCTGCAAGCTCTCAGTGTCCCACACTATCTGCTCTGTACTCTGGGAGCTTTGGGCCCCAGGGCAGTGTCCACAAAGGGTGGACCCCCAGCCTCTCCGGCCAGGCTTAGCAGGTTCTGCCTTGACCCAATTGTTCCAGGCTGTGCCAGGCCTCCCAGCTGCCCTCATTCCTCGCTTAGCTCCTGGTATGAGTGCTTGCAGAATCAACTTCCTGAGACACACTTTGACACAAACCCTATTTGTTATAAGGACCCAGTGTTACTGCCGAGGCCGTGCTGCCATTTTTTGTAAAGCCTTGTGGGAGAATTCTTGTCTCAACCGAGTGCCCAGACATTCGGATCCATTTAGACTGTATATAGATCATGTGCCCCGCTGATCCCCCTTCGTTGGTTGCTCTCTGGAAGCACTGAGCCCCCTGTGAGTCATATGGCATATTCAGAGCACCAGCCATTGATTTTTCTTCTCTTTGCTGAGTTCCCCCCTTCCCCCCCCCATCCTACCCCACCTGCTCTTGCTGGCTTGTAAATCCCTGCAAGCTACTGTAAAGTCTGCACAGAACAGGCTTGGGCTCCATTGATTGGCTATCGATTCAGATAACAAGCCTTTCAGGCAGGGCTGGATTACAGAGATAATGCTCAGGAGAAATAGCCCGGAGTCTCTCCCAGGCTCTGCCAGCGGGTGAGCTGCCTGCTGTGCTGGGGGTGGGGGGTGGGCCTCCTGGAGTTGCTGCCTCCCTGCGTACCTCCACGTTCTCTAGGGCACAACCCCGCTGCCTTATCTGTGTGCCCCCACATTCTCTAAAGCACCCCTCCCTGAAGGTGGCTAGTAGCTCGACTTTATCTCCTCCCCACCTCCCGAATGCCTCTGTTAGCCGTGGTCCCTCACTTCAGGGATGTCAAGAGCCCCAAAGAGCCAAGCCCCTCAACAGAACATATGTCTGAGCCTATTCATGCTACTGTAACGGAATACCACAAGCTGGGTGGCTTTAAACAACAAAAATGTCTTTCTCAAGTTCTGCAGTGGTAAGATTCCCAGTTTGGTGTGTGGGGAGCACCCACTTTCGGATTCATAGAACTCAGACACCATTGTGTCCTCGTACAGGGGAGTAACCAGCCGAGGGCCTAACACTGTGTGGGTGCAGGAACATCTAGTGTTGGCACATCCCGTCCCTCCTTTCTGCAAGGTTCAGGGAGGGTGGGGCCCTTCCTACCTGCAGGCATTCCCCCTGACTATCCTTCAATTGCCCACTGATGCCAAACAAGACAAAAAGAGAGTTGGTGATCTGGGTTCTGTAGTAGTTGGAGGGTCTAGCCTGGGGTTCTCTTGCAGTTGGTTGGGGTCAGGGGCGAGGGCAGGCAGCCAGCTGGGGCTGCACTGTCTGTAGGAAGTGGGCATAGAGCTCTTGTGCTCTGATGTTTGCAATCCCCTAGGGTAGACCGGGAAGCCAACCCAGCCTAGTTGAAGACAGAGTGGACCACTTGGATCTGTTTCCCTGCAGCAAGACAAAGCTGAGGGCCACGGGGAACCTCTGCCTGTGTGTCTCTGCTCAGCTCCTTCCTATGCAGTTGGGGCTTAGCTAACCATGGGGGCCCTGCTAGGGCTAATCACAGTCACTGGGAGCTTCTCTCTAGCCATCCTCTATCCAGACCGGGGTGTGGGGGGATGGTTGTGACTGGGGACAGAGTGTCCCAGTGTCTGTCAGGACAGGAAGCTCCTCTCTAACTCCACCATTTGTTCATTCAGCCACAGTTTACAGAACAACTAAAGCCATCCAGACTCTGGTATGTGGTCAGCCATGAGGCCACTGCCCTCACTTCTTGCCATGACTCCCTTGACTGGTACCCTCTCTTTCTCTGCTCATCCCCCAGGGACCTGAGTGAGAATGCTCTCCAGGCTGTGCCCAGGAAGGCTTTCCGGGGAGCCACAGACCTCAAAAATCTGTGAGTAGAAGCCTGGGATGGTCACCCAGGCAGCATCCTCATCTGTGTCATATGTTCTAAGCCTTCTTAGAGGGACAAAGTTGTACCATCCATCCCTTAATTGTGATTCTGCATGACAGAGTGTGTGCTCTGGGGACTGGGTTGAGGGGAATATGAACTGTGGCATGCCAGGCCACATTCCCAGCCTCTGGTTCTCTGGTGCCTTCTGGCTTTTTGGGGGGTTAGGAGCTGGGTTTAGTCTCCTCCAGTCACACTGCACAAGCTGCTGCAAGTCAGTTAACATCGCCGAGCCTCCATACATTGTTCGAGAAAACAATGTGCCCCCACAAGCTTATTCTGCGCTTGAGATGAGATGTGGAAATGCGTATGTTCTGTCGAGTACTGTTTAAATGCAATGGTTTATTAGTATTCAAATTTATTCTGGTCCAGGCTTACCACCTCCTGAGGGCTGGCTACAGAGATGGCAAATGCCTGGCATGCTTGTCACACATACCCCCTCCCATGCCTGTAGCAGACATTGGTAATCGATCACCACATTCTTTCCCACTGAACTCAGATCTCAGCTTCCGTTTGCTCTGAAAGCAGCACTCCAGGTTGCCAGTGCTAGCCGATCTCACTTGGCATTCAGCAGGATTCTGGCTGCCATCCCCTGCTGCCATTTCTCCTGGGTGACTTTCATTTGTCAGCTGCCAACACACTCTAGGTGGTCTCCAAACTGTAAGGGAGGGATGCTTGCTTCCCAAGGGGCACACAGGGCTGGGGCAGAGGAATGTAATACGACTTTTATTTCTATTTATTGTCTTAACTGGAAATAAGAAGAAATCAGCTTTTATTGATAGTTCCTTTGGACTGACACACGTAACAAATGATTGACGCTATGACTCTCTTCTTTGAGAATAACAGAGTGCTCTGTCCGAATGTTCAGCGCCCGTTCTGGGCAATGCTTCCTCACCTCACACCTCATAGCTCCTCTCTGCTTTACAGACAGCTGGACAAGAACCAGATCAGCTGCATCGAGGAAGGGGCCTTCCGCGCCCTGCGGGGACTGGAGGTTCTGTAAGTAAAACCCAGGGCAGGCCATGGCTGGGGAGCTGGTGCAAGAGGCCAAGTTCAGGGTCACACCTCAGCTGCGGTGTAGGCTTCCTGCTCAAAGTCCTCCTAGAGAGGGGTGTTTGGCAGTTACCTACCATGGAGGCTGAGAAGTGGCTCTTCCACGTGTGTGTGTGTGTGTGTGTGTGTGTGTGTGTGTATGTGTGTGTGTGTGTAAGTTGGTGTTTCTTCCATGGCCCTTCCCAGCTCTGTCTTCCTGTCCATGGTATGACAAGAGTGAAGCCACCGGCTCAGCTCTGGGCTGTCCCTCCACCTCCCTATCCAGAGCAAGGCTGGTCCCCTCTAGGTAAAATGCCACACCTGGCATGAGCGCCTCTATCTGAGCAGACGTGTCTCCTATAAATCCATCCGTCCCTTTCAGGACTCTGAACAATAACAACATCACCACGATCCCTGTGTCCAGCTTCAACCACATGCCCAAGCTTCGGACCTTGTGAGTCACTTGGGCAGTGGGGAGAGGGTGTGGCCGGGGCTGGAGGTGCCAGCCAAGGTAGCCTGAGATCTGAAATTGATAGGCATCCAACGTTCCTTGTGCTTGGTTTTTCCTTGGGCAACAAATGACTTGCCTTTGGCCTTGAGATTGAGGTGGGTGATCTGTGCAAAGGACCACATGAACTCCAAGAGATGAGGCCACACAATAGAGCAGGCTGTGAGAGAGGGGAACCAGGAAGGGTTTCTTGCAGCAGGGGACAGTCCTGAGCTGGGACTGAGCCTCTCGCCCAGGGAGGGGAGGAGGAGGAGGCTGCTGCTGATTCATGGGGGCTCTGTTGCTGTGAGCTGCTGTCCTCCTGTAGCCGCCTGCACTCCAACCATCTGTTCTGTGACTGTCACCTGGCCTGGCTCTCTCAGTGGCTGAGGCAAAGGCCCACCATCGGGCTCTTCACCCAGTGCTCCGGGCCTGCCAGCCTTCGGGGCCTCAACGTGGCAGAGGTGCAGAAGAGCGAGTTCAGTTGCTCAGGTGGGTGCCACGTCCCTGATCTTCACTTGCTGTCACCTCCTGTGATGACCGCTGCTTCCTCTGCCCCACGCCTTGCTTACGATGAATGCTGCTGTTACCTCACTGTTATCTACTCACTTGTGCCCTCTGTCACCTCCTCTCTCTGCTCATCACCTGTGGACTATGTCATCTTCCCCTCCTGCCTATCTCTTCCCTTCTGTTCTCACTTTTGGTCTGTTTTCTTTCTTGCTTCCCCTGCCCCCCTCCCCAAGTCTACTTCCATGCCCTGTGTTTCTCCACTCTCTGTCCCCTTCTGTCCTAGTATCTGTTCCCTCTACTCCCACCCGTTGCTTTCTCCTGTCCCTTATGCCAGTCGCTGTCTTTTCTACCCTCCGTCCTTTCCCCTTCTAGTGCCACCCCTCTCACCCATTGCTTCACCACAGCCACATGAATGGACTGCACCCCTTGCCTTCCAGTGAGGGGGCATCAGAACTCTGCTCCTTCCATGGAAGGGGGGGGGGGAATGTCTATGCATTTGTTCCACATAATAACATGCCCAAGAGTGAATATACTAACGATGGTACATCATAAAGTGCAGTTAATAGGGCAAACTACTTATGTCCACAATGAGGTCAATCTCAGAGATGTTATAAGTGGAGGAGACTCCCTTGTGAGGCCGCTTAGGTGCTGTTCAAGAGCCACAGATCTTTAGTGCTGCATCTCAGAACAGCAATAGCCTTTAGGGAGAAGCCAGAGGGGTCTTCTTGGGGATAGAAATACCAGTCTGGCTAGTGTGTCAACTAGCTGAGCTTCATATGTTATACCTCAGCATTTAGAAGCATGAACTCTGACATCACACAGTGGGCATGGCCCTGCCTTTGACACTCAGCCATGTGAATTTCTACCAGTTAGCAGGTGTCGCTGGCGGGATGGTAGGACGCTCCTCAGGGCTGTGTGGGAGCGTTCCTGTGAGACAGCATGACTGCACTAACCGTGGTGTGGGCACAGAGCTCAGGGGGACACGGCTCCTGTTGATATGGGGATCACTGGGAGCTTCAGATTTCTAGGATAGAATTTTCTAGCGTAGGAATCATCTTCAGGAGCAGCCACACATGTCAGTGCATACTCTTGTTCTTGTACCTTTGGGGAGTGACTGAGCCTCTGCAGACTGTGTCCCTGTCCTCTCCCTGCGGCAGATTGGGAGGGGGAACAGTGTAAGACCCTGACATCACACCCACTGTCTCCACAGGCCAGGGAGAAGCTGCACGAGTACCCACCTGCATCCTCTCTGCCGGCTCCTGCCCGGCCATGTGCTCCTGTAGCAGTGGCATCGTGGACTGTCGTGGCAAAGGCCTCACTGCCATCCCTGCTAACCTGCCTGAGACCATGACGGAGATGTGAGTGTAGGCTTCAGAACACAGCTTCTGCTCTTCAGCCACGTTCTGTTCACCAATGAAGAGGTGGGGTGGGGCAGGGGGGGGGGGTGGGTGAGGAAGGGGATACCACCCCGGCCTTCCACAGGTTTCTCAGTGGCAAGTGGAGGGACTACTGCCTTGACCACGCTGAGCTCTCTTATACAAGGCTGGGAAGTTCCCAAGCAGTGAGGAGAGGGTACCCCCTTCGAGCTCCACACCCAGCCCAGTTGGGTGGGGTTGCCAGTGTGGGTTTCTCAGTATAGCATCACCACGGGGCCCCTCAGCCACAGAAGGCTGGGATTTGGGGGCTTAGATCACAGCTGGTGTCCATTTACCTGCCGGACTTTGGCCCTACAGGGGAAGGAGCTGGAGGGGCCAGCAGTTGGTTACTAAGGGTGACCCTCAGCCTCTCTCACACCCTCTCTCTCCCTGCAGCCGCCTGGAACTTAATGGCATCAAGTCCATCCCACCAGGAGCCTTTTCTCCCTATAGAAAGCTGCGCAGGATGTGAGTGCAAGCCTTTTCCAGCAGTCTTCAGCAGTCAGGAGCGAGCGGCTGGGCCAGTCCTGTCTCACAGCTTAGGGGCAGACCTTGACTCAGGCCCCGCCTGGTCTTCTTGCATCAGGACTGTTGTCTGGGATATGGGATGGCAGGGTGGCTGTGAAGCCCCGATAGGGAAACTGAGTCCAAGCCTGGCACATGCCTGAAGCTCCTTGTCACCTTATTACGCCAGCCAGGAAGCTATCAGGGCAGTGAAAAGGCCATAGGGCCCAAGCAGAAAGTCCTTTACTGAGTGGTGTTTGCCTGGGTGGGCTGCTGGCCTTTCTATTTCCAAAGAACCCTTGTGCCCCATGTGGTTGGGAGGTAGAGGAGACCAGGCCCGCAGCCTTGGGATGCAGCCACCTTCTTCCTGCTCCCCTTGCAGAGACCTGAGCAACAACCAGATTGCTGAGATCGCGCCTGACGCCTTCCAGGGCCTCCGCTCCTTGAATTCCCTGTGAGTAAGAGCAGCGAGATCTGGTGGGCTCTGTAGCTGGCCAAGCTCCCCCGAGGCTTAGGGCCCCCATGATGCATAGAAGGCAGCATTGACACATGGCCACAGGGCCTAAGAGCCCAGCAAGCAGGATGGAATGGTACCTCCCTGCGAGGGAAGAAAGGAGGCTGTCAGCTTGCTGCTTCTACGCACACCTTCTTTTGGGAGAGAATCCAAGATGACAGGCATGGCCAACTGTGAACTGTGCCCGTGAAGTTGTGCAGTGTACAACCCCACACAGCTGTGCAAGACAGCCTGGGCATGAGTCACTGTCACTGGCTGAAATGATCGGACCATGGGTGGCCTGGCTTGTAGGGTTTTTTTCTTCTTTGCTCTGTGAGATAGCAATATAGTTACCTTACACTGGGCCAAGGCAGTTAGGAAGAGACAAAGGTCTCTTCTGGTTCCTTCAACTGATTCCTGTCACTCCTGGCATCAAGGCCACTTTTCTGCTCTCTAGCAAACTGCATGCTGGGATCAAACACACGACCTTAATATTGTCTATGGCCACCATAGCCAGTCCCAGCTCTGCCCATTTTCTTCCTCTATTCTGTCTTCACCCTGCAGGTCCTGGCATAGCTCAGACAGACATCTGACCAAGTCTTGAGTCTGGTTGTCTTCCTGTAGGCTGCCATCTAATTCCCTCCCCCATTCAAGTCACCTTCTCTCATGGTCCCATGTGGTCCTCACCACAGGGCCTTTACTCCTGCATGCCTTCCTCTGGGAAGGCTCTCCAAGCTGTATCTGAGGAGCAACATGCAGGCTTTTCACTCTGACTGCAACACTAGGGGTGAAATGCAGGCGTGTTGCTCCTCCAACCCCTGCAATGTGTCACTGTCTGCCTGAGTATATTTCTGGCTGCATTTTTTAAAAATACTGTGCTCCCCCCAATGCCCACCCTCTCATTACACATGGGATTCATTCATGCTCAGTGTGGAAAACTTTGCAAATATCAAAGTATAAAAATACACCACTTAAAATCCCACCACCTATCTCACGTGCTGTCTGCTGTTCTATTTTTTCCCCTGTGTCTCTCTGAAAATATGTTCATCCTTCCTGGCCTGGGTCTGTCTCTCCTATAGATCTGAGGCTGAATTCCTTTTTCTTTTTCTTTTTTTTTTTTTTTTTTAATTTTATTAATTTATTCATATTACATCTCAATGGTTATCCCTTCCCTTGTATCCTCCCATTCCTCCCTGAATTCCTTTTTCATGAGGTTCCTTGAAAGGGCACTTCCAAAGACATTTTGGGGTTTGTTGGGAGTGAGGGAAGGCAGAGGGGTGAGCACAACAAAATTGCATCCCAGCTGGGAAAATCTAGCCCTAGAGGGGAGGGCTGCTTCCTGCCTCTGGAAGACCGGCCTCTTGAAGACTCATTTCTGCCACCTGCTGGCAAGCTTCTGTAGCAATCATAGTGGTGGAGCAGCTAAGGGGGAGTGGCTGCCTGTGAAGGGCCTGTGGGCCCGTAGAGCCCTGCTGGGGGAACAAAGCTGCCTGCCCTCTGACCTTCCTCTCTGTTGGCTTTTCCCTAGGGTCCTCTATGGCAACAAGATCACAGACCTGCCCCGCGGTGTGTTTGGAGGCCTGTACACCCTCCAGCTGCTGTAAGGAATGCTTCTAAGGTGTCCTGGGGTACACATCAGGGCTTCCCAGGGATACCCCAACCCTAGCTCTCTGCTCTCTGCCATAGGTTTCAGAGGCTGTTGGACAATGTTCTTAGCTTTGGGGTCTGTTAATATAGCCCAAACGTTTGACCCGATAGTACTCAAGGCTATCAGGGCAGGGACTGAGGTGGGAAGTAAACAGCTTTCCAGGGGAACAGTCCAAGAGAATTTGTCTCTGGATCTCTAATATTTCATCTCTCTTCAATCATAAAGTTCTAGTCAGGCAACCAGCCTTGTAGAATCATTAAGAGAGATGTGGCTTTTTCTGGGAACTTCAGTTCACTGCACACACACTTGGTGCACAAGACTCACCTGAGACAGGAACACAAAGACAGTCTGCCCCAGTAAGGTTATTCTGCCAGATGTGGAAATAGAGGTGGGTTCAATAAGTCTATATGGCCAGATGTGGAAATAGAGGCGGGCTCAGTAAGGCTGCTTGCTGGGCATCAGGGCCCAGAGGCTCCTGGGATGTGAACTGTGTTCCTGGGCTTTTGGGGACAGAGCTTCTCTTGCAGGGCTCTCCAGGTCAGCTCTGCCTCCCGGAATCAAGAGAATTCAGGCCAGGAATCTAGACCTAGGCAAATGATATACTGAAACATCCCTGTGTGTGCATGGGGGCCCTGCAGGATCTTGGGAAGGAGGAAGCCCCCTGGTCCTGCTCTCTGCTGCAGCCACCTAGCAGAGACCTAGCATGCAGGACAGAGATGTAGAAAGCATTGTGGAGGGGCATGAGGTCACCCGTGTCCAGAGCCAGGAGGGACGGGATGTCAAGCCTTGCCACTCTCTCACCTCCCAGCCTGGCTCTGCCTACAGGCTTCTGAATGCCAACAAGATCAACTGCATCCGGCCCGACGCCTTCCAGGACCTGCAGAACCTCTCTCTGCTCTCGCTGTATGACAACAAGATTCAGAGTCTCGCCAAGGGTACCTTCACCTCTCTGCGGGCCATCCAGACACTGTGAGCACCCCTCTCCCTCTTTTTATCTCCCCCCACTGGGGGGGGGGGGAAGCTAGTTACCATATTGGGATTCAAGTAACTGTCTCACCGGGGCTGCTGTGCACACTGAGGTGGCCTCTCGCCGAGGAAGGGCATCTATAGATTATGGCACGATCCAGGGTCGCATTACGGTGATGACGTATTGGCTGGGTGACCCTGGGACCAGTTAATTAGCTTCTCTGGGCCTTCCTTTTATCTATCCATAAGACAAGAGCATCTTCATACAGTTGTTAGGCGACTAACGGATGTTTGCATGATGATAAGCTCATGGAAATGCTGGCTAAGTGCCAGCTGGAGTTTATTAATGACGATGATAACAGCATCTGTGAATTTTAAGCCGCTGTTTCCACATTAACAGGTGTGGGTTCTCTGGGAAGGTGCATCATTTAATCAGCAACATGTTCTTCTTTTCGTGGTAGTTCATTAAGTAATAGTGCATCTGGAGAGTGGTAATGCTGAGTCTGAGGGGAAACGGAGATCAGGGAGCACTGCAGCTAGTCATTGGTGGTACTCCTTCATTGTAGAGAGCTGTGCTTCCTCGGTGTGGAGAGCTGTGGATCCTTTCCTATGGAAATCTGTGCTCCCTCACTGTGGACATATATGCTCCCCCAATGTGGAAAGTTGTGCTCCCTCTCTATGGAGTCTGTCCTCCCTTACTACAGAGAGCTGTGTTCCCTCAATATGGAAAGCTGTAGTCCCTCGCTGTGGAGAGCTATAGTTCCTGGCTGTGGAGAGCTATAGTTCCTGGCTGTGGAGAGCTATAGTTCCTGGCTGTGGAGAGCTATGCTCTTTCCCTGTGGAGAGCTGTGCTCCCTCATTGTGGAGATCGATGCTCCCTCCCTGTGGAGAGCTGTGCTCCCTCCCTGTGGAGAGCTGTGCTCCCTCTCTGTGAAGCATTACAAGCATAGCAAAAGTGGGTACAAGGAAGCCCCAAGTGCCTCATCACCAGCTTCAACTCCGGCCCAGTCTTGCTTGTCTCCACTCGCCTTTTCCACACCACCCAAACTGTTTGGAAGCAAATGCCAGCCATTGTACATCTTCTGTCCCTGGCCCTCGAATCTCTGGAAGACAAAGATTCTTAAACAATGCAGGTCACAAGACCTGGTATATAGTTCAGGTTTGGAGTGCTTAGGGCTTGCACGCATGAGGCCTGGGTTCTACCCTCAGGACCATAGAATAAACAAAGCCTGCAAGACTGTTAATGTGTCTAAACACTTAATAACCAAATCTTTGGTATCCTCAAGCATTTACATCAGTGTTTGTGCTTCTGCCTGTCTCCTGTGTGTTAGACACGTTTTCGTTCTCTGTTGAATCAGGATTTGGTGTGGCCCCTGTGATAAGATTGGCATGTTTCTTAAGTCATTCTTTGTCTTCAGATGTGTGTCAGTTTCTTTTCTCCTTGGTGTAGCAGGATGTTCCATGTGAGCGGCTGAGGAGGAAGGACTTACCTGTTTCAGAGGGTTCAGTCTGTGCTCACTGGGTCCTTACCTTGGCTCACTGTCTCAGAGGGTTCGGTCTGTGCTCACTAGGTCCTTACCTTGGCTCACTGTCTCAGAGGGTTCGGTCTGTGCTCACTGGGTCCTTACCTTAGCTCACTGTCTCAGAGGGTTCGGTCTGTGCTCACTGGGTCCTTGGGCAGAACTTTATGGAGATGAGAGCACATGGCAGAGGAGCTTCTTCACTCCAGGATGGAGAAAGAGAGAATAAGGGATGAGGGAGGGAGAGGGGGGATGAAGAGGAGAGAGGAATACAGACAGCACCCTGGGAAGCTTGTGAAATGGTGGAAAGTATTTGCCACCAAAACTGATGTCTGGAGTTCAATCAGTGGAACCTGCATAGTGGAAAGAGAGAACCGACTCCTACAAGTTGTCCTCTGACCTCTACAAACATGCCATGACACATGTGTCCCTCCAAATAAATAAGCTTAGTTTAAAAATAAACAGACGCCCCTGGGGGGAGACTAACCCTAGAGAGTTTCTTCCAGCTGCCATTGCCTCCTGAAGTTTTCACCCCTCCCCAGACAATGGCGACCAAGACTTCAGCACACAAGCCTGGGGACAATTCCCACGGAAACTGTAGCAAGGGGTCCTCCATTGCCTTCGCTCTCTGTCATTCATCCACTGGTGACATTCCAGCATTTGCTCTGTCACAGTGGAGAATGGCATCTCTGTGGGACCATGCCACACATTCCCCCAGCCTCTGTATATCATTCTACACTGAGTATTGGATCTAAGAGTTTGGCCAGGTTCACGTGTGACTGGCTGACTGACTGATAGGTTGCTTCTTGTTAAGAGATTTTGGTCTGGTTGCCTTTTTTAATTATTTTTTTATTTTTTATTTAATGAAACTGCCATTGGCCTCTGTGGTGGTTAACTTCATTGTCAACCTGACTAGATTTAGAATCGCCATGGAAACATACTGCTAGCTATGTCTATAAAGATGTTTCCAGAAAGGGTTAACTGAAATGGGAAGCCCCACCCTGCATGTGAGTGACATTCATCTCTCTTTGCTCCCTGACTTCAGGTGGCCCTGATGTTCTCTCTTGATCCTTCCATCGTCACAGGATCCCATGGGTGTGGGCTTTATCCTTTCTTAAACCAATGGGGGGTGGGGGGGGTGACGGAAAACAAACCCTTCCTTAAGTTGCTTTTGTCTGGTACTTTATCACGCTAAATATAGACAGCCTCAAGCTCCTGAAGTGGCCATGCTGGGAGCTCAGTCTTCTGCATTCACTGTTGCAGCTGTGGCTGGTAACTAAATAAAAATCCTCAGGCCGTGGCTGGAGTACTGACCCACACAGAGATGGTCGCCTACCTGCTTAAGCTCAGGCCCTCTGACCCCTCCCTCCTGCTCACGGGGGTCTGTCTGAATGTGTTGGTGTGGGCCAGGTAGCCTGTGCATAAACAGGCCCTGAGTGACTGTTGCTATCTTCCCATGGCCTCTGTGGGCAGAGTGGTCCCTGATGGCGCTGCTCAGCATCCGACTGCATCTGTGTGAGTCTGAACAGGTTGAGTCAGAGGTGTGACACCCACCCCGTGGGAACTCTGCACCGTGCCTGACAGCCACAGGAACAAACTCATTAAGCATCTGCAGCCTGACTCCTGCTAATTAACTTACTCACGGGCGGTGAGGGGAGTAAGCTGTCCGCGGGGAGCCTCACCACACATGTGGAATTAGAAGATATGGGGAGAGATGGGTCAGGTGGGTGTTTCCGGCAGCTGGCAGTGTCTCAGGCAGAAGCAGTGCTAAGGAGGTGCGATGCCCTGGACTAGTACATAGAGCCCTGGAGTAGGGAACAGGATGGAGGGACTTGTGTTCTTTGCACGGGCTCTCTTGCTCAATAACGTTGCCCCTATAGAAGCAAGGCCATCAGCTGTATTTTTATTTATAAGGAAATTGAGGTGGGGGAGGTCCTCAGACCCCCACAAGGTTGAGCAATAGCAGGTCCCATCATGTAAAAATGGCTGGTTTCCTTAACTGTATTTCTCTTGTTCAACTGAACAGCCTCCTCCAAGGCTGGAACGCAAAGCTAGACGTCCATAAGCATCTGCTCACACTAACAACAGAATTATGTTTTGGAACAAGAGCAAAAGACATGCAAAGTCGAGCTACCCGTCCAGCTCCTCTTCCTATAGCCGTGGGCCAGTCCGGCGCCCCGGCTGAGTGCAGAGGCATCAGCCATCCTGTGGGCTGCTTGATTCACCCGCAGCACCAAGGTTTAGGAGCTGCAGAGCTGTAGTGCTGGCTTGGCTCCTGTTTTGCTCCCCCATCCACACAGCATCAAAGAAAACACCACGTGCCTATTGTCCCAGCTGTTCATGAGGCTGATCACCAGATACCAAGAGTTCAAACTCAGTGTGGGCAACAAATGGAGGTTGACTCAAAATTCAAACTAACACAGCGACATAGCTTCGCTGAGGTGTAACTTACATGCATAAAGTTTACCTGTTCTAAGTGAGCAACTTTGTGGCTCAGGAAATCCACAAAGCTGTTCACAATCCAATGTTGGAAGGTTTCTGTCAGGCTGCCTGATTCTCTGGCCCCATTTCCAGGCCAGCTCCAGACAGCCATGGGGCGGTGTTCCATCTGGGGACTGACTTTTTCTGACCCTTTCATACAGCGAGCCATTCGGCCGGCCACCTTCGGCAACTGACTTCTTTCACATAGCGTAATGTTTCAGGGCTTTTGAATCCTGTCGTGTATTTTATCCTTGATCTGACTCATAAGAAAATTAGCCGGGCAGTTGGTGGTGCACGCCTTTAATCCCAGCACCCGGGAGGCAGAGGCAGGCGGATCGCTGTGAGTTCGAGGCCAGCCTGGTCTACAAAGTGAGCCCAGGACAGCCAAGGCTACACAGAGAAACTCTGTCTTCAAGAAAAAGAAAAAAAAAAAAAAGAAAAGAAAAAAAAAAAAAAGAAAAGAAAATTGAGGCAGAGGAGTGTCTTTTGTTATCCACAAATCATGTTCTAGGGTATTAGCGTAGCAGCTGTTGCTCACCCAACTTGGTTGAAATCCAGCTGCAGTTGTGGTGAACACTGCTGCCGCCCACACTCCCTTACGGCTCACTGTAGATCAGTGTTTGCATTTCCCCCAGGGCCAGTGGGTCACAGAGTGAGTTTTCTGTTAGTCAGGAAGTGGACACGGATGTCACAGTGGCTGTGGCATGCGCACACCCCCTCCACCACAGTGTCTGTCATGCAGTGTCCGGGGCCCATACAACCTCACTGACCCTCTGCATTGTTTCTCTTTTGAAACTGGCTGATGGTAACCATACAGCGGGAAGGAAGCAGGGCCTCACTCTCCAACTTAGGCCAGAGCGTTTAAGTTTGTACCGAGACCACTTGTCCCTGTGGGCAGCTCAAGTTTTCTAGGCTGTTTTACACCCAAACTCCTTCTCAAAAACCTTGCATTCTGCTGCGCCTCTGAGACTGTCATGTTGGTTGGAAGGAGGTGTCTGCCTAGGTCAACAGTCCAGCACAGGCAGGGTACCAGGCCACAGATTGGGGTGAGGGGAAGCTCGTTAGCAGCCTCCAAATCCTGCCATGTTTTAAAAGGCTCAGTCTGCCCAGCAAGTCAGCATTACATCCTCTTGCCTACTGAGTGGGATGTAGGGGCAGGGGAGTGACCTAGAGATGAGAACAGCGGGCTCTCAAACAGGCAAGGGGGGAGAAAGCTGGCTCAATGCAGACCCTGCCTGGTATCCTAAGCCAGGACCGAAAGACTGGGCACAGAGGTGATGGAAGAAGAAAGGGTGTCCAAAGCCTGAACTGGGCTGGGCACAGACCCTGGGCCAGGGCCACACTTTGGCTTTGAGAACTCTGCAGGTCCCAGCAGGAGGCTGGACTGGAGCTAATAAGTATTATAGCTTGAGTGGTGGCTCTCACCTGGAGAAGTGAGCCTGCCCTGCCCCCATGGCCCTCCAGCCCTTGTTCCATATTGTATGTGCACGGTCTGGCTCAAGGATGGCAGCTGGGACAGGCGCAGGGGCTCTTCTTCCCTGGCTGTCTTTATCCTGACAGCTCTCTGCAGGACACACCCAGGAGGAGGAGCCAAGACATAGGTCTGCAGGCCTGAGCTGGAGAGATGTCTCAGTGGTTAAAACTGACTATTGCTCTCACAGAGGACTGGAGTTCAGTGTCCACCACCCCACACTGGGCAACTCGCCACCACCTCTGACCTCCTCTGGCACCTGCACATATGTGCACCTTCCCACAGACATACACATACATATAATTAAAAAGTTTATATATATATATATATATATATATATATATATATATATATATATATATATATATATGTTTTAGTTTTTCAAGACATGGTTTCTCTGTGTAGCCTTGGCTGTCCTGGACTTACTTTGTAGACCAAGCTGGCCTCAAACTCACAGTGAATTGCCTCCCAGTTAAAGGCATGCACCACCACACCCAGTGAAAATAAATCCTAAAAACAACAAACAAACAAACAAAAACACTGGTGGCTGACTTGCTGGGGCAGTAGGAATAGCAGCAGCTACTGTTGTTAGCAGCTCCCCACACCTTTACTTCATCGCCTTCTGGCAGCTGGCAGGGAACTGTCTGCCGATCTTCCCTGGGCGAGAGACTGCCAGAAACCTGTCACAGAAAGGCACTGCTGTGGCTCGGGCTGCAAATGGTGGTTCCAGGTGCAGTTGCAATGCAGACAGACCCAGCTTCCTACCCAGCCCCCATGGCTCTTTAAGATGAAAGCTATAGGAGAGAAAACCCCTGACCATGGGGAGCACCAGAGGCCAAGTCTGGCTTGATGCTCTGTCACGTTGGTTCCTTCATCAGGAAGGAGCAAGTTTGTCTGTCAGTCAGTCTGTCAGTCTGTCAGTCTGTCAGTCCCTTCTCTCCTCACTAACGCTCAAGTCAAAGGAGAGAAGGGAGAATTGGCAGGAAGGACAGAGAAGCTGGGGTGGGCGGTGAGGCCAGCTCTGTGGAGAACTGCAGGTCTCCATTAAGAGCCCTTCCTCTGTGAGGGGCTGGACAAAGACAGAGGAGTGCGCACTGATAATGCCCATGGCCAGCTCTGTCCTTCTTGAGGCCACAAGCACTGGTTCAGCCCCCAGATGGTTACGTAGCCTTGTCCAGGTATAGGTCAGCCACCCCTGGTCTCTGACAGCCCATTTGCTCCTTTGGACAGGCATCTGGCCCAGAACCCATTCATCTGTGACTGTAACCTCAAGTGGCTCGCAGACTTCTTACGTACCAACCCCATCGAGACAAGTGGGGCTCGCTGTGCCAGCCCCCGGCGCCTCGCCAACAAGCGTATTGGGCAGATCAAAAGCAAAAAGTTTCGGTGCTCAGGTAAGGGACACCTCTGTGTCTCTAATGGGCTCAAGGACTAGGAATGTGTCCCACTGGTCTTAATCAAGATGTATGTCCTCGGGCACTTAGGAGCCTGCCAGGGGTGGTGTGGGCCCTGCCTTCAACTTGGATGGGATAGTTCCTCTGTTTTGCCCCTCAGTTTACTGCAGCCTGCGGGGGAGGTAGGCTCGCTGATGCAGTGGAGGGAGAGCTACTCATCTCTCTGCTCCCAGGCCAGCTCTTCTGTGCGCCACTGTGTTCAAAGCTTAGGAAGCATCTCAGTGAGGTAGGAGAGCCTTCTGGGAGTAAGATGGCAAAGTCGCCTCAGCACATGCATCCATCCCACTTGGCATCCAGCTATGGGTAGTTTGGGTCAACTAGGTTTTGGTCCAGGAGCCTAGCGCCACACCTCCCTTAACCTTGTTCACAAGGTCAGCACAGTGCCTGCCTGTGTTATGCAAGTGACAGCTTTAGCTGGCCTGAGGACATGAGTGCTCTGGAGTAAGGCGGAGGGAGAGAGGCAGTCCCATGCAGGGTCGCAGCTGCATCCCTGGGGTGCTTTCCAAGGGGCATGGGGCTGACCTGGCCACTTCTATATTATGGTGCATTTGCTTTTTCCGCCCCCTCCCCCCCAGCCAAAGAACAGTACTTCATTCCAGGTAGGAGTGTGGGGGTGGGGTGGGGTGGGAGGGACTGAGGCCAGCTGGGGGTAGGGATGGGCATGGTGGCAGTAGAGGGAAGGCTGAGGGTGGGAGGCTTGGGAGCCTGTTGCTGCGTGGAGCCTACTCAGGCCCTCAGCTCTGCCACCCACTCACCACAGGGACAGAGGATTACCACCTGAACAGCGAGTGTACCAGTGACGTGGCCTGCCCCCACAAGTGCCGCTGTGAGGCCAGTGTGGTGGAGTGCTCCAGCCTGAAGCTCTCCAAGATCCCTGAGCGCATCCCCCAGTCCACGGCTGAGCTGTGAGCTTCTGAGCTGCCCACCCTCCTCCTGCCCTTGGCACCCACTAGCCTCCCTGGGTCTCCTCAGGGCTCCCTTTCCCAGCCGGCTGTGTGTGGGGAATCTGGGAGACACTGGTTGGAGCATGCCAGCTGACAGTTTTGGCAAGATGCAGCCCTCATCCGTGCCCGCTGCTCCTGTTTCCTTGCCTCCTTGCCTCCTTTGAAGGAGTCTTTGGCATCCAGGACTGGTCACCAGCCTGGACCGTGAGTGGCTTTCCTCAGAGATAGCTATTTAGGGAGACAGAAGTCTGTTAACTCAAGCTGGGGTTTGAGTCATCTCTTTACTGTTTTTCTTCATCTAAAAGTATGAATCTAGCCATGTGTGGTGGCACACGCCTTTAATCCCAGCACTCAGGAGGCAGAGACAGGTGGATCGCTGTGAGTTCAAGGCCAGCCTGGTCCACAAAGCGAGTCTAGAACAGCCAAGGCTACATAGAAAGACCCCGTCTCGAAAAATCAATGTGTGTGTGTGTGTGTGTGTGTGTGTGTGTGTGTGTGTGTGTGTGTAAATCTGCATGCTTGTGTCTGCAGATGAAAAATTCTACACACATTTGTCTTCTGTGTATGCACATTTTCATTACTTCTTTTTTTACACTTATTCACTGGTGTGTGTGTGTGTGCGTGTGTGTGCATTTGCATGTCATGGTGCATGTGTGATCAGAGTCCAGTTTTTGGGGGGGGGGGGTTCCACGATGTAGAAGAACATAGATCCCAAGTAGTCAGGAACTCAGGTTGACGGCAGGCATCTACCTACTAAAATATCTTGCTGGCCCTTCATTACATCTTTTAATGTTACAAACATGCCTCAGTCACACACACCCTCTTGCCCAGTGCCAGGTCCAGCTTTCCTTTGAAATGGGCTCAGTGGCCTCCTGTTTGAACCCCATAACCTGACCATATCTGTGCACATTTGTTCCATCCCTTGCCTTCCACAGACGATTGAACAACAATGAGATTTCTATCCTAGAGGCCACTGGGTTGTTTAAGAAACTCTCGCATCTGAAGAAAATGTGAGTTTCCTTTTGGTGGGAAAGTGCCTATCAAGATGCTGGCATGGGGTGGAAAGGAAAAGGCTAGAGTGTGGAGCACCCACTGGGGACAGGGGTGGGGTGCCTATGTATGGTGGGGTTCCTGTGTGTGGTGGGGTTCCTGTGTATGGTAGGGTGCCTATGTATGGTGGGGTGCCTATGTATGGTAGGGTGCCTATGTATGGTGGGGTTCCTGTGTGTGGTGGGGTTCCTGTGTGTGGTGGGGTGCCTATGTATGGTAGGGTGCCTATGTATGGTGGAGTGCCTATGTATGGTGGGGTTCCTGTGTGTGGTGGGGTTCCTGTGTGTGGTAGGGTGCCTATGTATGGTGGGGTTCCTGTGTGTGTGATGGGGTGCCTATGTATGGTGGGGTGCCTATGTATGGTGGGGTTCCTGTGTGTTGTGGGGTTCCTGTGTGTGGTGGGGTGCCTATGTATGGTGGGGTTCCTGTGTGTGGTGGGGTGCCTGTGTATGGTGGGGTTCCTGTGTGTGGTGGGGTTCCTGTGTGTGGTAGGGTGCCTATGTATGGTGGGGTTCCTGTGTGTGGTAGGGTGCCTATGTATGGTGGGGTTCCCGTGTGTGGTGGGGTGCCTATGTATGGTGGGGTTCCTGTGTGTGGTGGGGTTCCTGTGTGTGGTGGGGTGCCTATGTATGGTGGGGTGCCTATGTATGGTGGGGTTCCTGTGTATGGAGGTAATGGGTCCAGTGAGAGAGGGAGTGCAGAAGACTCACAGTCCCCTTCTCTCCCAGAAACCTGAGCAACAACAAGGTGTCAGAGATCGAAGACGGGACGTTTGAGGGTGCTGCCTCTGTCAGCGAGCTGCACCTGACCGCCAACCAGCTGGAGTCCATCAGAAGTGGCATGTTCCGTGGTCTAGACGGCCTGCGGACCCTGTGAGTGGGTGGTGCTGGGGGCACAAAGACAAGCCACAGCATGGTCGTCCCCCCCACAGCCTTGACTGGCGGGGGGTGGGGTGGTGGGACCCCTGAGGAGCCTGTCTGGTAGGACAGATGATCTCATGTTTGGTAACTGTGGTGAGGCCCATCCTCTTATCCTTGGGATGTGGACTGGCCCTTGAAGGGGCGAAGAGATCAAGGCTGTGGTCAAGGGTGCTGGGATACAGATAGCACATGCTCAGGAGTAACCAGAATAACCATAGGACAAGTGGCTGGCTGCGAGGGGACCCTGCCAAGGTGACTTGGTATGTGTAGACATCAAAGCAGAGATATCTACCATCCCTAGGAACACTGGACTCTGTGGCTCGGAGCCAGACAGGCGTTGGAAGCCTCCTGCAGGGAGCTCTGACCATCCAGGCCGTGCTGGCTCTTCAGTGTCCTGTAGAGAGGGTTACCTTCCTGTTGGCCCCACAACTGTTCCCTGTCTGTGCTGTCTAATGCAGAGCTACCTGTGGCTGTGGGACACACTTCATTTCAACTCCGTTTAGTACAAATATCTACAGATATTTATTATGGAAGTGCAGCCCTCAGAGCCACTTTCCCCAGGTTCAAGTCCCCCACACACAGCAGCCTAGTATAGCTCTGTCATCTGGTGTTTTGTAACGTGTAGAATTATTTGGCGTGCCTGTGGAGTTTTATGAAAAGGGGGGGGGGGGTCCAATCAGGCACTGTACTGCAACTCAATCGTTCCCTGTAAGCGGAGCGTGGCCATGTTTCCAGACTGCTCCTGCTTAGCTAGTCCCCTCCCCCCCCTTACATCTACCCAGTTCCCTTTGGGTCCTGGGGGAGATCTAGCCAGTCATTTATGTTCCTTCTGAGGAAGACTCAGAGACGGGACGAGGGACGTGGAAAGGGTCAGTGTAGGGACAGAAGCAGTGAAACCCCAGCAGGGACTGTGAAACATCTAGAACCTCAGTGCTATCTGCAGGTGACCAGCGTCACTGTAGGTGTTGGTAGCAGCTCTTCTCAAGCCTTATCTGCATTCATCCTTATACCTTACGAGCATAATACACACATGCACATACATGTGCAGACACACAGTCACTACAGATAGACCTGTGTAACCATCATCACAGTCTATGTCATAAACACATCCAGTTTCTTCAAAATTTATCACTGTCTTCATTATTATTATTATTATTATTATTATTATTATTATTATTATTATTAATCTCTTTGAGTTTGAGGCCATCCTGATCTCCAGAGTGAGTCCAGGACAGCTAGGGCTACATAGAGAAACCCTGTCTCAAAAACAAAACAAAACACATCTAATCAGGGGACAAGAGAGATAGCTTAGTGGTTAAAAGCACATATTGCTCTCGCAGAGGACCAGGGTTTGAGTCCCAGTGCCCGCCACCCATGATAGCTCAAGCCACCTGTAACTGCAGTTCTGGGGCATCCAACACCCTCTTCTGGCCTCTGTGGGCAGTTGCACACTTGTGGTGCAAATAAATTTGTGCAGGCAAACACACATAATTTCTAGGAAAGATTATCTAACATAAGATACAACTCCTAGGCAAAATCTTAAGCACATAATATGGTATTGTTTGCTGATGGCGCTGCACTGCACTAGAATTTTAGGCACTATTTATTCTGTGTAACTGATACATATCATGACATATATATAATATTATAAAACACACATATATGTTTATATACATAAAATATATGTATGTGCTATAATATAATATAATATAATATATAATATATATAACTTCCTTCTCCTTGTCTTTCTCTTATTCTTTAAACAGGGTCTCCCCATGTAGCACAGGTTCATCTTGAGTTTATGATCCTCTTGCCTCAGTCTCCCTAGTTCTGTGATTACAGACTTAATGCCACCATCCCCAGCTCCCAGATGTATTTTAATAGAACGCTGTAACAAATTTTGTTTAGTAACTTGCATTTTCCTTCAATGTGGATGCTTTCATATATCCTAGTTTCTTTAAAACACAGATATATGTAATTACTAGACACTCAGGCAGTTTCAAAGTCTGCATTTTGAGGAATGCTGTGGTGATCTCCGTCATTCCAAGTTCTGTGCACACCCATGAGTACTCACGCGATGGCGTCCTGAAAGTGGACCAGCCAGTGGAAGCAGAGAAAGCCTCAGCAAACACTTCCAGAGAGGGCCTCCTCTGTTGTCTTGCCAACCACATGCAGAAGTGCCCATCTTCCCACTCTGGCCTACGCTGGCATTATGATGATCACGTTTTAATTTCTTCTCCAATTTGACAGGCAGAAACTGAGCATGACTCAGGTGTCCTTGATTGCTGGCTAATCAATCTGACATGTTCCATGCATGCTCACAGTCCACTTAAATGTCCCTTGGAGTCGCCTGCCCTGTGCTGGCCTTGGTTTCTACTTTCATCTTTTGGTTGGGGTGGGAATTAAAGGGGTCCTGGAGGGTGAGTAGTGGGGGCAATGCATTGTTCCAGATAGAGAAGAGGAAGAAAGACATCCTAACAGGACCAGGTGTGGCTGTCCACTGACCATAGGGGTCCTAGCAGGTGCCAGTCTGAGAAAATGGCCTGGGCTATTTGGAAGCCATTAATGGTTTTTAGATCGGACGGTGGCTTCCAAGCTGTTGAGGCAGACTGCAGCAGGTCATCGGGGTGTTCTGCCTCCTCTCTCATCACCCCAGGATGCTGAGGAACAACCGCATCAGCTGCATCCACAATGACAGCTTCACGGGGCTGCGCAATGTGCGGCTCCTGTCGCTTTACGACAATCACATCACCACCATCTCCCCAGGAGCCTTCGACACACTCCAGGCCCTGTCCACGCTGTAAGTCTCAGCCTTGGCAAGCTGACGGCTTGGGCGGGCACACTTCTTGGGTCTTACTTTTGAAGGTCGCCCTTGGGGGAAGCAAGGTTCCTTCTGGTTCCTTCCGATGCTAGTTCTGTCTCTGGTCCTAGAAGTTGGTCAGTTAGAAGATTACAGCTGTCTGTGCAGGGGCATCAGATGGCTGTGTGGCCAGGAGAGGACCCTGCGGGCAGGCAGGCAGGGGGGGGTGTTGGGGGGATTGGAGAGTGCCTTCAGGACCACATTTCCTGCCCCTTTCAGAAACCTCCTGGCCAACCCATTCAACTGCAATTGCCCGCTGGCCTGGCTAGGTGACTGGCTTCGGAAGAGGAAAATTGTGACAGGGAACCCACGCTGTCAGAACCCAGACTTCCTGCGGCAGATACCCCTGCAGGACGTGGCCTTCCCTGACTTCAGGTGTGAGGAAGGTAACTTGTGGGCCGTGCACCATGGAGAGGATGGGGCCAGCCAGAGAGGCTGGGCAGGCAGCACCTGACTGGGCCCTGGGGGAGAGAGAACAGGAGACACTCTTGCCTGAAGCTGCCTCTGTGTAATGTGTGTGTGTGTGTGTGTGTGTGTGTGTGTGTGTGTGTGTGTGTGTGTGTGTGTGTTTAAAACATGGACAGAGGAAAGAAATAAACATGGCCCCTTATTCCATCACAGAGAGAAAAATATAATAGCTCCCCAGTACTTTTTCCTTATGGAATTTTTTTAACCTAGAGACTAGCTCCAGGCTCCTGGGCCACCATGTCTTTCACACTCAGGAGCCTCCAGAGTCCCATTCCCCACTTATGGGAGGCTTGTACACGCCAGTGTCCTGTTCCTCTGAGCCCTGGACTCTGTACTGACTTGCCCTTCTAGCCGGATGTAGCTTTTCCTTCAGTTCTTTCCAAGCGTCATACACTGAGGTTCCCATTGGAAGCAGACTTTTCCTGGGGTAACAGAGCAAGTATGCACCCCAGCTGTCCATGATCTTAAATGTCTCTCAGCACGTCCTGCTGCCACAGGACTCTTTCCCAGGCTGATGTTAGCTCTCAAGCCCCTCTGCTGCTGAACATTAGACACCTGTCCCTGCTCCCCATGTCCTTGCCCCTCCTGCCATTCCACAGCATACCCCTGCTCTGAAATCACCCTAGCCAGGCCATGTGGAGGTGAGGGAGAGATGGGGGATAGGCAACATTTATGCCAAGAAAGACAACTAAGGTGTTTTTCTAAAGAAAAATCAGTGGATTTTTCTAAGAACAATTTTGTTTCCTGATTTTAAAATTAAAAAAAAAAAAAAAAAAAAAGTGGGGCTAGAGAGATGGCCCAGTGGTTAAGAGCACTGTCTGCTCTTCCAGAGGTCCTGAGTTTAGTTCCCAGTAACCACATGGTGACTCACAATCATCTATAATGTGATCTGGTGCCCCCTTCTGGCATGCAGGTGTACATGGAGACAGAGCACTCACATACACAAAACTTTAAAAAAAAAAAAAAAAAAAAAAAATCGCCCACATGGTGGCACATGCATTTAATTCCAGCACTCAGGAGGCAGAGGCAGGTGGATCACTGTGAGTTCGAGGCCAGCCTGGTCTACAAAGCAAGTGCAGGACAGCCAAGATAACACAGAGAAACCCTGTCTTGAAAGAGCCCTTTGTGTGTCTACCTTTCTTATAATGGGGTGCAGCAGTCAATGATCAGAGAGCTAGGCATGGGACTGTGAAGACTGAGACAGGAGAATTAAGAGTTCAGGGCTCCATAGCAAGACCCTGCCCCCTACCAAAAAAAAAAAAAAAAAAAAAAAAAAAGAAAAGAAAGAAAGAAAGAAAAAAGAAAAGGAAAGAAAGGCCACCATCTAATTCCCCTTTGTTATACTGTTCACACATACAGTTTACGGTGCTACAGCACCTTGACCGTATTTCCTTGACTGGTCTTTGGAAACATTGTTTTACTTAAGAAACAGTATGGGGTTGAGGACATGGATGAGTTGATAAAGTACTTGCCTTGCAAACATGAAGACCTGGCTTTCATCTCCAGAACCCATGTTTTAAAAAATATGATAGCCGTGTACGGTAGTGTGTGTTTGTAATACCAGTGCTGGGGAGGGAGAGGAGGCGGGGCCTGGAAGGTAGGGGGGACTGTCCAGGAAAGCTCCAGGAATGATATCCAAGGTCATCCTCTGACCTCCACATGCATGACACCACCCCACCCCCGTCCCAGCCGCGTGCATGCACACATGTACTCAATAATCTCTTTTTCTTATAAAGACAATATACCATTATTTCTTCAAAACAGAAAGGTTAATCCAGGAGATAGAAAACTCCTCCACACACCTCCTCCCCATCCCAGATCCCCAGCACTGGGCCGCCTCTGCAGACAGATGGACTGTGGTGCAGTTTTCCAAATCCCCACCGTCCCCACCCCCAAATCCTTTCATCACAAACAGTCCTATTCTAGAGGGCAGCACTGAGCCAGCCCCTGTGGCTTGGCATCTAGCAAACTTCCCCAGTGACGATTTTACATCGCGCTGCCAGATACCCCAACATAGATAGCCCCTTCTGGACAAATGTGATGCTCCCTTTGGAACAACTTCCTAGGAGGGAAAAGATGGGAACATTTCTTTGAGCTTTTGCTGCTATGAGACAGTGGGCCCAAAGGCCAGAAGAGCTTCCAGAGGTTCTGCCTGCAGCCCTGGCCCAGTGCTGCCTTCAAGGCCAGGGGCCTTTGCACAGTCACTTAACCACCCCGAGATTGGATCCATCATCTCTAAAAGGGGTCCATTGTAGCATATCTACTTGGGGATGTCTTGAGGATTCAAGAAGTGTCTGAATAACCTATAACCAAATCTCTGTGGGCAGAGTGTACATGCCGACTCTGTGGTCTCAGCAGCTCTGACCGTTGGCTCCTGCACCCCATCATAAGAAAGGTAGACACACAGAGGGCTCTTTGCCTAAGAAACACATGATGCATGAAGGGGTCATTGGTCTTCACCATCCAGGCCGAGGTCTCAGCCCCAAGATGCCTCATCAGCTTGAGGTCAAGTCGTTCACCCTGTCTCAATCTCAGTGAAATAGAAAACTATCCTCCCATGTCATCCATTGATGCCTGGGAGAGATGGGCTTCACCAGTGCAGCCCAGGAGGTGACTTTTGGCAGCACCCTTTGCTGTCAGCTTGACACAGTATCAGGCAATATCAGGTGCTCAGGAAGTGGCAGCCGTTTCCTCTTGGGCCTGAGGCAGGAAAGGGTACCTCAGATCTGCTTTAATCTGGAAATTGCTCCACAAGTCTTTGCTCCTGTTGGTGTTAGCCAGTGATATGTGGTAAAAAAGAGGCTTAGGCGATGGCCGAGGCACTGTCAGAGAAGAGCTGCTCCAATGATGGGGTCCC
Organism: Acomys russatus; assembly: GCF_903995435.1. Taxonomy (NCBI): domain Eukaryota; kingdom Metazoa; phylum Chordata; class Mammalia; order Rodentia; family Muridae; genus Acomys; species Acomys russatus. Next base: position 60,456,133 of record NC_067141.1, on the reverse strand, counting down.
AAGAGACTTGTCCAGTGAAACCAGGCCCCTGACTGACCAGGATGTCACACCTTCCTCTTTAGGCCAGGAGGAGGTGGGCTGCCTGCCCCGCCCACAGTGCCCCCAGGAGTGCGCCTGCCTGGACACGGTGGTCCGGTGCAGCAACAAGCACCTCCAGGCTCTACCCAAGGGCATCCCCAAGAACGTCACAGAACTGTGAGTAGCCCCGGCTTGAGAGCTGTTGGTCTGTGAGACTGGACCAGTAAGGAAGGTTAGCCCAGAAGGGCTCCAGGAGAGCGGCAACCTTTCTCTAGTCCAGAGGTTCTCAACCCTCCTAGTGCTGCACCCTTTTCATACAGCTCCTCATGTGGTGGCGACCCCCAAGCATAAAATTACTTTGTTGCTACTTCGTAACTGTAATTTTGCTATTTTACTGCTATGAATTGTAATACAAATATTTGACATGAAGAATATCTATCCGCTATGCAACCCACAGGTTGAGAACTACTGCTCTTCTCTATAGTTATTTTATGACAAAGTCATAGTAAGGGCTCTGCTTTCGAAATAAAGTATAACATTACTTTCCCCCACTTCATAATGTTTGTCGGGGAGATGTTAGCGTCTATAGACACTACGTTCTTCACCAGGATCAACTCTGGTCTCCACAACAAATCCTTTTTTAGTTGGCGATGTTCCCCCTTTTGTCCCACCACAAGCAGCACCAACTTGAACATGCCTCTAGTGAAATGTAGCACTGGCTGAATAGAACTCTTGCTGCCGAGTGGCCTCTCAGGAAAAGCTGCGTCTTCTCACCCCTGTACCCGCTGGGTGTGAAGGTGGCCTGGCCTTCACCTCCCCTGCACCAACATTCAGCGTTGTGCTGCCCAGGTTCACAGCTCACGGTGTCTGAGCTCCTGGGTGCCCGTGGATGTAAACATATGTGACACGTGCTCACAATGTTGTGTTCTCTTCCTAGCTATCTGGATGGGAACCAGTTCACATTGGTTCCAGAACAGCTGTCCAACTTCAAGTATCTGCAGCTTGTGTGAGTATCCAGGTTTCTTGAGGCTCCAGGCCTGCCTTTGAGGCCAGGAGGACCGCTGGCCCCATAGCTCCCTCCACCTTTCCAGGGATCTCCCATTTGTGGACAGAGGCTGCTAATGAATCCAGCCTGCTCTCCCATTCCTTCTTCAGGGAACACCTATGCCCGGGATCTGTTTTGCCATCTGGTGGCCAAATCTAGGAATTGCATCTTTTCTAACCCGCATGGACCGGGGCCTGCTGCTCTGCCCAGGTCATCTCCCCAAACCTCCCAGTAGGCTGATAATAATTGCTGCCCTGTGTGGTCCCTGCAAGGAATGATGTTGAGTTTCTCAGTTCAATCCTTGTCCCCAGATAAAATATGAAACAAGGCAGTTACGAGTCCACATACTATTTTTCTTAGAGAAAACAAAACCAAAAAACCAACGTCTCCAACCTCCCCCCGCAGCCCCGCTGCTATTACTGCCTTCCACCCTTTCTGCCCCTGGCTAATAAGGTCAGCTCCTCTTAGCTCTCCAGTGTAATTAGCACGTCACTTCAACTGTTTATTGTCTGTGTCGTAGGCAGAGTCCATTAGAAAAGCCCAGAGAACATTCATTATAATGGGGCTTGACGCAGACTCTGGCCAGTGAGTCAATGTCAGTCTGAGAACTGCTTTTAATGAGTTTTGATGTCAACTGAGAACTGTTGTTAGTGGGTTTGTTCTTAGACTAGGAGCGAGGATAGAGGTTAGCATGCTGTTTCCTTCACTGAGAAACCTTTGCTATGAAAACAGTGTAGCCGTAGGCTGGTGACATTCAGTTCAAGGCCTGGCCACTTTGCACAGCACTGGCGTACAGCTTTGTGATGCTCCAATTCACCTGTCTTTGGTCAATGACCAATGTGCTTTGACCATTTCCATGGATTTGGGGGTTGAAATTGTGGCTGGTGTCAGGGAAGGAGCCTCTACTCTATAAGCTCCCCAACCTTCCTTGTGGCCTGGCCTCGGCTAGTGGCCCAGATATACATGAAGAAGGAAGGACAGATGGACAGGGCAGGAATGCCAAGCTCGCTCTTCCTCTTAGGCTGCCCCTCCAGCATGACAGACTCCACCTCCCCATCACAAGGAAGGAAGTGGGCATCTAGCAATAGGCAGGAGAGCAGGGATTCGGTTAGAGCTGTGGTTCTCCACCTTCTGGACTCTGCGACCCTTTAATACAGTTCCTCATGTTGTGGTGGCCCCCAGGCATAAAATTAATTTAGTTGATACTTCATAAGTACTTTCACAACTGTTACACATGTTAATGTGTATCTGATATGCAGGATCTCTGATATGTGACCTCCCCCTCCCCCCACCCCCACCCCCGCCAAGGAGGTCCTGACAAACAGGTTGAAAGCCGCTGTGTTAGAGGAAGGCTCACTGGGTGCTGAAGGAAAATCACACTGTTAATACTTTTTCAGAGCCAAGAGCTGCATACAGTAGGTGTAGCAGGCAGATCAGGAGGCCCCAAGGTCATGGATTTCCCTTGCATGGTCTAGGGAGGGTATAGGAAGAGGTCAGGGACTCCCTAAGTTGAAGGGTGCAGTAAGGTCCAAGGCAGGCCGCTGCAGATGACGGCTTGGATGGAGGAAAGGGTGGGATGAATCTAGGGTGGGAGCTGGCGAGAGGAGGGTCTCAGGAAACCATCTGCGGATGCCAGCTTAACATAGGCAGGAATTTAGTAAGGGGGACAGATGTGAAAAGCAATCGGGGCCAGGCCACGAAACCAGGGGTGGAAGGCAGCAGCAGTGCCAGTTCCAGGATGCAGAACTGTAGAAGCATTGGGTGGAGGGCCACTGAGTGTCCAAGGGCACCAGGTGGAATTCACTTTTGCAGAACAGGCTGCGGCCCTAGGGACCTCCCTGAGGCTACCCAGAGTGGACTGAGAGGTGCAAGCCTGGGACCTTCCCATCCTGAGACATGTGCCTACCAGGGAGTAGAAGATGGGGGCCCAGGGGAGGAGGACACAGGCATAGCCAGGGGAAGGGAGGAGGAGTGGGACAGAGGGAGCTCATTAGTCAGTTGCAAATCCAGTGTGCCCCCACATCCTCACCAGAGAGGGGAGCTTTGCCCTCCCTGCAGGGGGAAGGGCCAGAAGCAGGTTGGGGAGAGGGGATGCTCTGGAAGGCGTCCAGGGCAAAGCCTTCCTTCTTTCCAAACATTGATGCTCTTGCTTTTTCCAGGGACCTGAGCAACAACAAGATCAGTTCCTTAAGCAACTCTTCCTTCACCAACATGAGCCAGCTGACCACTCTGTGAGTCCCGTCAGGGCCGGGAGGGCACGTGGGATATGGCGTCAGTCTTCGGTGCAGACATCCTTTCTTACCAGAGAGGGGCCTGGGAGCCACAGACTAGAAAACGCCCCACCCACCTCTTCTCAGCTTTTTGACCATGATCAAATGTAAAAAACAAAACAACTCTTACTGTGAGATACAACACACATATGGGAAAGTGCAAGGAATCCAACTGTCTTATTTACCGCCTCACCATAAAGCTAGCACTTATTGTTCTAGTTTGCTTTTGTTTTTATGACAAAACACATGACCAAAAGCAACTCAGGGGAGCAAAGGGCTTCTTCTTTCATATTACGTTTCCAGGCAACAGTCCATCACTGAGGTAAGTGAGAGCAGGAACTCAAGGTAGGAACCTGGAGGCACGAGCTGACGCAGAGGCCGTGGGGAAAGGCTGCTGCTGGCTTGCTCCTCATGTTCACATCCAGCTACATCCACCCCTCCCCCTTTTTAAATTCTCGTTGCATTCTTTATTAAAATATTTTATTTAGTTTTTAAATTTTATGTTCATGTGTTGGTATAGGGGTGTCAGATCTTGGAGTTACAGACAGTTGTGAACTGCCATGTGGGTGCCAGGAATTGAGGCAGGGTCCTTTGGAAGAGCAGACAGTGCTCTTAACCACTGAGCCATCTCTCCAACCCCAGCTGTCCCTTTCTTACACCTCCCAGAACTATCCATTCAGGAGTGGTGCTCTCCACAGCCAGCCGGGTTCGTGCATATTAACCACTAGCCAAGATGCTCCCTAGGCTTGCCCACACGCCAATCTGACGGAGGCGTTTTTCTACACTGAGGTTCTTTCTCCCATAACCCTAGCTGTGTCAAGTTGACAAAAACCTAAGCAGTCCACACACAGACACTTAAGCCAAAAATGAAATATTAGCAGTCCAAAGCCCCCTTAAGTCCCTTTCTGGCCCTTTCCCTCCCTCACGAGGCAGCTTCTGTCCTCATCGACAGTGGCTGATTCTTCGATTTTCTCTGCAGTATTTTCATCTGTGCATGGATTTCTAAACAACACTCTTTAATGGTGCTCAGTTCAAACCCACATGGACTGCATTATTTGGGAGAGACGTTTATGTTTGGCTTGTCCTGCTTAGTATGTTCTGCTTACTATGTTCCTGTGTAGGCAATTTGGGCTCTAGCTGTGTTCATGGCTGTGTATTGTTCCCTATAAGCCTGTACTGCACTTTCCTTATCCACGCTACTATTGATGGGCGTGAAGGTTGTGTTAGGCTTGGAGTGTTGTGAGAACAGACCCTCTGAAGATGTGCCTGTGTCCTAAGACACCCCATGCTGGCTATTATAATATCCCAGGCTGTTGGTCACAGGCGTTACCTGCCTGGTGGCTAAGAGTACATCTCATTCTTTTCCCTTCTCCTTGACTTACAAACCATAGAGCAAGACCTGAGGCTTTCCCCTATATGTGGCTCAGATCAAACCTGAGGGCCAGTAGGTACCCAGGAAAAGGCCTGGCTTAGCCAGCCTTTAAGGCCAGAGTATGAGCAGGGGTCAGGAAGGACCTGTCTGGGTGTCCCACTTGCATCTGTGAGTCAGCTTGTCGCCATTTCCCATCTTTGTGACAATCTGGAAGTTTGCCCACTCTTCCATGAAAAGTCTTTAACTGTGAATAGGCTCAGTGGGCCTGGCTGTGGAGGCCACCTCCACCCAGAGTGGTGTTTCAAGCCCTAGGTTCTGAGCACCAGGGACATTTTGCAACATTGGAAGGTGTGTCCTTGTTACACCTTGGAGGGAGAATGCTGCTAGCATGGAGTGAGCAGAGACCAAGGAGGCTACAAGCCTCCCTCAGCACCCAGGACAGCCCCACACCCCTAGCAATGCCAACAGTGCAGAGCTTTGACAAACTCGGGACCAAGTGATCTTGGTGTTCTTTCCTCTGCTGTGGACAGTTTGCCTCACTTGGATTTCTAAAAAATAGTTCTATATAGGTATAATTAATATACAACAAACATCCCTTCTTAAGGCACAGAAACTGATAGCCAGTGGTGATGACGCACTTCCATAATCCCAGCACTGAGGCAGGAAGATTGCCACAAGTTCAAGGCTAGCCAGGACTACATAGTAAGACTCTGTCTCAAAAAAGCGTGTAGATTTTGGCCACTTTTTACACAATCACAGCACCAGGAGATGCTCACCACAGCCTGAAGCTCTGCGTCCCCTCCCTTCCTTAGCTGGCCCCAGGCCTGTGTGTTCAGAGTTTCATATAAACAGACCCACTTTGTTTGGTGAATGAGCACACTTGCTCCAAGATCCTTCCCTTGTGCTGCCAATGGCACCCTATCCAGTCTGCGTGTCTATCACAGGACCGGTCCCCTCCACTGATCTGCCTCTCTCCTCCTGGTGGCCTCATTTATTTAGAATCTTTTGAGATAGTGGGTTAGCACACAGCCTCTAAAAACACAACACACACACACACACACACACACACACACAAAACCTGTTAACTAACTTGATAACATGACCCTGCGGTGGGAGTGGCCTCCAAGTCTCAGTTTGCTCACCTATAGGATAGAGTGGGAATGGTCCCTCATGTCTGCCATAACCTCCTCCCTCCTTCCTTCCTGCAGGATCCTCAGCTACAATGCCCTCCAGTGCATCCCTCCTCTGGCCTTCCAGGGGCTCCGTTCCCTGCGCCTGCTGTAAGTACCTTCCAACTCATTCTTCTAGGAGATCTACCCCCAAGCCCTACCCACTCCACCTTCCTAGTAAGCAGAAACGTTCCCAGGTCTGGGGTCCTGGCAGGGACAACGCTATATTCAATGATGGGAGCCCAGAACTCTCTCATTCACACCTTTACAGAAGCCAAGTTATGAATGCGAGATAATCAAAATGAAGAGGTGACCATCACTCCAATTTGAATTTGTGTATATGTTTATGATAGGGGAGGGGTTCCCAAGATAAAGCAGTCCTTTATTTGCACAAGGGACTTCGTTTCAGAATTAAAATGTTTGTTTCCAGCCATCTGGAACCTTTTCTACAGGTTTTCAGTGATAATTTGACCAAAACGTTCTTGTGTGTTTTTTATGGTGGCTCCTGACCCCGTCAGAACCAAAATGGCATCCCTCTGGTCCTAACTTATGGCTGCCTATGTTCATCTCCTTACCAATAGCCTACTCTCTGCCTCTGTCTCCTGGCTAAGAGGGAGGGCCTGTGTGCCTGCGTGTCTTATTTATGATATAAACTCAGTGCTTGGGTTGTCTAGATGGCAAGATGAGAGTCTTTCCTAAGTACCAGGGCACAGTACAGCCTACATGGCCTCTAAGTGCTCCTGTTTCTTCCAGGGACCAGTGGGTCAGGGTTGCTGGGCTGGGGACTGTCTCTCCACTAGCAGATACCCTGGTGTGCCCATTCAACAAGGGCCTGGATGCTCCTCTATCTGGCATCCCACCCTATCCCAGACTAGCCCCCAGTAGCCTCTTCTCTTCTCAGGTCTTTGCATGGCAATGATGTCTCCACCCTCCAAGAGGGCATCTTTGCAGACGTGACATCTCTCTCTCACCTGTAAGTAATGCTGGCCCCAATTCTCTGAGCCCCATTGAATTTAAACAAAACTCGGAGTCTGAGGGAGACCCAGCCCCTCAAACCATCAGAATATTCTGTCTTTGTCCTGATATTGAGTTTGTGAGCTCTCCCCAGGCACCTTCTTGTGAGGGAGAGCAGGCCATTAGCAGATGGTAGCAAACATTTATTGATTGCTGGACCTGTCACGTGCCGGTGGAACCACCCCATAATGATCCCACAACACAGGCAGAGTTTCCTTGCTTTACCCAAATGAGCGAGAGCTAAGGAATGGGAGATGTCTGCGTGAAGCTGCCCAGCTAGTGAGGTCGTGCCTCCTGCTCCAGTGCCTATGTGCTTAGACAACCCCATATCACAGTCCTCGCCTCACTCTGTGGGGATGAACACCTGAAATATATCTCCCAAAGAGGCAGAGCAGCACAGAGTTGACTCCCAGGCCTGGCAGCTGGCAGCTGGCAGGTCCATGGTGACTCTTTAAAAGCATAGGCCAGGGCTGTGGAGATGGCTCAGCAAAACACTTGCCATGAAAACATGAGGACCTCAGTTTGACTGCCTCCCCACCAGAACCCACTTAAAAAGCTGGGCATGGTAACATGTACTTGTAATTCTAGAGCTGGGAGTCAGAGACAGGCATATCCCTGGGGCTCAGTGGCTAACTGGCCAGCCTTGCCTACTTGGTGAATTCCGGGCCAGTGAGAGATCCTGCCTCAAAGGGAAAGTGTGTGGGACCTGAGAAACAACACACAAGGGTGTCTTCTGGCCTCTATGCGCATGCACACACATGCAGAGATGTGCACACAAACACTCACAGACACACATGCGCGTGTGCGCACACACACGCGCGCGCGCGCACACACACACACACACACACACACACACACACACACACACACAAGGAATTAATATCTTAGAGTATAGTGTTTCTGTTTGGAGTGATGCAAACACTTTGGAAGTGGGTAGTGAAGATGGTTGCTCAGGGCTGGGAATATAGTCAGCATTTCTGACTTGTACACTGAATATGATAAAAAAAAAAAGGACCAAGTGTTTATTTTTATGTATTGTATATTAAAAATGAAGAGAGTCACAAGGGGGGAGCACAAGCCTGTAATCCCATCACTCAGGGAGTCAGAGGCAAGCAGGTTTCTGTAAGTTTGGGCTAGCCTAGTCTACTAGTCCAGGACAGCCAAGGATACACAGAAAATCCCTGTCTCAACAAAATAAAATAAAACAACAAAATAATGAAGATAGAGATAAGCTCAGGGCTGAGGCAGGGTTGGTACTCTTGGTGTGGCATGCACATAGACTGTGACCACATGGACTGTGGCTGGATTGCTTTGGCTCTTTATCTCTGGGCCTACTCCACACTGAGGGCCTGAGGGGGCAGACATACTTTAGATCAGAGAGCCTTGGGGTTGGCAGCGTTTCTCTCGATGTTCAGTCAACCATCTTAGAAGTCCTCGGTGCTGCAAATTGTCTTTTCCATATTTTAATCTACAAAGCCAGAGTGATCTTAAAACAGGTAATGCCTTCATGCATCATATATGTCTATATTTTAGGAAGCTTTTACTATATTAGGTTTCCGTACGGCCTCTCAAATGGCCCGTAATTTTATCTGTCTCTCCCTTTTTTCCCCCCGTATTCCTTCCCATTCTCTGTTTTCCTCCCTATCCCAACTTGATTCTCCTGTTCCAGTCTCTCTCCTTCATTCATCACAGTCTATTCTGTTTTTGTTTCCTAGGGAGATCAATCTGTCCCCTCCTAGTCCCTTACATTATCTGTAACCAATGTGGTTCTGTGAGTTGTAACTTGTTTATTATTGACCTAACAGCTAATAGCCACATATAAGAGACTGTCTTGCTGGGTCTGGGTCACCTCACTCAGGATGATTTTTTTTTTTCTAGTTCCATCCATTTACCCATGAATTTCGTAATTCTATTTCATTCTTTTAAATAGCCGAGTAATACATCATTGTGTAAATATGTCACATTTTCTCTATCCATTCATCTGTTGAGGGACCATCTAGACTGTTCCCAGTTTCTGGCTGTTATAGAGCAGCAATGTACATAGTTGAGTAAGAGTCCTTGTCGTAAGAAGAAACATCCTTTGCTTAGCTGGATCTTGAGGTAGATCAATTTCCATCTTTTTGAAGAACCACCATATTGATTTCCACAGTGGTTGTAAAGTTTGCACTCCCACCAGCAGTGCTCCCCTTGCTCTGCATCCTCGCTAGCATGAGCTGTCAGTTGTTTTATTGATCTTAGCTATAATTCTGACAGGTGGTGTAAGATGGAATCTCAAAGTAGTTTTGATTTGCATTTCCCTGATGGATAAGCACGTTTAACATATCTCTAAGTGTTTCTCAATCATTTGTGATTCCTCTATTGAGAATTCTCTGTTTAAATCTGTACTCCATTTTCCCATTCTGTAGGCTGTTGCTTTCTCTGAATGAGTGTTCTTTGACTTACAGAAGTTTTTCATAGGTCCCATTTATTAGTTGCTGATCTTAGTGCCTGTGCTAATGGTGTTCCATTCAGGAAGTCTTTCCCCGTGCCTGTCAACTAAAGGCTGTTCCCCACTTTCTCTTCCAAGTTTAGACAGCACATGTTCTAAACAAACAAACACACAGACAAACCCAAAGCTGTAAAAACCAAGCTAGATTCCAGAGCTGTCTTTGGGAAAACAGTGACATCAAATCGGAGACCAGATCTATTCCATTAAAAAAAAAATCAGATAAGATCACCATCCGTTAGCTACCCATCCACTAATGTTACCATAGCAACATACCTGAGACGGTCAACTTCAAAAGAAGAAACACTTAATTTTGCCTCACAACCTCAGAGACTTCAGTCCATAGGTGGTGAGCCGTGCCGCTTTGGGGCCTGTGGTAAGGCTGCACGTGATGGTGGGAACATGTGGTCAGGAAGTTGCTGACCTCATGACCTTTGGGAAGAAAGGAAACGCCAGGGTTTGATATTGCCTTGAAGGGTACATCCCCAGTGATCTGCCTTCCACCAGACCCCACTGCCGAAAGGTTCTACTGACTCTCACGGAGCCAAGGGCTGGGGTCTAAGAGCTTAGCATGTGTGCTTTGAGAGGATATTCAAGACCCAAACCATAGCATTCCCTCCCATTTGCCCATCAGCAGATATGTACCAGCTCAGGTGTCTAACCTGCAGCCCAGTGTCAAAAGGTTACGTGTCCCTGTTAGAGCTCATGGCTACAGTTCCTGAATGTTGTCCTTCATTATTAGAGCCCTGCATTTTGCTGCCTTTATTCTGCTAGAGACTAGAAGGCTCTATTTCCATGTTCATTGAGAAGTGGGTGTGAAAACTCAGTAGAAACAATTAATTACAGCACTCCATGCCTGTATGATAGAAGTGTAAGTAGTTAATGACAAATATGGCACTGTAATTTATTATTTGATGACACACAGAATAACTAATGTGATACAGATATAAACATAAAAATCGGTGGGGCCATGTATAATAGTGTACACCTGTAATCCCATCTCTGGGGAAGACGGCAAGTTATAGGGCAGCCCGAGCTACCTAATGTGACCTTGCCCCAGTGGAAGGAAGGAAGGAAGGTGAGCAGATAGACCAAAAGGGAATATACTCAAATTCTATTTCAGGGTGGATGATACTCTTCTTCCGGCATTCCTTCGCGCTGAGGGTTTGTGCCCTTCTCATGTGTTTGGCAGGCCTCACTCAGTTAATGCTGACTGACTCAGCCAGCATTTTTGGCATTATCTAGTGTCTGGTCCGGCTCCGCAGTTAGTGCTTCTCTCCTCAAGGAACCACCTTTGCAGCCTCTGGAGCCAGAGGATGAGGACAGCACTGTGCACACACACACCCATGAGTAGGCTGGGCAGGGTTTGAGAAGTATTCTGGCTTCAGACAGAAGAGGCTGTTTCAGGCGAGGCTCCATTAATAGAAGCTGGCGCTGCTTGGCATGCACAGGACCAGACAGCTACTGTTTCAATGTGCCCAAGTTACACCAAAGACCAACAACATGGGGCTATTTATGATCTCGCTGGGATGTGTTCCCAACCCACAGTCCTTTGGGGTTGAAGAGGGCCTGGCTGCTGCCCTCTACAACCGTGTCTCCTCGGCCCCACCTGTTCTCCATCCCTCACTGAATTCTCAGTTGTCTTTCCTTTTTAAAAATGTTAACTAGCTAGCTAGTGTTTTGAGATTGGGTCATATTACACAGCCAAACTGACCTGAAATTCATGGTTGTCCTGCCTCAGCCTCAGCCTCTTGAATCTTTTTTTTTTTTTTTTTTTAAAGGTTTTGATTAAAATGCGTAAGTTGTGCTGGGCATGGTGGCGCTCGCCTTTAATCCCAGCACTCAGTAGGCAGAAGCAGGTGGATCTCTGAGTTTGAGTCCAGCTTGGTCTGCAGAGTGAGTTCCAGGACATTCAGGGCCACACAGAGAAACCCTGCCTCAAATAACTAAAAAGGAAAGCAGAAAAAAAAATTGTGTAAGTTGTACTTGACATTAGCTTTTATTAGGCAAGATGGTCCCCAGGAGAAAGGGACTGTAGGAACTACCAAAGAGAGGGACAGTGTTCCTCACCTGGAAAGACCCAGCCTTGGGCAAGAGGAAGCTTGAAATGTTGAATGAGGTGCCGTGTCTGCTCAGGACAGAAACAAGTGACCACACGTGGGACGAGTCAGGATGCTTTTGAGTGGCTCTTAGGAGTCTTTGGCCATGGGGTTTTTAGGAATGAACTGGGAAAGGGCACCTACGTCTGAGGTGGAGCTTCGCTGATGTGTGTGGTGGACGCCTGTGCCAGTATGGGCATTTGTGAAGCTCTGAGTCACGTCAAAGGCCCCACATTCAAGACGACCTCTGATTTTTTGGGTGTTTTTTTTTCCTATAACGATCCTGCTTACAATTGGGCTATACTCCTTGCAGTTCACTATAAATTCTATACTGAGTTTTTAAATGCCATGATTATGCTATATTATATGTTTTAATAATTTGAAAAATAACATGGCAAATGTATTTTAAATATGCTATATCTGTCTTCTTATAATCTAAAGAAGTCTGTTTTTACACATTGGAATTTGCCTCCAACCTTCCTCTGTGTTTGAGAGGCCCCAGTGCTGATGGGGGAAGAGGATAGTGTCTTCCTTGTCCCATTAGCCAGGATGGATGCTGTCAGCACAAGAGGACAGAAAATTAAATACACATCACAGTTGCACCTGCCCTCCTTCCTTGAGCTGCGTGATTCCCTCGGTGCTCATTCTAGGTTATCCATGCTTGTCTCTCTTCCCCTCTTGATTGCAGGTTCTTTATTGAATCATAAAGTGAGCCCCAGAGATGTTAAGGGAACTGCCCAAGGTCACCCGGGCAGGGAGCAGCTGTGGTAGGCTGCAGTCCAAGTCTCGCTCAGCCTGCTTTATAAGATCACACAGCGTCAGCTGCGTTATTTTGGGAGATTCCTTTGCAGAGCCACAGCCACTTCTATCAGGCTGTACCCATCTCCGGGTTCACGTCCTCCATGGTCCAGAACAGGTGGGAAGCGGCTGGGTATCCAGTGACCTGATGAACACGGCCCTTCTCGTTAACCTCGCACAACCTTGAGGTTTTAAAATTGGTTAATACCAATGAGCTTCAGGCGCTGATCTATTTACTGAAAGGGAAAATGCTGGCCTTTTCTTTTCACAACATTCACATGCTGTCTTTATGCCTCTCACCGTGACTGGGGAGTGAGTCTGAGCTTGCCATAGGATTGGTACAGGGCTGGGCAGCTGGCAGTATTCATGTGGGTACAGATGTGAGGGCGCAGGCATGACCCTGGACTGCTGACCCATGGAAGCTTGCCATCCACTTCTGTCACCTGGATTCTCTTCATAGGCATCTGTTCTAGGGGAGTGCTTACACCTCACGAAGCCATGTGTTCACAGCCGCCTCAGCTGCCAGAGCGCCCAGCAACAGGGAAACGGCTCATTAAACCACAGGGTGTCTGTTCCTCCCCAAGATGCTGCAAAGCACTCTGGCAAAATGAGGCAGATTCCTATAGACCGACCTGGAAGGTTTCCAAGGCGTGCTGGCAGGTGACAAGAAACAAGCCGCTTGGATGTTGTGCACAGCAGATAGGAACCGTTTGGATCCATGTGGGGCAGAGCTGGAAGGCCACACACAAGAGCTTGCTAACTGTAGTGGATAGCATAATTTAACCACTTGCCGAGGAACAACAGCAGTTTCCAGGTCCTGGTTTCTTTTCTGCAGCTACGGACTGGACAAAATGATTGTGAAAAGAGTTTATTCCAATCCTGTTTCTGTGGACTGAAAGTCCAGGGGTACAAGTGATGGCAGAGGCATGACTGAGCATTCACGTGACCGGGTGGCAGTGCTGCACCAGGCATCCACTCCTGCCCCAGCTTCTGGGAGGATGAGCACAGTGCCCTCCTGACCCTAACCTGTTTTATTGGGCCCCTTTCAATGCTGACCTGATGAAAAGTTTCAACATGCGTTTTGCAAGGGACATTCAGACCATAGCACCAGTCTTTCTTTGGCAACCCCACACCATCACACACGTGTCTTTATATGCATCGGTAGATGTATCGGTGGGAGGAACTTCCAGAAACTATTTCTGGGCCTAAAACATCTGTAGTTGGAGTTATACCCATTTGCATTCCCATCAGTAACACTAGAACATACCCATAAGAAAAAAACTTGGTTTCTGAGTCCGAGGCCAATATTCTACATAGTGAGTTACAGGCCAGCCAAGGCTACATAGTGAGACTCTTTCTCCAAAAAACAGTGTGTGTGTGTGTGTGTGTGTGTGAGAGAGAGAGAGAGAGAGTGTATGTGTTTCCATGGCACTTAGCACTCACAGTGAACTACAGCGTTTGAAAGAGACTTGCAATTAAGAATGTATGCATGTTCTCTTTGCTTAATTAAAAATGAAAAGAAGAACAAAAGTAGACAGGCTTCTGAGACAGGCAGTTCAAGGTTTAGACCCAGAGGCTGCTCTTTGCTCCTGTGTGGCCCCAGGGAAATTACTTATTCCATGCAATGCTCAGTTCCACATCTTAAAATTTCAGGAAGCTTGTGCGTGGGGGGTTAATGAGAGTGTTGAGTGCTTGAAGGCAGGGTCTGCAGGCATTTCTTTGCAGGGGTAAAGGCTGGCTGCCTTTACCATGCCTGTGGGGCTCTGAGTAGAGTTCTGCTCCTGGCAGCATGGCTTCCAAACCCAAATCTTCCCCTTCCTTTGATCTGGGCAAGTTGCTCAATCTCTCTAAGCCTATCACTGTGTGCAGAAATGGAGGTAAGGCATAGTGAGGAAGGGCTAAGTAAGATGATTCACATGAGTGCTTAAAACGGGCCTTGGAGGTGACCTGGGACCAAAGCTTCTGAAATTGGAATGCCTGCTTTTTTCTGCTGCCCATCCCAGGGCCATTGGTGCCAACCCCCTGTACTGTGACTGCCACCTCCGATGGCTCTCCAGCTGGGTGAAGACTGGCTACAAGGAACCTGGCATTGCCCGGTGTGCTGGACCCGCAGAGATGGAGGGAAAACTGTTGCTCACCACACCTGCCAAGAAGTTTGAGTGCCAAGGTGAGCCCAGGAGCACGAGAGAAGGAGTGGTGGGTACCAGAAACCACAGCACTTTCCCAGCCCTGGTAGGGTCTTCCAGATCCTTCTGGGTCCCTGGGTCCCACTGCTGGGAGAGTCAGATGATAGAATGGAGGTTCTGCTAGTTAGGACGGCTGTCTTCCAGTCTTGACATCCAACAAGCAAAAGATAAAACAACAACAACAACAAAACAGCCAGGCAGAAAAAATCCCAGGCCATTAGGGCTTAGATTCTTCCCTGTGGTTATATAAGAAAAATCAAAATAGCAGGTTTGAAGTTTCCAGGCTCCTGGCAATACAGGCACCCAGACTTCCCTTAGACAGGCATTGTACTGGACAATCAGCTGAAATCCTACTCTGTCCCTCGGGCGGGCAGAGGGCAGCTGGTGCTTTCTGAACATTTGCAGCACGCAGAGTCAGGGTATGACTGGTAGTCTGCACGAGGCTCCCTGCCTCCAGCATCTACAAAGACTTGTTCAGGGACAGGTTGACTGACTGGTTGACCGATTAAGGCCCCCAAGGCTCTGCAGAATCTTGTAGAGCAAAGACAGGTGGCTGAGCGGCTGCCTGGGCTCGGCTCTGTGTGCAGGGGGAGCTAGAGGAGGACCCTAGGGACATGGCCTAGGGGGCATGGCCCTTACCCTCTGCAAGCTCGGAGGCCACCATAGGAAATGAAACTGACAGCTGTAGGTTAATGAGGAGGCCCAGGCCACCCTGTGTGCCGGAAGCTGTCACAGCAGTAATAGTTCCAAGGGCCCACTCAGTATCCACAACTAGGAGCAAGCTGATCTACACTAATACGTGCTTTGCATTTACTAGTTGCCAAGGTGGCACTGAGTTGTATTTTTAAATGTGCTTTTTCACTGAACTATGACACCGTCTGGAAAAAGCACACAGATATAGGGAGAGCCTGATGCATGTTCACTAACTGAGTTCACGTAGGTACCACTACTGGGTCAAGAAAGAGAACACGTCTGTATCCCGAAGTCCCTCCATGGAAAGGTGTTTTCTTGTTGTTTTGTTTTATTTCTGTTCAAGTGTATGCCTCCTCAGTAGAACTGACATGCCACCTCTTCTAGAAGGAACCTTCGGAGGGACCCTGAGCCGAGTGGCCAGGTTTCCCTATTCCTTCTTATGAAATCTTGGTGCCCCTCACAGTTGGCACCCAACTACCCTTGCAGCCAGACTTCTCTATTGTCCCCCCCCCCCCAGTGAGGTCTGGAGAGAAGCCTGCGTAGCCTAGGAGGTTCTCCCCACTTTAGACTTGTAGAGGAACACCCTCCAGGCATGCAGGCTCCGCCCCCCCATCCCCACAAAGCCTCTTTGTAGAACCAAGCTCAGGCACATAGCCCCACTCTCTGCTGAGCAGGCTGGCGTGGTTGCCTCTGAGGGTGTGAGGGGCAGAGTCAGGAGAAGTGAGCAATAACAGATCCGCTACTCTCTCCTCCTTAGGGTGGCCCTAGCCACTGGGTACTGTTTCCACCTCCTGAACACTGCATATCCATTCATGTAGTGCTCACGGCTACGCATGAACCAGAGCCTGCCAGTGACCCTGCAGTAAAGTAGGCTCTGCAGCTGGAAGGCTGGGCTGGGCTGGGGGGTGCAGCATGACCCTCACAGACTCACGGTGAGGGGCAGGTATCCTGGAAGGAGGGTATCCCTCCTCAGGACTGGACCTCTCAGGGCGGAGCCTCAGGCCCTCCACATACTCTTGCTCTGCTAATGCTCTCCTCGTTACCACAGGTCCCCCAAGTCTGGCAGTTCAGGCCAAATGTGACCCCTGCTTGTCCAGCCCATGCCAGAACCAGGGCACCTGCCACAATGACCCTCTTGAGGTATACAGGTGTTCCTGTCCCAGCAGCTACAAGGTAAGTAGAGGCTGCAGCTGGAGGAACGGAGTTCTACCTCCCACGAGGCAGGGCTGGCAAGCCTGGCTCTGTTGTTTTCTCCCTTGGCTCAGAGCAGATGTGTGGGTGAACCCAACACCAGTGACCTGACCTGTGGGCAGATGGATATATTGAGGGATGGGTGAATGAGGCAGCCCTGTGGCAGACAAACGGAGCTGCTGAGGGTTGTTTCTTAGTTCGTACTAAACCCCTTGGCTTTCCCCGGAGTCCTCATCGCTGGCTTTTCCTCCAGGGCCGAGATTGCGAGGTATCCCTGGACAGCTGTTCCAGCAACCCATGTGGAAATGGGGGAACCTGCCGTGCCCAGGAGGGTGAGGATGCCGCCTTCACGTGAGTTCCCAGGAGCCTGAGGTGGGGCTTGGGCTGCTGATGGGCCCAGCATCCACGGCTCCCTGTGCTGGGGATGAGGGTGGGTGGAGGGGACAGACCTGTGCTCCAAATTATAGTCACAGGTTCTCTAAGGCCCCTCCCACCTGCAAGAGGTGGGAGCATAGCACCTGGGGGACAGAAGGCACCAGACAGCACAGGTTCACAGGGGAAAGCCTGGGCTTGGGCTGTCTCCTGGTGCCAGGAATGCCTCTTCACATGCTGGGAGCCTATAGCCGAGAGTATATGGCATGGTAGTGCCAGGAAATGGTTGGGGCCACCTAAGACTCTTTTAAATCTCCACAAACCCTCCTGAGGCCCTGCTTTAAGATGACAAGTCTCTAGAGGCTGTGCCAGGTACCCAAAGCAGGCATTAGCTAGCTAGCCCTATAGTACAGCTGAGGTGACCAGAGGTGGAGCCACATCCTGGTCACTCCTTCTGGGGTCCCACCTTTGTACAGCTCTCACTAACTGGCACTGTAGGGGGCAGATCCCACCACAAATGGTGTTTCCCATGCTCTGGATACAGCTGTGCTTACTGTATAGCATATCTGAACCCCCCCCGCCCAGAGCAGATGTCATATCCACACACTCCTACTAGCCTAATTTCCCCCAGAAAGCCTCAAGCCCCCATCCCTGGCCTCCCAGAGCTTTTCTGAGGAACACAGTACTTAGTTGCTGGAGATAAATTGCCTACTGAACAAATTGGCTCTTCAGAAAATGATGTTGAATCTACAGGCGGAAATGGCCAAATCTGCCTCTGCAGACCCAAATTACCAGATGTAAAAAATAAAGCGCTAAGTGCCTCTCCTCTAGCGTTGCCTTGGAAACGCATCCTTACACTAGGCAGCCCCCCCCCCCCACCAGGGGCAGGCAGCTACGCTTCCTCCCTGTTCTGGTCTTCAGCTCCTGCAAGGGCCTGGGCTGGGATGCCCCTTCTGAGCAGAGCGGGCAGGTGGGGTGGCCCAACAGATGCAGCAGCCATGAGGGGAGGCCCCTTTTTCATTGGCCTTATGCCCTTTGATTTTGCTAGTAGGGACGTTCTGCCTAAATGTCCTGTCACCCTCGCTTAAAACCGAACTCCAGAAGATGGCTGTGGCACAACCTTTAGGCTCTTTGCTCTCTCTTCAGACAAGCTGTAAAATAGCAGCCTGTACGGCTACATTTTTTCACTGTAAGTTTATTTTTCCACACAAAGGAGACAGTACCATGGATGTCATAAACATTGTTGCCATTTTAAACTAAAACAACCAGGTTAAGCAGGCTCTCCCCATCCCCCAATGGTATCTGTTGAGCAAAGCAATTGAGTACCATTTTATTAGTTATCCATTAATTTTTTTTTTTTTTTTTTTTTTTTTTAAATCAAGACAGGATCTACTGTGTAGCCAGGGCTGCCCTGGAATTCTCAGCTATGCTTCTGCTGTGGTCTCCTGAGCGCTTAGCTTGTGGCTTCTGTTGCCTCACTTCACCTTGTGTTCTTTTGTAAAATGCCACCAGCAAGCTCCTCTGTAGCAATGAAAATGTCACCTCTCCCTTTCTGGCTGGAGTTAGTATGTCTGTTGTGTTTGCCACCCTCCTGGTCTTTATCGGGCTATGATTATATGCCAGGAGCAGCTGCCACTACCAAAGAGCCACCGAGGGCACAAGAGCTGAGGTTTAAGGCCCCTCCCCATTTCTTGTCATCATAAGCTCCTAATTAGACGTTTCTTTTGGCTGGGTTTGGAGGGACACATAGGTAACCCTAGGACACAGGAACCTAAGGCAGAAGGATTGTGAATTTGAAGGCAGCTTGGACTACATACTGAGACGCTGTTAAAATTTCTTTGGGGCGTGGAGAGATGGCACAGTGGTAAGAACACTGGCTGCTCTTCCAGAGGACCCAGGATTGAGTCCCAACACGTACATGGTGGTCCACGGCCATCTATAACACCAGTCTCAGTGGACCTGATGGCCTCTTCTGGCCTCCAAGGACACCAGGCATGCATGTGGTACACAGATAGACATGCAGACAAAACACTAGTACACACAAAAGCAAACAAATAAACAATATAACAAACAAAAAATAGTTTCTTATGTCTAGATTGTCATTAAGATGACTAATAACACAAGACAATGTAGCTGTTATAAAACTTGATCATTAGTGTCTGTAAGCTGACGTGTTCTCAGACTGAACTCCTTTATAGGTGCACATCTGTATTTTTTGTCAGTTGGTTCATGTGTCCGTAGATGGTCGGTGCATGCCAGGAGAGAGCAGTCGCCCCACCGTCCTGTTTGCATATACATATTACATATGTGCTGGAAAGGTCTGTTCACATAACCCACTGTCAGGATTAGGAGATTCATCATAGACCTGTCACTCAGCTATTGGAAGTTTACATGGCAAAGTCCCCAGAGTGAGCAGGTGGCTACAGTGTTTCGGTTTGGTTAGATGACAGCCCCACATGTCTCCCCATCAGTTACATCTTAATTGTCTACTTGCTGCTTTCTTTGGCACCTGGAGGCACAGCCCACCTCCTGTTTGGGCAGAGAATGGCTGGTACCTTAGCCAAATCCTGGGAATGTCTGAGGAGCTGTCCCACCCTTGGGAAACCTCACATGTCACCAATTTCTAGAACTTTCCACAACCCAACTAGTGTACAGCTGAGCTCCATTCTTTCTCTGTCCCTGAAGTCTGTGTCTGCAGAGACTTGAGTAGCGTAGCTGGGCAGGTCCTGCACCTCACTTCAGCCTTTACCCCACCCTCTGTGCCCACTGCCTCCCCTCCCCTGTTGGGATTCTTGCTGAGACTAGCCCCTCCCCTCCACCAGGAAGCCTACCTGACCACGCCCTGCTGAGGAAGGGCTAGGTGCTCTCTCTGTGCCTGGCTTCACAGCCTCCACCATCCTGACTGGGTCACTGTCTCTTATTTGTCTCCCCACCAGAAGGCAAGCCAGAGGATTCCTTGAGGGCAGGGCTGGTCTTGTTACCCTCTGACCTGTTCACCCTCTAGCAAGGGCCTGGTCCAGAGTAGAAACTCCAGCAGTGTGAGATGAGAAATCTGACCCATGGCCACAGGCTTTCCCAGTTCCTCCTCATCCTCTGTCCTGCACCCCCCTCCCCCACCCACCCCCACCCACAGGTGCTCCTGTCCTTCCGGCTTTGAAGGGCCCACCTGTGGAGTGAACACAGATGACTGTGTGAAACACGCCTGTGTCAACGGGGGCGTCTGTGTGGACGGTATGGGCAATTACACCTGCCGGTGCCCCCTGCAATACACAGGTAAGCATTGCAGGGGCCCAGGCGTTGTCCCATCCTGTGCACATGCCAGCGTCTGCATGGGCTCTACAAAGCTTGGCATCTCCTGCCTCTTCTTCCTTCTTCCCCTAGGAAGGGCCTGCGAGCAGCTGGTGGACTTCTGTTCCCCGGATCTCAACCCGTGTCAGCATGAGGCCCAGTGTGTGGGCACCCCGGATGGGCCCAGGTCAGTGCCATCCACTGCCAGGGACCCCAGCCTATGCTTGGCTTCCTCCCTTCCTTCCCGCCCCTCATCTGTTGGTGGCTGTGGTCTTGGCATTCTGGGCTCCTGAGAGTTATCCCAGGGGTGGCTATGGGCACAGCTCTGGCCATGTGGCCTTGGGATTGGGATTTGCTGCAACCTGGCCCTGAGCAGACACTGGCTGGACTTAGGCCCCTTTTTCTCACTGGGATCTGGGTGCAGCAGTAGAGTCCTCTTGAGGTGCTGGCGGTGGAGCTAAGCGAGAAGGCGTCTCTTCGGAAAGTACTTAGACTGAGCCTGGCAGCGTGCTCAACTCACAACCTTCTTGCCAGATCCACGGCCTCTCACCCCAAGCCCCAAATCCACAAAGCTCACAAAACTAAACAGCCCAGAACAAAACCTTACCTGAAAGAAAGGCTGGTGGGAGGCCGCTCACACTTGCTGCTCCTTGGTGAGTAGTGGATATGAGTAGCTTCTCCGGGTGTGTGGACTTGCCTCAACTTCCATAGATGCTCATATGTATGCAGTCCATGGCCTAATTGTGGCCACAAAACTCAGAATTTCAAAACCTCTCCAGCCCCAGAACAAGGAGTCACTATATTCACTGGATTATGCAGAGGTGTTTGTCACATAGAGACTGGCAGATGAAGGTCATATGGGCTTTTGAAAATGTCACACTCCCTTAAATACTGTTTCGTTCCTAAAACACCCCTCCCCCCACATGTGAAGTCAGCAACGAGTTGTCAGGGTAGGACTTCCTGTGGTCTACAGCTCAGTGACCCAAGCCCAGGAACTGAGGCTAAGGCCAAGAGTAGGGACCCGAGGGAGCTTGCTGGGTAGGCCGTAGTGTCAGGGGACTGTTGGGGCCCAGCTATACGTGAGCATTAGACAGCAGCAAGAACTCTGTGAAAATGAGAGAGGCAATGTATTCTTTAGTAAATCACAGAGTGAAGAGTGACACCTGGGTGGAAGAGGCCCTCCTGAGGTGAGGGAGCTTGGAGGGCCAAGGGAAGCACGATTGCACTGGCTGGTATGGGCTCGCTGTCCTCTCTCACCTTCAGAAGATGGGCTCCACGTTCAGGCCTGAGCCCAGCTACAGCCCACTAGGCTGTGTGATGCATGTAGTCTCAACTTCCTGTCTTCAACTTCCTGTTCCTGTAGGATGGACGGGAGGGACACTCAGCTGTGCCTGGCATTGTGCTGGACGCAGCAGGCATTCGGTATGGGGCTCTTGAATAAGGGAGTGAACAGAGTGTGGTGGCTTGACTGCATAGAGCTCCTTCCAGGTTGAAACCCAAGACGCACATGTGGGTGGTGAGCAGTTGGGTAGGTCCAACTTAACACTAAAAGAGAAAACAGACGATATCAGAGAGCAGTGTGCTGTCTTGTGTGGTTGGGGTATGCACGGGGATATGAGACTGGTTCTGCACCCGTGTATATGTGTATTGGGCAGAAAGTTAGTTCCTCTAGGTTTTGAAGGAAAAACAACTCCAGGCAAGACCGCACTCTGCTTCCGTGGGGTTGGGAGTTGGTAGGGGTTCAGACAGGGGTTCTTGGTGAGAGATGGAGTGTTTCCTGGAAGCTTCCTGGGAACCGGGAGGAACTGGCTTGTCTGGACCATTGTGGGAAGAGAGCAAAGGCTTCTAGAGTTCACAGGGGTGAGGGCAGGAATGTGCCTAACAGGGTCAGCTCAGTGTACAAGAGAGCAGCTGATGTTCTGGGGACAGAGCGTTACCCTGACTGGGTGTGCATGCAGACCTGAGGCTCAGTGGGAGCCTGACCCTCTCTCCCTGTCCACTGTAGGTGCGAGTGTATGCCAGGTTACACAGGTGACAACTGCAGTGACAATCTGGATGACTGCAGGGACCACCGCTGTCAGAACGGGGCCCAGTGTGTGGATGAAATCAACAGCTATGCCTGCCTCTGTGCCGAAGGTTACAGGTGAATCCCACTCCCCTGCCTCAGGTGGAGCTGCCAAGGGTCCCCTAGGGCTTGGGTCAGTGGCAGTCCCATTCTGGGAGCTGAGTGTTAGCTACGCAAACATGGGGGAATCAGACAAGCACTGAGCACCTGGGCACAGGCTTCCAAACCTGCTTGTTGAAGGTCTGGGAAGTGGAGTCCCTGAGGAAGGAGTTTAACATTGTGCTTCCGGATGCGAATATCTCGTTGCCCCAGCATTATTTGTTGAAAAGGCTTTTTCTTTCCCATCTCATTTCATTGTCTTGCCTGCTTGTGAAAAGTCTATGGCTTTCTTGTGAGAACTGTAAGAGTAAGGGTCCTGCTGCGTAGCCACCATTATGCCAGCAGCATGCTGTCTTTAGTACTGTATTGTCATGGTGAGTTTTTTAATTGGAACACGGAAGTCCTGTTTTGTTATTTTTCAGGGTTGTTTTGGCTATTCTGGGTTTGTTGAATTTGTATGAATTTTAGGGTTAGCTAGTCAGATTTGGAATAATAATAATAATAATAATAATAATAATAATAATAATAATAATAATAAAATTTGGAATTTTTAGAAAGATTGCTATTGACTCCATAGAGCAATTTAGGGGACAGTGGCATTTTAATACAATACTGCATTTTTCCCATTCTTGAGCACAAATTGCCTTTCTGCATATGTGGACTTACTTTAGCTTATTTCAATAACCGTTTTGTAATTTTTAAAGTACACATTTTACACTTATTTTAAAACATTTTTTTATGACTATGTGTACGAGTGTTTTGCCTGCAGGTATGTTTATGTACCAACTATGTGTCTGGTGTCAGGTCCCCTGAGACTAGAGTTGCAGGTGATTAGGAGCCAACTTGTGTATGCTGAGAATCCAGCCTAGGTCCTCCGGAAGAGCTCTTAACCACTGAGCCATCTCTCTAGCTCCTCACACTTTGAAATTATTTTTAAATTTTAATTCTTTTAAATAATATTGTAAATATAATTAATAAATAATAATAATAATAATAATAATAATAATAATAATAATAATAATAATAGTTGTTGTTGTTGTTTTCCAAGTCAGGTTTTCTCTGTGTAGCCTTGCCTGTCCTGGAACTCACTCTCTAGACCAGACTGGCCTCGAACTCAGAGATTCTCCTGCCTCTGCAGGAGTGCTGGGATTAAATACATGTACCATCACCATGCAGCTTAGAGTTGATATTTTTAAAGATTTATTTATTTATTATTATGTATACAGTGCTCTGCTTGCATATACACCAGCAGGCCAGAAGAGGGCATCAGATCACATTCTAGATGGTTGTGAGCCATCACGTGGTTGCTGGGAATTGAACTCAGGACCTCTGGAAGAGCAGTCAGTGCTCTTAACCACTGAGCCATCTCTCCAGCCCAGAATTGATTTTTTTTTTTAAAAGAAGAGTTATTTATTATTTATGTGTACAAATGTTTGCCTGTATGTAGGTGTGTGCCACATGCATGCAGTGGCCACAGAGGTCAGAAATGGAAATCAGACCCCTGGAACTGAAGATATAAATTGTTGTAAAGCACCATGTGGGTGCTGGGAATTGAACTCAGGTCCTCTGCAAGAGTAAGAAGTGCTTTTAACTACTGAAGTATCTCTCCAGGCCTTTGGAATTGATTTCCTAATTTCACTTGTTGTGTGTGTATCAATTTTGTAAATCTTGCTGAATTCTTTTTTTCTCTCTGAATTCTTTAACTAATTCCCAAAGCATTTTAGTAGATTCCTTAGGTTTTTT
The DNA here is from genome assembly GCF_903995435.1 of Acomys russatus. Lineage (NCBI taxonomy): Eukaryota > Metazoa > Chordata > Mammalia > Rodentia > Muridae > Acomys > Acomys russatus. Next base: position 60,432,226 of record NC_067141.1, on the reverse strand, counting down.
TTTTTTCTACAGGATAATATAATCTGTAAATAGATCCTTTTTCTTCTTTTTCAATCCAGATGTATATTTTCTCCCTTTCTGTCCTAACTGCTCTGAACAGACCTGCCAGGATATTGACATACAAAGCCTGTGAGAGCAGACATTCTTAGCCTCTTTCTAATTATACAGGGCAGCATCCAACCTCTGCCCATTAAGTGTGATGTTGGCTATGTTTTCTGACGGTTCTTCGTTAACCTGATGGACTTCCCTTCTATTTATTTATTTATTTGTTCTTTTTTCCCTTCTATTTATAATGTGTCAAAGTTGGTTTATTCTTTAATCTGTTACTGTGATGTTCTACATTGATTGATTTCGCATGTTAAACCAACCTTGTGCTCTTGGGGTAAAACTTAAATGCTCATGATATATAACAATGTTCATGCTTAATTTGATTTGCTGATATTTTGTTGCCTATGTTCCTAAAAAAATATTGGCCTATATCTTTTTTCTTGCAGTGTCTTTGTCTAGCTTAGATGCCAAGGTCTCAGAATCAGGAAGTATTCCTTTGTTGTCTACTTCTTTGAAGAGTTTGTTAAAAAAAAAAAAAAAAAGCATTAATTATTTTTTAATGTTTGATATAATTCATTAGTGACACTCTTTGGGCCTGGGAAATTTTCTGGTCACTAGGTCAATTCCCTTGTTTTTTAGCACGGATGTACTGTTTATGTTCTGAGTCAACGTGGGGAGCTTTTGTGTTTCTAAAAATTTGTTGATTTCATCTCTTAGCTGGCACACAGCTGTGCACACTTACCCTCCTAACCCTCTGCTGCCTTGTGTTGGGCATTGTTAGAGCCCAGGGTCTTGGGTGCACTAAACAAATGCTCTACCTTGTAGCCACACCCCAAGTTAATTGTTTTTCTTTCTGTAAATTTGGAAGTAATATGCCCTCTTTATTTCTAGTTTCTGTAAATCAGGATCGCATCTTCACCTCTGTTTTAAGGCAATTTCCCCCTCTGTGTTTATTGTAGAAGCTACCCTGCGGAGTTATTAGCACGAGGAGGGGGTGTGTCCTCAGCTTTGTGCATGCCAACCATCTGAGATCTTGTTAAAAAGCGGCCCAGGTGACATTTCCATTTCTGGGAAGTGCCCAGGTGGTGCCGCAGCTGCTACACCAGGGCGTCCTCCTGGACGCAGCTCCCTTGGAAAGCGATGTTCACAAAGGACAGCTTCCATCACTTGGAGGGTCCATTTTCCTGAGGTGGTTGGCGAATTTCTGTCCAGCACTATGGGAGAGATCTCCTCTGCCTCAGTTGGCCCTCTCTGACCTGTGTCTTTCTTCTCTCAGCGGACAGCTCTGTGAGATCCCACCAGCCCCCAGGAGCCCCTGTGAGGGGACTGAGTGCCAGAATGGAGCCAACTGTGTAGACCAGGGCAACCGGCCTGTATGCCAGTGCCTGCCAGGCTTCGGCGGCCCTGAATGTGAGAAATTGCTCAGTGTCAACTTTGTCGACCGGGACACTTACCTGCAGTTCACTGACTTGCAGAACTGGCCTCGGGCTAACATCACTCTTCAGGTGTGTGCCTGGGGACCTGATCGCTCATACGGAGACAGGGAGCAGGGCCCCTCTGCTCCAGTCAGGCTTTCAGGGTATGTCCTTGTCCACAGGAACTGCAAGGAACTTGTGTGAGTTGCTGTTAGGGTTAGGATGTGCAGGTCTGTAAAGCTTCCTGAGCCATCTTTGAGACAACTGCGGAGTGATAATATCCAGGTACTAACCCTGGTAGAGGCCTTGCCCATAGGCTTTTGTCATTACCTTCTGCTCCGCTCTGGCCTCCAACGCCGCAGACAGGTTTGCTTCATGTGGCCACAGTGAATTCTTGGCTTGTCTTTAACCTACAGTTTTGGGGTCCCCTAAATGTCCTTTTTGTACCATCAATATCATCTCAGAAGATCATTGTGTTGGGGGTGGGGGATCAGGTTCTATTTCCACAAATGATGAAAAAATCTGGCTGCTTTGCTGATACTGTCCCAGGGAGCAGATTTTACTGCTGCATTTTACCCAGTAGACAGTGTGAATTCTTGACCCCTCTGCCTCAAATTCCGTTCTTGGCCACATATGCCTAATCACCTCTCTTTTCCTTTGTTCCTTCTCTTCCTCAGCTTCTCAGTTCTCTTCTCTCACAATGTCCTCAGCAAGACAGCAGGCAGCCTAGCCACCCAGCAAGGCAACCAGCGCCCCCCACCCCCCAAGCCCCAGCCATAGATCAGGCTATTTTAACCTCTTCAGGAGGTCTCAATGTCACACGTTAAGGGACTCTTCTTTGACTGCACTCTAATTCAACAACCAGTGGTCTGGGGGGTGGGGGGAAGCTCTCTGATTGGCCAGGTTTTTGTTGCATACTTCATTAGAATCTTGACCAATCACTGGGTCCAAGGAAATGAGCTGGTGTGATTTCCCTAGCCTTGGTCTCTGCTATATGTCCACTCTACAGACCTGCACATTTACCACAAGAATGCAGGGACGGGGAGCTAAACAGAAGGAAGCAGTTGTGCTTCCCACAGCCATGGGGTCCTCCCTCCCAGACAGATACCTGTGTCTTCCCAAGCAGCTCCTCCCAGCGTTGAATGGCTCCAGCAGGGAGACCCTTCCCATGCAGGCTTTCCTCTGTAGTTCCCTCCCTTTGCAGCCAACTCCTCAAAGCCTCCAGGGTCTCCCACTCCAGGGAGGTGGTGATTGTACACTGTGTTGTCTACGTACTTCCTCTTTCCCACTGGGCAGCTAGTCTTTTACCTGGTTGTGGGCAAATGCTGTGCAGGCCCCAGCCCGTCTGTCTGCTTTGCTGCCCGGTACCAGCCAGTCTTCAGTGAACTTGGAACTGTTGGCCTAGGTCAGACACCCTGAAGGAAGGGTCTCTGAGAGGCTGGTCAGACAGAGGAGGAGAGGGGAGGGGGCAGTTTTCATATGGCGTCACCCTTCCAACCTCAAGTCCCCTCTGTTCACTTACCTACCGATGCTGCTTCCGGGAGGGGTGGCATGGGAGAGAAAGTGCCTTTGCCCCTTAGGTGTCTACAGCAGAGGACAATGGGATCCTCCTGTACAACGGGGACAATGACCACATCGCAGTTGAGCTGTACCAGGGCCATGTCCGTGTTAGCTATGACCCAGGCAGCTACCCCAGCTCTGCTATCTACAGGTATGAATCCCTCAGGCTGTCAGCCTTGCTCAGGTGGGCATGCCCGGGTGGGCTCCTGCGCCAAGAGTAGGTGGTTGTTGGAACTACAGAAACTTGACTGGCCAGGAGGAGGAAAGGCCATTTGGTCTGAGTCCAGCCCTCTTGGAGTTGAGGCCCCTTGGGACCCATCTTTCCCCACCCCCCACCCTCACCTCAGAGCCAGCCCCTAACTGGAGAAGAAGCTTTCTCCAAATGTCTCAGCCTCCCTTGGGCCTCAGGAAGGGGGAGAGGGAGGTATCAGACCAAAGTCCCCTTAGTTCCATGGTCTTCTGAGAGATTTGTCTTCTTGGGAAGTAGTGACTGGGTTGATGGCTCTTCTGAGATGAGCTTAGCCAAGGTCTTCCTGAGGCCCACTCCCTGGGTGTGGGTACCCCCCCCCCACTCCCACCTCCTTCCAGTGCTGAGACGATCAACGACGGGCAGTTCCACACTGTTGAGCTGGTCACCTTTGACCAGATGGTGAACCTCTCCATCGACGGCGGTAACCCCATGACCATGGACAACTTTGGCAAACACTACACGCTCAACAGCGAGGCCCCCCTCTATGTGGGAGGTGAGGACCCGACAGATGGAGCTATAGCTATCCCTCTTCAAGCCTCTTTACCTAGCATGGTGATAGTATCCCCAGGCAGTGATGTCCTCTCCTTTGTGGTCTAATGCTAGACAGGATAGCTGGCCAGGTGTTAGGGCCAGGGAGATGCCAAGGAATTATGTGGTCCACTGAATGGTTCATCTGGTAGGTTGTGCAGTCCCAGGCTGGGGTCTAGCTGCATTCTGGCCAACCCAGACTAACCAAGAAGGATAGCCAGGGGACTGGAGAGATGGCTCAGTGGTCAAGAACACCAACTGCTCTTCCAAAGGACCTGGGTTCAATTCCCAGCACCCACATGGCAGCTCACAACTGTCTGTAACTCCAGGATCTAACACCCTCACACAGACATATGTGCAAGTGAAACACCAATGCATATGAAATAAAAATAAAGTTAAAAGAAAAAAGGATAACCATAGGCATGTGGAGGGATTGGTCTTTCCCAGCTGTCTTCCATACCATACCCTTCTTGACTCTGGACCAGAAAGGATTTATTATGTCCGGAATCCATTTCTACTCTTGGACCCTCAGAGGCCAGAAATACTGCAAGAGACTCAGCACAGAGCCCCAATAGCATCTGGAGACTGCCCAGTCCCAGGAACCCCCTGTCCACCACCTGCAGTCATCCTTATATTGTCTCAGTCTGGGGAGTGCCAGCCCCCCTGTGCGATCCCAGATCTGTTCCTACTAGTTGAGTCTTTTCAGAAGAGCTGCTGAGCGCGTCAGATAGGGACAGGCAACCTCTGCCTTGGGGTTGCTGCGAAGCCACTGGCGCAGAAGCAGGTTACGAAGTGTTCCACACATGAGTTTTTTGCTTTGATCGGGGTCTCCAGGAATGTCTCAGAGGGAAGGAAGGAGTCACAGGGGGAGATAGGGAACAGGTATCCCGGAGTCTCACTGGTCAACTGGCTGTGCCTGATCTGACTCCCATCTCTGGTCCCAGAGAAAGTAGACTTTCCATGTTTCCCCAAGAAAGGAGGCTGGTCCTCCAGGGTGGCAAGAGGGCCTCTGTAGAGATAGGGCATAACCCAAGGGCAACAGAGGACACTACAGAGCCGTCCAACAACTCAGCCTACTGTTCCCTCCTGTCACCTCAGGGATGCCTGTGGACGTGAACTCAGCTGCCTTCCGCCTGTGGCAAATCCTCAATGGCAGCAGCTTCCACGGGTGCATCCGGAATCTGTACATCAACAATGAGCTGCAGGACTTCACTAAGACACAGATGAAGCCGGGAGTAGTGCCGGGCTGTGAGCCTTGCCGCAAGCTCTACTGCCTGCACGGCATTTGCCAGCCCAATGCCACCCCTGGGCCCGTGTGCCACTGTGAGGCTGGCTGGGGGGGCCTGCACTGCGACCAGCCAGTGGATGGCCCCTGCCATGGCCACAAGTAAGCCTGGGATAGACCAGGAGAGCCAGCACCTTTGCTCATCTATCCTTTTCTGCAAGCCCATTCACCAGCTGTATTTTTTTTTTTTTTTAATCTTTAAGTTGGAGCAGGTGGCCTTGACACAGGTTTTTTAAGATTTATTTATTTATTATATATAGTGTTCTGTCTGCATGTACACCTTCAGGCCAGAAGAGGGCACCAGATCACATTCTAGATGGTTGTGAGCCACCATGTGGTTGCTGGGAATTGAACTCAGGACCTCTGAAAGAGCAGGCAGCACTCTTAACCACTGAGCCAGCTTTAAGCTCTTATTAACTGGACAAGAACAGAGTCACGTTTTGCCCCTCCCGTGTTTTAATCTTGGGAACAGAATCAAGTGCAAGGCTGGGAGGCATGGGAGGCATGGGAGGCATGGGAGGCATGGGACCCTCCCACCCCCACCCCCGCTGGTCCACGGGCTAGCCTGTCCTCACAGTTCTCCTCTCTGTCACTTCCAGGTGTGTCCATGGCAAATGCGTGCCCCTTGATGCTCTTGCCTACAGCTGCCAGTGCCAGGATGGGTACTCAGGGGCTCTGTGCAACCAGGTCGGGGCTGTGGCAGAGCCCTGTGGGGGCTTGCAGTGCCTGCATGGCCACTGCCAGGCCTCAGCCACCAAAGGGGCACACTGTGTGTGCAACCCAGGCTTTTCAGGCGAGCTGTGTGAGCAAGGTCAGGGGGCCCCCTCCTGAGTGCCCTCTGCAGAGTCCTTCCCCGCCATTCTGCTGTGGCAGCTTCATGTTATCATTTTCCAATCCCAGCAAGCCCTCTCATCCTCATCTTTCCTTCCCCTCGGGTACTTACGGGACCACACTGGGCTTTTGGTGGCCCTGCCTGCTAGGTACAAAGCTCCATCTTCTCCACCTCCTGGGCCCAGCCTGCCTGGCAGTTCCCTTGTCCAGGGCCCTACCTGCCCTTCCTGGTGGAGGTCTCTCCATGAAGGGACCATCCAGGTACACCCAGGAACAGCGCATGGCCAGGTGTGAGCATCTTGGTCTACCAGCTTTGGACCTGGGTGTAGCGGGATGTCTGAAGGTTGAGGGATTTCTTCCCAGGCTTCCCCTGGTCCCCTTCACCAAGATGCACTGCAGAGGCAGGGAAGAGGGAAGCTGGATAAATTCAGCCTTGGACACCATAGGGTTAGGGGACCATCCTCTTCACCAAGGAGTGTTTCCATAGTGCTATCGCCTCCGGGCCTCAGCTCTTTCACACCTGGGCAGTGGGAACCACCTCACTTGGCAGTCACTCTGGCCTGGAGGGCCTGGGCAGCCAGCTGCTTCCTCCTTCCCCCATCACACTGTGGTCCCAGGAGGAAGCAGAGCACAGGTGCATGAGGAGAGGGGGGAGGACAGAGAGGTGAGAGAGCACCCCCCCCCCAGGAACACGCCTAGGATGCTGCCCTGTCCCCCTCCTGCTTTCTACGGTGTGCCCTGAGGCTATGTCTTGGTATCTGTTTCATCCAGAGTCGGAGTGCCGGGGGGACCCAGTCCGGGACTTTCACCGGGTCCAGAGGGGCTATTCCATCTGCCAGACCACGCGCCCGCTGTCCTGGGTGGAATGCCGGGGCGCGTGCTCGGGCCAAGGCTGCTGCCAGGGCCTGCGGCTGAAGCGGAGGAAGCTCACCTTTGAGTGCAGCGATGGGACCTCATTTGCTGAGGAGGTGGAGAAGCCCACCAAATGTGGCTGTGCCCAGTGCGTGTAATGTGCGAGTGGCGCGTTAGCAGCTGGGCTGGGGTGGGCATCACCAGGATGTCGTTTGGGTCTTGGTGGGCGCGGGGACACTGAGCGGCCTTTCCAGTGGACTGCACTGCCGGGGCAGAGGAGCAAGGTTCAGGCTGCCGCGCCCTCTCCCAAAGTGCCTTGCACAGATGGGCGCTTAATAAATATTTGTTGAATGAATGTGTGTGTGAGGTCAGGCCACAAACGGTGGCAGAACGATGGCACACCTTTGGGACTGAAAGGGGGTGGACGCTAAACCCTGTCTCCACTTGCTTCTTTCTTGGCCTGTGACCCTGGCTGGCCTGAAACAGTTAATGTCCCAGTAGTCTCTGGCTCCTCTGAGGACAACCACCTCCAGGGGTTGCTGGCCAGGCTTCTGGAGCCATGTCTACTGGCACAAGGCCACTACCCAGGATAAGACCACCTGTCAAAGGGAAGAGACTGACCTTGTGAAAGAGGCTGGGGTGGGGGTGGGTTTGCATAGGGCTAGGCCTCTGAATCCTGAAGTATAGGATGGTTACAGTAGCTTCTATGAGAGGGTTCTTGTGCTTGGGGTGGCAGGCCTCACCAAAAAAGGGGAGGGGTTTTGGCTCCAGCTGAATAGACATTACTGGCCACAAAAGGGACGTTGAGCCCAGGTTTCTCTAGCCAAAAGCTGCTTGTTTCTCTGGCAGAGGGATGCAGGGCCTCCTCAACTGGAGGCGTGGTTTGGAGTATTTTATGGAGGTCATATGGAGCAGGAGGTGGCCAGATGATATGAAAACTAAAGGAGTCCCTGTGATTGTGGCTCTGGGTAGACATTTGCCCAATCCAGGCTTAGGTCTGCAGCTGTGAAGCAGGGACATAGATAGGAACCGTGTAGACATTGCCACTCTGGTCTCAAGAGGGAGGCCTGAGGAGTTAGAGGATGCGTTTCCATTAACTTCATTAGCAGGTACTCATGTGTCTAACCCGGAGTGGATTCTGTGGGTGCGCAGCCCTGATGTGGACTAATGTGAGCACCATGGAGTGCCCAGAATGGGCCAGGGTTGCGGCTACTCACTATGGGACTTTGCAGCCAAGGCTGTTTGAAGCCACCAGACAACATACATGGCTGGTTGACAGAAGGGCCGCTGTTCCATGCAGAGTGAAATGCAGAAAGAGCCTAACAGCGAGTTGCTGAAGGGAGAGAGGGCTATACCTTTTCAGTTCTCCCCGAGAGGCTAGAGCCCTGGTCTGTGTATGGGGGTGTCTTTGTGGGTCCGAGGTATGAGCATGCCCTTCTCTAGCTAGGCTTTTTCCATCTGCGAGTGCATGTACAGAGGGGGGACTGGCCTTATACCTGTATGTGGACACCGAGAGGAGCCTCCGGTGCTGGTGAGGGCATAAGTCTGTGACTTGAGAACTTGGCACCTCCAATCACAATGGCTCTCAGGCCAGTGAGACTCCAGGATGGCCAGAGAATCCTGATCAACTGGTTAATTGTCCTCATGGCTGGGCACATCCTCTGTCAGGGGCTAGGCTCTATTTTCTTACGTCCCTCAGCAAGGGCCACAGTGCACAGATCCACAACTGGCCAAGAAGGCCCAGGCCTCTAGGGGCTCTAACCAACTTAGCACAGCATTCTCATCTTACTCCAAACTTCCAGGTCACTGTGGGACCCTGGCAAGCTGCTGTACCAGGCTGCACAGGGCAGAAAACCTTAGGCATATAGCATGACAGCCCTTTCTAGAAATAAAGGTGTTCTGGCCTCAGCCCCGTGGGAGCCACTTTCCCCAGCCAACAACATTCCCTAGTGGCCCAGCGAAGCCAGTTCCTGGGCTTCAGAGGCATGGCCTGGCAGGTTTGCTCACACTGCTGAAGGTGGGATACCCACAGTCAGGTGATGCCACCTTTCCCCAAGGCCTTTGGGACAGGAAGTGAGAGATCCTTGTGAACACTGAAGGCGCTTTCACTCTCCAATCCCCCTCCACCCCCAACACTGGTTCTCGACTGAATCTGAGGCTGAAGAGGCATTGCAAGGGCAAGAGAGCCATGAGCCCCAGGCGCAGCTTTACTCTTCAGTCAGCACCTTGCAAGCCAAGGCCCTGCTCTATCCTCACTCCCATCACCTGTTCACACTTGGGCAAGGTCAGGTAAGAAGGCGACTGTGGGACCAGCCCTCTGAGAAATCATCTCCACATCGTGTTCCTCTTTGGTAAAGATCTTCAGTTTGCTTTGTGGTCATGGTGGCTATTTCCATTCGAGGTATACAGCAGAGACCCAGCCGGACAAGTCCTCAGTGAGTTGGTACTTGAGCAGCAGTGCTCAGGGCCCTGTGGCAATGCTAAGAAATGGAAGAGGCCATCTTTGTTTCCTCTTTGCCTGCTGTTAGCCTAACCGTGAAAGTATCTCTTTATACAGAATACTTACAGATTCTAATATATATTTGTATTTCATTTTGTTATAGTATTTTTATATGTTGAAGTCAACCTCCAGTGTCTTTCTTTGATTTCCAGATGCCGTGTGGTTGTGACCTTTTGTTTGGGGTTTTTGTAGTCTTGTTTGGGTCAATTCTTAGAAACTGGCTTAAAACAGTCCCTGAGGGAGTTGCACCTGCCCTTTCCACAGAAGTATTGTTTTAGAATATGTCAGTATTGTCTGCTGTCTTCCATGTCAACATGATATTGATTCACTCACATTCTGCTTGCCTGGTCTCTTTCTTCACCAAAATGAGCCTGCTGCTACCAGCGTTCACCCTCCCAGGGCAGGAAAGCTCTGGACTATCACACTGGCCACAGTCATCACAAGCAGGATGCCTACTAACCCTGATGTGGCAAGGCCTGTTCATCCTGAAGGGGTGTGTGACCATCTGGGGAGGCTGCTCACTCTCATCTCCTGCCAAGTGTTTACAGTGGCACTCATGTTTTGAGAGTGTTTGCCTACAGAGCCATTCACACATTTAACCAGACTCCGGGGGTCTTAGAGCATCCAGGCAACAGGTTAAGAGAGCAGCATGCATTCTCAGATAACCCCAGAAGGCCCCTGTGACCGGACCAGTGGAATAAGGGGGAAATATACAGCAGATGAGAACACTGCACTTAGGAGACGATTAACAAAGATTTGTATCTGGGAGGCTGAGCCCCCTCCCCCCAAATAGGTCCCCAAAGTTAAAAGGACATGCCAAGCCCTCCTCTGAAGCCAGGGCCATGAACTGGTCTCACACTAAGACTGCAGCGATGTTACAAAGCCCCTTTAAGAGCACACAGCCATCTTGAAAGGGTACAGGGATGGTAACTTTGGTGCCTTCATAATAGTTGGGATTTAGAGAGGAAGGGACTATTAGAGAGCAGTGTGGAGGAGGGAAGGTGAAACCATGTAGGGTTTAGGCTCAAGTGCCTGGGAAGAAGGTAAGCAAAGTAGGCAGTGCTCCTTGGCCCAGAATTTCTATTGCCACTGCTGATTAAAGCAGGAGGCACCACTAGGAGCAAATGGAAGCCCACACTGTTACAAACTGCGTCACCTAAAGAACATTTTCCAGTCTGTCCGTACCAGCTGGTTCTCACCATGAGCTAAATTTGTTGGCTTAAAACAAAACAAATAATGAACCATCCACCCACCCCCAACCCCCAACAAAACCTAGAAACCCCAATTTTTGAAATGAAAAACTTAGTTTTAAACTGTGTTTTGTTTTGTTTTGAAATCCTGGGCTAAATAAACACATCTGTAGATTAGAAATTCACAACTTCAGTGTTAAAGCAAACCCAGGGGCTGCTAGACAATCACTATGTGTACTCACTGAATGTAGCTGTGAGATGGACTGACCCATGCGTCTCTTGGGCCAACCATGACCTTGAACAGACCCACTTCCAGCAGAGAGAAAGGGACCAATGAGGCAGATCACAGGAGGAACACTGGAAAATTCGAGGTCTGTTTTCTGCCATTCCATCTGGGGTCACAGGATTGGACTGAACTGGCTGGGCTGGCCTGTTCCCTCCCCTCAGGATGAACACTGGTACCTGTCCTGTACTGTCCCAACGAATCCCACAATGATTCCATTCTGTTTTCTGTCCCCTGAAGTGAGGTATAACTAACTCACAGCAGGGCTGATGGTGGAAGGCAGTGCCCAGCCCCATGGCTGACCCAGTATGCTTTCAGCCACGTGCCAGTGGGGCAGGAGGAGGCTGTGCTATATCCTGTCCCCTCTCCAGTGATTAACACAAACACACTTTATTATCAAAGAACTTTAATACGCTGCAATAAAATACGCGCCTTGAAAAAGCTCACAGAATAGATGTCAATGTTAGAGAAATCCCTCCCACACATCTTCTAGCTCCACACCCCATGCCCTCAACACCAAACCAGAAAAATCTTAGTCACCATGGGAATCCTTCCAAGCCTGCACGTCAGTGTGGGCCCCGTTACCAATGACAAGAACACAGTTATCTATGTGGTCCAATAGGAAAAGCAAAACACAGAAGCACAGAAAGTCTACGAGATTTCAATATTTAAGAGACTTGGTACATACTCAAAGTTAAAATAACTCCAACTTTTATAGCTATACATACTGTTTTAAAGCAACTTAATATATTTTTAAACTTCATATATACACTCTCAAAGGTTCTTCAGGTGAGGTATGTAAACATTGTCTAATGAAGATTTTTCAATGTTTCAAACCAACAAATTCACAGCATACATTGAATTTTCATCCATTAAAGACACAGTATTTTCCTACACTCACTAACAGTGGAATCCAGACCCAAGAGGCATGTGCTGCTCTGCCAAATGGCCATTTGCAGATTCTTCTTACTTCACTAGTTTGAAAGGTGCTGGGGACAGGGAGGGCTGGACCCTCCGGAGGCCCCACTCTTGGGCATCTGGAGCACTGGCTACAACTCACAAGACAGCAAAAAGGAGCACATCCAAACACCTACAAGATTGACCTCGGCAACACCAGCAGGAGGGACCAGTAAAAACCTAAGGGACAGTGGAGACTCAGCTCCCTGAACCTGGGGCTGGATCTGCAGCCCCTGCCCTAAACTCATTCTGAAGGATTGTGGCCTAATAGAAGCAGAATCCAATGCACACCTGAGCTTCAGTTAAACTGCATGGGCCTCCCAGGACCCCCAGGCCCCTCGAAGGCATCGCCACTAGCCTGAGTTAGGGCACTGGCTGTGCTTTTCATACAGGGTGGGGGTGAACTTCTTAATCATAATGCATGTGGGAAAGTAATGCCACGAGATCACAAAGATGACCAGTGCACACAGGCACTGGCCCAGGACCTTGGAGGAGTTCAATTATGAAAACCACTTGTTCCCTGAGGGTAAACAGCAGGCTTACGTTGAGATTAAGCGAGGCTAATGTGGGGGATTTTCATTACAAAATATAGAAGTCTTAGGAAACCTCTAGCCAGAACTTCTATTTCACCCCCAATCACCTACAAGACCCTCCCCCTCCCCCGTAAGTAGTCACCTCCCCAACAACATAATGCGGGGCAAGTTCTTCCCTCTGTGTGCTTTTGGGCTCAGCAGTGGGAAGTTTGCCTTAATGCGCCCACTTCAATCTAAAAAACACTAGTGAAAAATCCCAAACACCATCAGAAATACAAAAAGGACATATTCCAAAAGCCTAAAAAACTACATCACTTCTAACACTGGTTATCTGGGTGTGGGGTACTCCTTTTCATTCAGTTTAGGACGGTCACAAGGAAAGGCTGCTCAACAGAGTTGGGCGCTCTAAGAGCCTAGCCAGACTCTAGGGGCCATGGACATCTCGAGCCGAGGCAAAGAGGCAAAAGGCAGAACACAGGCTGGCTTCCACAGGTGAGTCAGTCAGAGCAGAGCAAAATCTAATAGGCCACATGTTTCTCTGGTTAAAAAAAAAATCCTTACATCTATTCTATGGCCAAATGAGCTTTGTCTCATCTGTTCTGGAAACTACAAATTCCTGGGAAATGGCTAACTTTTTGATTGGCATGTCCACTTTTGATGTGTCTGGTGCTGGGAGGGTTCCCACACACGGCTATGGTTTTGTGACATGGGAGTGTGCAGAAGAAACAGAAGCAACAATTCAAGTAAAGAAGCCTCAGGAAAGGCAAGAGGCTTTGCAAGAGCTGTCTCCCAACCTGATCCTCTGAGACAACAGGACTGGTCAGCACCTGGGGTCGTATTGCTATGGAAACACATCAGAAAAACACCTGGAAATTTGCTCTGCAGACCCAGGCACTGACCACTTTACTGTACACCTGTATATATAATATATATATATATATATATATATATATAAAACACAACCAGATGAGAAGAGGGGGCAGTTAAAGCTTGGATTGGATGGTCCATTACAGATCAAATGCCCCAAACAGCTCTCAGCCTGCTGGTTTTGTTTCTTTCTCCATGAGTGAACTGTTATGAAAGAAGTCCACTGCTCAAAATATATTCTTCTACCAAAAAATGCAAACCAGCATCGCTCAGAACATGAGTCTGTATTCAGCACATGTAATAAATATTTTTAGAAAACTATTTACAGCATTACATCTTGTGAACATTGAATGAGAACAGAATCTACTTTCTGCAAAGGTTAAAAAGGTTTTGACTGTCTAGCTCAGTGCTAAATTCCCTGGCACCTAGTTACCCACTCACATTTCACTTCAAAATCAGATTTGCTTACAAACAACATCTGAGGAAACATTCTCCAGCGCTACCATTCACGTGCCTTCCTTGTTCAGAAACGACGGAGGGAGGCCATGAGGAAATATGAAAACTACAGTTCAAGTGCAGGACAGTAACCCCTACATACCCTAGCGTCCTGGAGCTACAGGTCAACTCAGCCATCTGAGCAGAGTGGCATGGTGACAGACGGGGTGCCCATGGACGAGGCACAGGGAAAAGGGCCATTCATGACCACAGAGCATTGGTTCCCGTGACACTGAGGGTGCTCTGACTCCTGAGAAGTGAAGCTAAATGCATTTTAGAACCACGCATTACAGATGGGTGCGAGGGGCCACGTCTGCACAGATGCTTGATGAGGAAGGGAGACAAGGAAAGCCAAGGTGTTTCCAAGTATAGCCAATGTGCATAAGGTGACACGTGTGCTCCTCTGGGTGTGTCAAAGGGCTCTCATAAATCAATCCTGAGAGCCACACTAGCTCACACTGGAAACCGTAGTAGTTTCTCCTCATTGCATAGGCATGAGGCTGTTTGCCATGGGACTACGACCATTCCCTGCACTGGCCATAGAAGTGACCAGCTGAATGTACCAATGAGTGCATATGCAAGAGGGCTGTGGGGGAAGCCCAGATGCTAGGCTGAGCAAAGCCACACCCCTTCAAGCCCCACTTTGGCCTGGGATGGAGCATCAGTGGGAGCAGCATTAAGGTTCTCAATCCACATTGTGTTTACCCAAATACCGTAAGGGTTTCAAGGCTACAGCCTCCTGCCTTTACTGTGATGTTTAGGGGTTCGATAGCTGAGCATGAGAGCTGGGAGAACAGACGGCAAGGACAGTTTTTGGAAAGCCCTTTTGACAGTTAGCTAATTTTGTTAAAATAAATACTTTGTATAGAAGCATTTGAACAAGAAAATATCACTATTTACACAGCAAAATAAATTCCACAGTGGTGTGTATAAATATGTACTCTATATATTTGAAACCAGTCACTAATACAGTCCCCTAGAACTACTAAGAACGCAGAAGCCACTAGTCAAATTACCCTAAGATACAGTGGCTCTAGCAATAATCCCTACCTGTGGTATAAATATACAAAATTATGCAAATCTTACTTGTAGTTTCTTTACCACAAATGCTTCCAAACACGACATACAGCCCTAACTACAACACAACACGAGATGTACATCATGGTACCAAGAGGCGTGGGAAAAAGGTGATCACTGAATGGCATTCAGACCCAGCCTACTAAATACCGTGAGAACCTAGAAATGAGGAGAGAAATTCTCATGTGACATGTTTGTGTTCAGTGAAGCACTTTGCGGGGGGCGGGGGGTGTCCCAGAGAAGATGCCACCCAGAAGGGGGCCAGTGGCATAGGCAGGAAGAAAGAGGAAAGGCAAGGTACCAAGAACGGCTCCCCGAATGAGGAGCTGCTTCAGGCCTGAGCAAACCTGGGCTTCCCTGGTGAGCCAGAGAGCCTTGGCTTGGCTTGGCCTAAAGATGCTGGTGCACGGACAACATACTACGCATGTCAAAAAAGCGTGGCCTGGACTCGGGGTTCAAACACGCAAAGATCAGTCACTCATGTTCACAGATAATGACCAAATTTGAGAATTGTAAACCTGTGCATATCCTACGTACAGGAGAGAGTGGAGGGCTATGGGGATGAAACTGCCTGTTCCTGTGCTTTCAGAGAGGCACTGCTGTAGGCTGTACATTTACTGGAAAGCAGCACACGACCAACGCTGTTGGTGGAATGTCTCTATCAGTCAGGTTCACTGTGCTGCATTAACAGTGAGGACTGCGCCTTTACAAGACTACTTTAAACTATACCCTGGTAGATATGGCATATCCACAACACATTAGCAGGAATCTGCTGAGCAAAGACAATCTTTCTGTATCAGGAATGACACACAATGGCTACTGTGTGCTGTGACAGGCACACAAAACACCACAAACCTAAAACATCTGTTGTATTGCAGGCCTATAGGAAGAAAAAAGTGTGCCTAAATTGCCCACACAATTTGAGGACAACTTTTGCAGAAATCAGCCCACTGACCTAAGAGGTGAGGCAGTAAGTATTCTAGGCAGTGTGGTCCACATATAGTTTGCCAATAGCCTTATTATTTCTGCTTATCCAATTCGAAAGTGCAAAAATCACTCGGCCTACCTCCTGTGTACTCTTGTACCATGGGACCTGGCTGCCATTTCAGGCAGGTGGTCTGTACTTTCAAGTGTCTTACAAACTGCATACCCGTCAAACAGGATGGGCCCACCGGTAAAATTTTCAGTGTCTCCTTCCTTGTCACACATGCCTGTGCAGCTGGTAATCTGCAGGCTAGATGAAGGGCTGCATCCAGAGCAGGGAAGGACACTGTCTCAAATCCTAGGAAAGGACAGTTTGATGGAGAGGAGCTAACAGAAGGAACTGACCAGTGCTGGCTCAAATGCAGACAAAAGCACGAGGAAGGGCAGCTTTTGCACACTGCACATCGGGGTGCCCCTTGGGTGCCCTACAGTCCATTCCTTGTAGATGACAGGAGTCTTCGGAATTTTCAAGAGTTGACTTATTTTGAAAGCTGTCTCAAAAGGCGAGTTCTCTAGTTCTGCTGGGTTTAAAAAAAATTTTTTTTTAAAAGTATCATTTCCTTGAAAAGGACTCGGGAACAAGCACAGGCAAAAGTGTCTGCTGCATAGATACAGGGGCAGCTTTGGGTATACTTACAGAGACGTGACTTCATATCTCAAGCATGCTAGCATCTCAGTGGAAAGAGAGTTGTAAGATGTAAAACAATAGAGAAGAATTCAAAATAACTGGGCAGGGGTCAGAGCTCAGTGGCAGAATGTCTCCCTAGCTTATGTCAGGCCCACAGCACTGTCCACTAAAGAGGAGACAAGGACCCATTTTTAAATTTTTGACAGGACATTCAACTTCATTCTGGATTGCAGAATAGAAATTTATATTTGATTTTTTTGAGGGGGGGGAGGTGGAGGACTAACACTGTGAAAGCTGACTAGCCTTGATGTAAAGACATAATCTGTAACTCCTGAGTTGCTCAGGTTAAATACGTTTCCCCACCTCCTTTTTTGTCATTTTTTTTCTATAGGTTTTAAAATGACTATTTTATTGTTAGCTTGCCTTTAATAAAATTATTTTGAAAGTGTGTTATTGAAAATGGTCACACATTATAAGCAGTGCTTTGGTTGTCACTAAATTTGTCTTCATGCTGTGAGACATTTCCACATGGAGATGTGAGGGAAACTCAAAGTCCAACAGTGTCTACCAGCTAATCTTATCAGAGGCAATCCTGACTTATTTTAGTCAACAAGTGAAGCCACAGTCAGTTCTATGATTGGAAACTATAGGAGTAGAAACTGGGGCCAGGCCACATAACTTTAGAACTGCTCTACAGGCTGTGGTGGCCTCAAGTGGGGCTGGGGTGAGAGATTTAAAGGGGGATGTACTTCTTGATTAGCATTACTCTGAAGCTGACTCAACAACACGCCTCTTTTATAGCAAGAGCACACAGAGATATGCACAAGACAGAACTGAGATGAGGACCGGGGGGGGGGGGGGGGGGGGGGGGGGGGCAGTGTAGGAGACCGAGGCTGTGAGGCACAAGAGGAGGGACTGGGAAGAGTTCTCCCTAAAAGGGGTTATTTTCTCAAGTAGGGGTCGGCAGGCTTCTTTAAAGACACATTATTTTAGGCTTTGTGGGCTTCATGGACAGTTCTCCAAGTATTTAATCTGCTCCAAGGACAATCAGTAAGCAAATGGGCATGGTTATGTGGCAAAAAAAACTTTATTTATACACTAGAGTAGCCAGTCCAGCTTGCGTGTCTGTAATTACTCACTGATAAGCTAAGAGGAGCCCCGAACTGGCTGACCTGAAACCAGAGAGATGGGGGTGGCTCCTTGGCTATCGGCCAGCTTCTTGGGTTATTTGGTCTGTTCCTGGTATTGTGACAAGCACAGACTTGCTGATGGCAACACCATGCCATCTCCAGTTTGCATCATAAAGCATGATATCATTTCCTATGAGACTGTCAGGTCTGCTAATCAATGAGTGACAGCTGTGCCCTCAAGACAGAAGCCGTCACAAGGCTGGAAACAGGCCAGATCTTGATTGACAGCATCTGTCTTGAAGTGATGCTTGCTGATGACTTAGGTGCACAGTAGGAATTCGCTGTCCTGGGTGATGCAGAGGGTCTCTGGGGAGAGGGATGAATGACTCTTCTCTCTAAATCATCACAGAACGACGAGGCACAAACCCCACATCTCGACTGTAGTTTAGACAGGACAGTGTAAAACTTTTAATCGAGAACCAAACAAAAAACAAAACGAAATAAAACCCAGTAAGACCCAGGGAATCCCTGGAACTAACAACTGTGGATCAACAGACTCATGTAACTGACATTCCTATGCAAGAAGCTCCTAGAACAGAGAAAGGCTTGGGGTATTCCTAATGTACTGCAAGGCCGACACACACATCTGAGAAAGCGGCAGCATAAGACTCTATAACCCCATCAGGCCCACCCCTGGGAGCCCAGCAGGAAAGAAAATGGGTCTCCCAAAGGTGACTGTGGTTTGGGGAAGCTACAAGGAGCTTCTCTGACAGCTTCTGAAGAGAGGGGACTCCAGTGCTCCCGCATTACCTTCAGCTCCAGCCACAGCACAGCCACTTTACTGAGTGCAGGGCCAGAAGCAGAATGCCTTGCTTACGGTGGCAAGTGACATTTGAAGATGGCTACAGGAAGGAAGGAAAACAAAGAAACCGGAGTCAAGGCCAAGCATGGAGACACTCAGGGAGAGATTGCCCAGCATATGCTATGGGTGTAGAAATGTCTAAAGCTACTATCAAGTTTTGCTTTTGTTTTCTTTCTTCTATCAATAAAAATTAGATGAGCAAAAATGAGATTTAATAAATGTGAAACACTTAAAAAAAAAACTTAAGTGTGCTAATTTTATAGAATGCCCATTGATACAAATGCAGTCACTACTATTAAGTGTAAGCTGATTTTAAAGATGCCTACGGTGTCGTTAGGCGGACATACAATAAACGCTTCCGCACAGCTTTCCCACATGAAGCCTGTCTTAAGTGAGCTCTTAAAAATGGAAACACAATCAGAAAAGTAATGGAATGAATTACGGAGCTGGAACTGGAAGCGTCCCACCGACTTACAACCACTCCTCCCTCTCACCTGACTCAAGCACCTTCCACGGAAGTCTCCAGGCAGCCAAGGGCATCTCGCATGCACAGGCATCGGTGCACCTGACCTTAGTCAGCCTCAGCTGTTTAAGTCACAACAACAACAACAACATCCAGTGACAACTATAGGAAAGGCTCTTTTAAGCCTTAAAACCACTTTTTTTTAAAGATTAAACAAACCTATTCAAAACATATTAATGCTTCTGTGCAACTTAATGCTGAGGAAGAGTTGCCAGCACACACTCAGCAGTCTCAATTAAGATAGGTAGCTTGTGAGTGATCAAGGTCAAAGGTAATAATAATAATAATATTAATAATAATAACATGGGGAAAGTAAGGGCTGGGAAGGAGGAGGCAGTGAGGGAGAAAGCCCATGAACACTCATGGGACAGAGGCGATATTAAAAAAACAAAAACAAAAATCAAAAAACCAAGAAAATGACTACTTTCATTATTTGTGAAACTCAGCACAAATCTCAACTTCTCATGAATCAAATGCTCCAGTCCTACCCAATTATCAGAAGTTCCCGTTATCTGCAGCAAACCTTTAAGAATAGCAAAATAGGTAGAAGGTCTGTTTTTTTTTTTTTTTTTTTATCATGATTTGCATATAAAAGAAGCCCATCTGGGTTGATCTAAAAAGATCTGAAACAACCTAAGTAGAAACTTTTAATAAGAAGAATAGGGCAGCAGCTGTCCATGCAAGCCTATTTTGGTGACAGAATACATCAAAGCCAACTGAGGCTTTAGCAACCAAGTGGTCTGCCGACTGGTCCGATGGAAATGTCAAGCACACACTGTTATAATGGAGCTATGTCACAGGCAGCAAGTAAAGCCAATGGGGCCACGTCAGGCTCCAGCAAGGCAATCATCGCTTCAGTTACTGCAGTTCTCATTTCTGAGCCATGAGACTAATGGCTTGGCGTGGGGAGAAGCAACATTGCCTGCACTCAGCCAGTAGAACAGGGCTACGCATTTGAACAGACACCCGCTCCAGGCAAGGACATTCCCATCAGAGTCCCAGCTGAATGTTATGGGCAGCTTCTTTCAGCTGCCTGGGTGCCCTGCTCACACCTTGCAAGTCTGATATGGAAGTCGTATTGTAAATGTGCATAGGGACTCTGAATTGCTTGCAAACCTCGTGGCCACTGCTAATTACTCAGCTCACAGATATACTGCATGGGCAAGAAGGAATTTTACTGTGAAACCAGTATCGGGAGACACTTGTGGGCAGCAGCTACAAGCAGATGCATACGCACAAGGCTAAGCTTTCCTATTGCTGGAAAGAATATCTTGACTTTCACTGCATAGGGAAGTACTTTGTATAAGAAAGGAAACAAGAGTCCATCATCCTAATGGTCAATCGACAGCTACAAGATGAAAACATTAACGAACAACTTCAACAAAATAGAACATAAACCTCAGAGTAGTACTGCCAAGCTTGTGAGGCCCCAATGAAGAGGAAAACAAGTGGTGGAAGTAGCATGGTTGGGGCAACAAATAAAGCCAAAAACAAAAAACAAAAACACCCAACCAAAAAAATGCCAGGCATGGTGGCATATAATCCCAGCACTTGGGAGGCAGAGGCAGGCAGATCTCTGTGAGTTCAAGGCCAGCCTGGTCTACAAAGGGAGTCCAGGACAGCAAAGGCTTCACAGAGAAACCCTGTCTCGAAAAACAAAAACAAAAACCAAATTCTAGCACATCTTTTGTTCCATGGGCACACAAACTAGAGAATATGATCTGAAATGACTTGAAAAAAAAAAAAAAAGATGAAGGGGTGGATCAACAATATGAGTTTTGGAAGAAAAGTAACAGAAATATTAATCTTTTATAATAATTATAAATCCCCTGCATTTTCCATATACCATAGAAATGATTTGGTTCAGCTTTCAAATATCAATCAAATAAAAACCAAACTAGACAGAGAGGGGAGTTGTGCTGCGGTCTGCAAGGTGCACCTGTCCAGGGGCGCACAGGCAGCGCTGACGGCTCCTCGCTCGTGCGTGTGTGGCGATGGCCTCCTCAGTGACAGAACAAGTGCTTGTGCGTCAAGTATAAAATACAAGCCTTTAGTCACATACATCAGCTTCTCAGCTTTTGTAAATTTTTAAACAAAAAGGATAAATAAGGCACTGTACTTCTTCAAACAAAAACTGCTTGGTTCCAAGTTTAAAACCCAAGGAGCAACCAGAAAGTAACGTACACCCTCCTTTAGCCCTGGAGAAGTTACCTTCTCCAGCTGAGATGCGTTTTCTGACATCTCAAACTGGTGTTCTCCATAACTGCGACGTGAAAGGCTTGATAAGCTTATAAAAGCAGATTTTGTTAATGCAAAATGCAAGGTTACTTCCATGGGCCAGTTCCTCTCAGGGGCCATCCAGCGGTCACTTGGCCTCTAGTCGCCTCCGTTTGCCCTGGGAGGAGTCCAGTTTGCCCTTGAGCTTTCTCTTTCTCTGGGTGGCCCGGTTCTCTGGGCTCTTGGTCAAGGGTCTGGCTCTGCCTCTACCATTGCTCAGCTTCCGGTTCCGCCTCTTGGTTTTTGGGGGCTTTGAAGAGGCTTCTCCTGCTCCCCTTTGTTTTGCAGGTTTCGTCAGAGCTTCAGAGGTTGCTGTGGAATGGCCGGGTCTTCTGTTTGCATTCTCTTTTTCTTTCCTGGATGGTGGGCAGCTCTTCCCAGGAGCCTTTTTACAGACTCTTACTTTATTCTCTTTCAAGGTCATCTTCTTGGATAGGTGGTTGACTCTGTCTTTTGCAGCAAGCTTCTTGGTAGAGAGGGTTCGGCTGGCTTTTGTTGCCGGCCCCTTGTCCTTACCGTCCTGAGTGCCGTGGCCTTCTGCTCTTTTGCGTTTGTTCTGACCTTCCACTTTAAGCAAGGTTTCTGGCATCTGCCTCCCTTTTCTCCCCTTGCTTCCTTCAACCCTCTTGGGGTTGACAGGAAACCCATCTGCGCCCACCTGGAGGGCTAGCTTGGGGGACATCAGCGGGTTGATGCACACACTCTTCCGGCCCTGCTTAGTTTCGGAAGCCCCACCCAGTGAGCTGTCCAGGCGCTGGGCTCTGAGCTTCCCTCGGATATTGGAATACTTCCTAAGGATCCGGGTGCTTGCTGGAGTAGGCAAGTTGGTGGGAGGATGGCTATTTCTACCTTCCCTGACTTCCTCCACACCGTCTTCACTGTCGGGGCCAAGGCTGATGTCACTGCTGGCCTCAGGCTCTGCCTGGTCAGGGCTGTCTTGTAGTTTAGCCCACAGCCTCTGTGTTTTCCAATTATTCCTAGCAGGAATGGCTCCAGGAAACTTCTTCAAGTGTTTTTTCAAGCGTTCTGCCTGTAGCGAGCTGGGGTACAGGGTGGAGGGAGGGTACTTCTGAAGAGGGTGTTTAACGAGGGGTGTGTCTCCCGGAAGGCGAGTATTTAGCTTCTTCACAATGACGAGAGACCGAGTTTCTGTTGTCTCTAGGAACCACTTACAGATATCAGACAGCTTAAAGTTCGTCATGAACAGCATCTGGACAGGAGAAAACTTCTGCACCTCTTGTGCACCCCTACACTTGCGTGACCTCTTCTTGCTCTTCCAAATCTCCTTCAGCTTGTCGGACTTGCTCCTTGCTCTTGCTGTTGGCTGTGCCTCCTTCTCCAACTGGATCCAGCCCTTCTGGACCTTCAGGTAGTGGGCATTGAAGTTGGCGATGAGCTCCTGGTTCTCCTCCTCCGCGCACCATTCCACAAACTTGGGCCTCTCCTCCACCACTGTGTCCGCATCATCTTCCTCAGCGAAGGGCTCCGCCCTCTCCAAAGCCTCGCTTTCCTTTGGTGCTGGGTTTGCTTGTGTGACTTGCTTTTCTGAAGTCATTTTTGTAGTGTTCAAGGCATCCACACAATGAGAGTGTCTCAGGTTGTAGGTTGAAGAAGGCAGTCGCCTAGGCCTTGTTGCCAATTTTGGTGGTCCAGCGGCACCACAGCCACGCTGACTGGCTGATATCCCAGTTGAGCTAGATGGAGGAAAGCCAGCATCATCTTTACAGTGGGTATCCTCGGCGTGAACCTCACTCACAGCGCCTTCCACGTCCTGCATGGCAGTGTGTCCTGGCTTTTCTTTTACCTGCTCTGGGTCCTTCTTACAAGGAATGCTTTCTGAGGGCACAGGTGCATCTCTCTCACCTGTCTCGGACCAGACACGGCTTTCCAGGTTGTCCTCAGGCAGTGGCTGGCCAACCGTGGCTGAGTCACTGCTTGGGGATGTCTCCCCTCCTTCCCTTTTAACTTCCTTGGACAGCATGTTTTTAAAAGTCTGTCTTGTGATGACTCCGACTCCTTCACTCTCCTGCTTGATATCGTCATCGGAGGAGCGCTCACTGACACTGGGCTCTTCAGTGGCCTCTAGGTTGTCATGGATGCTGTCAATCACCGAGCCCTCGGGTGTCACCCCCCCAGAGTGCCCTTCTCTTTTAGAACGCTTTACAGCGGGGTTTTTAGAAGCCTTGATTTCAGGACAATCAGTGGAAGAATCCGAACCCTGGCTTCCCGGGCACCTGTCAGGAGAGGATGAATCTACAAGCTGACTTCTTAGGCACCTATCAGAGGCCCCAGGGAGCTTTTTACCCTTTTTCTTCTTGTCCACATTCTCTTCAGGTGAGTCGAAGGTCGGCTCACTCAGATCACCTTCCAGTGAGTGTTTTTTATCGCTGTCATGCACCGCCAACTGTCCTGTGGCCCTTGTCGCCTCACGGCCTTCATTCCCACTTGGGTTCTTGTCAGTGACAATGCTGCTTTCCACTAGGGGCAAGGAGGCATCTAGCAACAGTGTCTCCCCAGGGAGGTCTCTGGTCTCAGCCTCAGTTCCGATGCTTTGGTCACACTCAGACAGCTCTAGACTTAGGGGGAGATCTAAACCCACAGCAGAGCTTTCATTTTCTGAGCATGGAGAACTCTCCTCTCCAATGACCGTTTCAGGAGAAAGCTGAGGTCTACATAGGAGGTCTTCACTGCCTTCCCTGGCGATGAGGGGGTTGCTTCCAGCTGTAGGAGGCAGGTGGCACTCTTGTGTGTGCATCTCCTCTGAACCCAGCAGGGAGGCTGGTGGCTGGTCTTGCTCATGGAAAGATAGCACACTTGCTGTGGAAGGTGAGACCACTACGCTGCCTTTTGGCACTCCAGGCATATCCTCACTAGGGAGAATAGCAGGCAGAAGGCAGGATGTGGTCTCTCCTGGCTTAGGAGAGCTGCTAGGATTCTGTTCAGTCAAGGTGAGGCAAACCTCTGGCTCCTGATGGCCTTTCTCCGATGATGTATCTTCATCTCCTTCCTCAAGGGTGGTTCTTCCCTCCCTAGGATCGTCAGGGGTCTCTTCTTCCAGAAGCTGCACACCCACTGTGGGAAGCTGCACATCTACTGTGGGAGTTTGTACACCTACTGTGGGAAGCTGCTCATCAACTGTAGGAAGTTGCACACCTACTGTAGGAAGCTGCTCATCTACTGTAGGAAGTTGCACACCTACTGTAGGAAGCTGCTCATCTGCTGTAGAAAGCTGCTTATCAACTACAGGAAGCTGCTCATCTACTATGGGAAGCTGCTCATCTGCTGTAGGAAGCTGCTCATCTGCTGTAGGAAGCTGTTCATCTGCTATAGGAAGCTGCTCATCTGCTGTAGGAAGCGCCTCATCTACTGTAGGAAGCTCATCAACTGTAGGAAGTTGCACACCTACTGTGGGAAGCTGCTCATCTACTGCAGGAAGCTGTACATCTACTGTAGGAAGTTGCTCATCTACTGTGGGAAGCTGCTCATCAACTACAGGAAGCTGCTCATCTACTGTAGGAAGCTGCTCATCTACTGTGGGAAGCTGCTCATCAACTACAGGAAGCTGCTCATCTACTGTAGGAAGCTGCTCATCTACAGTGGGAAGCTGTACATCTACTATGGGAAGCTGCTCATCTACTGGAGGAAGCTGCTCATCTACTGGAGGAAGCTGCTCACTTATTGTGGGGAGCTGCTCATGTACTGTGGGAAGCTGCACACCAACTGAATGCTTTGAGGTGGGAAGTATAATGGTCTGGGTGGGAGTCACCACTGTCTCTGATGCTATCCGTGAGCAGCTTTCCTTTTCTTGGGAGCATACACTTCTGGCCAGTGTGCGAACAGTTGGCAGCTCACAACAATCACCGTTGAAAAAGTATCCCCGAGTACTCTTCCGGGCTGTTTTCCGAGAAGACAATACGGATCTTGGATTCTCAAAGTGGCATTCTGTTATTGGTTGACTGATATAAACAACATCACACTGGCTGTCATAGTCATTTATCCTCAATCCTGATGCCCTCTTACTTTTCCGTGCAGTCTTAATGGAGGCTGATAGCATCTTGGTCCTTGAGTGACCATTAGATGCTCTGTGTACAGCTGGCGTGGGGCTGGGAGCTAACCAGCTGCCTTTGGGATGCTCAAAGTGGCCCTTGTCTCTGGGGTACGTCTGCAAACCCACCTTGTTTCTACCTAGTGAATGAAGATGGTTCTCTTGCTTTGGCCTTGCATCTTGCTCATCTGCCTCCAAATCCTGGTGTAAGGATGTTTTTGAGTTACGCTGTAAAGCATTCTCTTTGTCTGCAGGACTAGAGGAGTTCCCCATAAATCCTGAGTCCCACTCCTCCTCTGATACAGCTCTGAGTGAGTTTCTTTGAGAAACAACACAGCCACCATCTTCTTCAGTGTTCTCCGCTGCCACTTCCGCTGCAGTCGGACTTTCGCCTACAGCTGAGGCACCATCTTCACAGGGTTTCATGCTCGTGTCTTGCTCCTGTCCAGTGGTTTGTCCCTCTAAGCTTTTAGAACTATGGAGGAGGTTAGAAGAGGAAGAATCCAATGTGGTGTGGCATCCCACAGTGGGACTGTCTGCTGAAGCCATGGTGTTCTGTTGAGTGTCTGGAGGTTCAGGGGAGTCTTTCTGGACAGTGCTTGAGGCATCCTCTCTCCCATCCACAGAGTCCATCTCAGGAGGTGGTTCCTTCAGGGTCTCTTCAGTCGCCGTCAGGGAGCTAGGAGAGCCTGATGAGTCTAGGAACAAATTCACAGAGGCAGGAGAACTCCCGTCCAGACACACATCATCCTTGTCATTTTGTCTGCCGCTCAGCTGGGCACACCCCGCGTCGCAAGCGGAGACATCCATCGCTTTGGACTCCAGGGGCTGCAGGTCTTCAGAACCTGGCTGAGACTCGGTGTACAGGTCGCTCAGGACACGGATGAATTGCTTCTGATGGTGAGTGCACAGTTTGACCATGAACTTCTCCAGTGGGGACTTGGATTGGTGGTTAGAATCTACTGCTGGTGCCTCTGCTGAGTCCTCCCTAGACAAACAAAGAAAAAGAAGGGGTTAGTATGTGCATGTCCAAGGAATTGTTTCTATAATATGAACTGCATCAGAAGCTATTTATATTATCAAGAGAGAAGGCATCCTGGACCAAATTGTCATTTACTTCCAAGTCTGTCATTTACTTTAGTACTTAATTAGGATATAAAGCCAGCCCATCATAGTCTCAAGAATTTTTAGTAACAGTATCTCTTACATGTTTTCGTTTTTATGGTGCCAGGAAATCAGAGAGGGCCTAGTACATGCGAGGAAAGTATGCTGCCACTGAGCTACATTCCAAACCCTATTTCATACTTTTTATTCTTAAAAAATTCAGATTATTATCTTAGAAGAAATAGTGAAAATAAAATTTGGCCACATTAGTAACTCCACATGGTCAACACAGAGCAATCCTTACCCAAAAATCTGTAATGCTCCAAAATGTGAGCCTTCCCAAGCGCTGACATGGTGGCACAAGGGGGAAGTTACACGCCACGCAATTGCTAAGTGGAAGATTACTGAAATATTGTGTGTAAGATCATTTTAGGCTATATGGATACAGTGGGACAAGGGACTTCTGGCATTAGACACAGGCCCACTCCTGAGACGTATCATTAAACACAGGCAAGCATTCCAAAATCCAAAGAACTAAAAACATGTCTGCTCCCAAGAATTTTGGATAAGGGATACTCAACCCGTCCTTTTATTTTAGGCCTAGGTAACCATGTTAAAATAGCCACTAGTTTAAGTCTATAACACTGACAACATTCAGACATACCGCGCTCCATACATTACAGACATTAACTTAGAGTACTTAGAGGACTCAAAGAACAACTGGCTGGAGAGCCACCAACAGTGATCCAGAACAGGACACAAACGGCAATAAAAATGTAGGTATATTAGACAATATAACAACAAGAAGGGTTCTGACTTATAGCCTAAGTCAAGAAGTCGATCAGCTTTGACACGTGCAGGGCACACTATGCTCGCGCCAGCCCACCATCGCATTCCCCAGCACATTACCGGGAAACATTTCAGTTACACAAGCTGCTCTACATGAAAGCTGTCTCCATGTTGTGAAGCTCTGTCAGGGTTTATGACACAAAGTCAAGGGGGTGGGAGAGGCCAATGCTAGATTCAAGACAGGCCATAGGCACTGCCTGCAGGGATGGCCAAGGGGTCTCACGGGCTGCTCTGTGATCCTGGATGCATAGCTTTTCCTGAGCTGCCGGGATTCTGTATGACTTCTTTCTCACACACTCTTCTCTGCCCCTCTGGCTTATAGACCTTTAGGAGACTATTGTTTGGTGGTGTGTGACGCACAACAGAACATGGAGGGTAGGTAGCTTCATAATGCATGCTGAAGAGGTGTTGACAGTGTCTTCTGGCTTACTCTTCCATCTTTGACTTTCACCTCCTGGCCAGGAGTTGCTGTATAGGCAGGATGGCCTGCATCACCTTTCTTCCCACCTCCCAGTGGTGATGGAGTGAGAGGAAAGGACATAGCAGCTAGAGAACGAGACATCCGATTCCACTCCTATTCGGACACGTATAGGGTTATAGGAAAGTGAACTAACCTCTAGGCCTAAGTAGCAGTATATTGAGAGTCTGCACAAAAATGGGGCTTAAACAATTTTGGTTTCTCTGTTTCTAAAATGAAGGGTTTTATTTTTTGAGACAGGGTCTCATTATGTAGTCCTAACTAACCTGGAACTTGTATCAGTCCTCTGTGATCCTCCCGCCTCTGCCTCTTTCTTTTCTTTCCTTTTTTACTTTTTATTGATTCTTTGTGAATTTCACATCATGCATTTCAACCTTACTCATTTTCCCATCCCTTCATATCTGCCTTCTACCCTTGTAATTTGCCCCCCAAAGAAAACGAAACAACTCCTTCCCCCAAAAACAACAGCAACAAAAATCTCATTGTGGAAGCTGTAGTGTGTCACAGTGTGTCACACAGTTTACCCTTTTGTCCACACATCTTTACTTGCAAATGTTCATTGCAATGAGTCATTGGTCTGGTTCAAGGCCTCTGGCTTCTGCTACACCATCAATAGTAGCTCCTCACCAGGGCTCCTCTGGGATATCCTGTTGTTGTATCATGGAAATTTTGCAGTTTAGGATCTGCAGGACCGGCCCCTTCATGAGTTCCAGGAGTTCATAGATGGGGTAGATGTTGGGGTGAGACAACTCAAAACCCTGGACCTAAGCCAGGGTGGGAGCTGAGTTGGTCTGCCCTCCAGCTCTCCTACACCCTCACCACCAGGGCAAGCTCTCTGGCACTGCCTGGGCTGGCTCACCTAATGAATCAGTTGCCTCTGCCTCTTATATGCTTGGCTTATGGACATGGAAGCACCCCCCAGCAAAAGTAGTCAAAGCTTGTTTGTTTGTTTCCCAGGGTGACCTGAAACTTCTGTGTAACTGAGGCAAACCTTGAGCTACTCCTCATTCTCCAGCTTACACCTTCCAAGTCCTGAGAATACAGTTATATGCTGTCATGGCCAGCTAAATCTTTTTTTTTTTTAAAAAAGATTTATTTAATTATTATGTATACAGCATTCTGCCTGCATTTAACACCTGCAGGCCAGAAGATGGCACCAGATTTCACTGTAGATGGTTGTAATCCACCAAGTGGTTGCTGGGAGTTGAACTCAGGACCTTTAGAAGTACAGGCAGTGCTCTTAACCTCTGAGCCATCTCTCCAGCCCCAGCTAAATCTTTAATTACATTTATATTGCATGTGTGTATACATTCTTGTGTGTATATGTGCCACAGCATACATATAGAAGTCACGGGGTAAATTTTGTATGCTTTGCCCTTCCAAGCATGTGGGTCCCGGAATTAAACTTGGGCCATCAGGTTGGTGGCAAACATGTTGACACACTGAGCCATCTTGCCAGCCCCTGAATAAATGTAAAAACAAAACAAAAACAAGAACTTTGGTGTAAGTGTTTACAGAATCACATTATCTCACTCTCCCCACTCTGCCTTTGTTTCTAAAAATCAGTATTCATTACCATCAGGCAGAGAAGCCGGAAGACAGTAGCTGTTGGGGATACCACGTGATGTCTTCTTAGAGATGTTTGAAAGCTCTGATTCTGAGGCGTTTTGCAGGCAATTTGGGCACATAAGCAGAAGTGACCAAGTGACCACCAGTGGTGTCCTTGGGGCTGACAGCCTGCACGTTATCACTAACCTTTGTCCAGCTATCATTAAATAGCTAACTTTACAACTACACCCATAAAATTACTTTAGGCTGTGCCTCCAAATGGCTACTTACTCCCCTGACCCCAAAAGCTTTTAAAGAGAAACTAAATTTAGATGATTTTTAATTTTTTTTTTTTACCATTCAGCTATTTAATTTTCAGAGTTAACCTGAACTACCTGATATTTAAATTTATATTGCTGCATTTTTCAGTTTGGTTTTAACACATGGGTGCCAATCTGTTTTAAATGGCTAAGCTCTACCTTTCTTTGGCAGTGTGAGACAAGAGGCCAAGCACAGCACCCATACTAACTTTGGCTACTCCTAGCAGAACCCAAAGGAGAGATTCTGTCTTACAGACAATTTCCTCTCCCTGACTCTGGAAAAGCATGGAATTCTGGGTCAGTGATTATCCTGTATTGTATTATGTCATGGACACCTGACTATGCTTGATCTTTACAAGGAACTATATGACAGACGCTGCCATCATCTGTCTGGCTTCACGTTATGTCGAAACCACTTTACATCTGCTCCACAGGAGGCCTCCCTGTAATAGTTACGTGAATTATTTATGAGGTAGAAATACCTGAATACCACCGCCACAACACAGCAAGACCGCAGGGGTTGGCAGAAACAGGAGAGGCTAGAAAGAAGAGGGGACTTGACGTCTAACTCTCAGGACTGGTCCTGGGTTTATCTACTTGGTGAGAAGCGGCCTATGTAACCTTGACCACACGGTCTTTCTACCTTTAGCGCAATGCCTAATTCAGAAGGGTGTGGCAAAGGATAAGATAATATTCATAAAACCTGTAAAAGGGACAGTTTAAAAGCAACATGTTGCCTCACAACCCTGTCTTTAATGATTTACTCGATGTTTTCCTAGATCAGAGGTTAGGCATAACTGAACTCTCCTATTTAGTCAATACTGCAATACTTACATTCCTGTGGCTAATAAAAATGGTGGGCAGTCGATGCTCATATTATTTTCCAGTAAAGAACAGACCACAATGTTTCAGGGAGCTGAACGTCAAGTGTAAGAATCAAGAGTCTAGAAGGAGATTCAGGTATTTCCTCCAGCAGCTAGCTCTTAACTACCCCAGAGACTGCTGGGTAGGCAAATCAGTATCGCTGATGACACACACACACACACACACACACACACACACACACACACACACACACACACACATATATAGTTTTTACTGAACAAAAACAATAGTAAGCACATGGGAGTTAACGTTAGGAGCAGAAAAAGTTCATCTGAGAACACAGAGGGGAAAGAAGGCTTTAGACAGAGTAGACAGTGGCTAGTGTATTCACTTCGGCTTGATTCTTTAAACAAAACATAAACATGTTTCCCTTGTCTCCTACCAAAGGTACAAGTTGTACAGCTGTTAGGTAGTAACTGGAAAAGATGCTTCCCACTGCCTCACTCCTGGTATAATAAATCTTTTACAGGGTGTGGCGAGTCTACTGGCAGGTAAGGGAGGTTGGGGAGCAATAGACAGAGGGCTAGAAGGGAATAAGTGATCTGCTAGGGGAGAGGGAAGGGGGGGCGGTCCCCTTAAACAAGGGAGGTAAATACAGAGTAGGAAGGGTAAAATAATGATGCCAGAAAAAAACTACAGAACTTGAACTATTTACCTTAAAAGAAACAAACAAACAAACAAACAAAAAACCCTGTAATAAACGCCACTACTGTGGTGCACCCCTTTAATCCCAGCACTTGGGAGGCAGAGGCAGGAAGATTGCTGTGAGTTTGAGGCCAGCCTGGTCTACAAAGTCAGTCCAGGATAGTCAAGGCTACACAAAGAAACCCTGTCTCAGAAAACAAACAAACCAACAACAACAACAACAACAACAAAACAACCCTGTAATATACACAATCTTGTATGGTTTTTAATTCATATAGTTTTAGTGAGCTTTTCTCATCTGGGTTAATGGTGCTCCCTCCAAGAGCCAAAGATCACCTAACAAAACCCACAATACCAACAGGAGAAGCTCTCCTTTGAGTTGTTGGGCTAGGCTGTCCTGGAGACTCCCAAAACATACAGCTTATTGCTGGCTGTTGTCCTTGGTTGTTTCCCGGAGTTATTGCTGAAGACTCCTTGTCAGGGCCCTGAGACCCGAGTTGTGACAGACCAAAGTGCCCTCTCCCTGTGAACAAGCTTTCAAGGCACCAGAAGGAAAGTATATCTACTCTTGCTTGTCTCATATTTAGGAATCTTTTGTCTCTAGATAAAGGCTATGGTAGAACTATGTACAGTCAAAGTAGGCATTGGTGTGCAAATGTTTCTTTAGTCAACAAAACTGTGTACAGCGGTATCCCTAAGGCAGTAACAGCCAAGTTTTCTATGCATAGAACTGGCTAGGAGAAATAACCGAAGTGGGCTGGGCAGCTAGCTCAATTAGTAAAGTGCTTGCCATGCATGTATAATGACCTGAGTTTGGGACTGGAGAGATGGCTTGGCGGTTAGAGCACCGCCCGCTCTTCCAAAAGGTCCTGAGTTCAATTCCCAGCACCCACATGGTGCCTCACAACCATCTATAATGAGATCTGGTACCCTCTTCTGGCCTCCAGGTATACATGGAGGCAGAGCACTGTATACATAATAAATAAATACATCTTAAAAAAAAGAAAAAAAGAAAAAGACCTGAGTTTGGCCCCCAGCTCAAAGAAGAGGGGCACAGAAATTCTGGTACTCTCAGGCTGTGAAAGTAAGAACAGGAGAATCTGTGGGGCCAACCAGCCAGCCAGTCTAGTCCAGTGATTCTCAACCTGTGGTGGCATATTAGATATTCTGTATATCAAATATTTACATTACAATTCATAATAGATTCAAAATTACAGTTATGAAGTAGCAACAAAATAGTTTTATGGCTGGGGGCCACCACAGTGTGAGGAGCTGCACTAACGGGGTTGCAGCGGTAGGGACGTCAGTGAGGAGCCACTGCCCTGGTATGTTTAGTGAGAGTCTGAGTTTCAAAAGCCAGGGTGAGGCACAGTAGAGGAGACTACACAATCACAACATAGAGTTCTGGCTACCATGTGCATGGCACGCGCACCCCCACAAATGAAAGTACCAGTAAAAGCAAGAATGAGAATAAAAATGAGAAGTTCAAGCAGGCTAGTTCACGTTTTCCAGGTGGTTGAAACCTAAATGATCTCAATTCAGACAAAATTTTGGATGAAGAGAGAATCTTAAAAATTGGAAAATTAACCAACTCCTGCTTGGGTCAGACTCATGAGGGGGTGATGACCGTGTGTGTACGGCGAGTGGTCTCTTCCCACTGTGGCAGTGATTCTCTGGGTGTCACCCCTGTAATGGCAGCTTGAGGAGAACAACAGCTGAAATCAGTGTTCCCAAACAAAAGGTCAACAATCCTTAGTAATTGCTTTCTCTCCATTTACTGGGTTCCTAACCAAGAGCAATCAAAGCAGGGAAGAGAAAATGTCATCAATTACATCAATTGATAGAAGCGGGCGGGGGACGGGGGAGAGGGCTGGTGCTGGACATGAAGCAGTGTGCTGCCCTCCTGCATCTCAGGCCTGTACAGCTCTGATAAAAGGCTGTTCTCGGAACAGATCTCTTAAACAATAAGCAGTAATATTAAGGTATATATATTCAACCTCCTGTTTTTTTTTTCTTCTGAATTTTAACTAGTCAGTCTGATTTATTACACTATTATAAAAATACAACTATAAAGAAGATTCAAGTTTACTCTTTATGCTTTGGGCCTATTAGCAAACAGTGAGCAGGAAGAGGTGTGAGCCAAAGTAGTGCAAAAGCACAGAGCGGGAAAGGCCCGCCCCTTTCCAGCGATGTGATGGCCTCACAAAGCAGACATTCCAACAAATTACTTCTCAATCCCCCCCCCTCCCACCACAACTCAATTTTGCCTGTCACTCAATCATCCTAGGCAAGATACCACAAGATGAAACATATTATGTTTGGCGTTTGTAAGACAACAGCAAACTCAAAGG
The DNA here is from genome assembly GCF_903995435.1 of Acomys russatus. Classification (NCBI taxonomy): domain Eukaryota; kingdom Metazoa; phylum Chordata; class Mammalia; order Rodentia; family Muridae; genus Acomys; species Acomys russatus. The sequence goes on along the minus strand of NC_067141.1, from coordinate 60,398,926 downwards.
ATGCAAAAGATGAGAGTTTGGACTAGGTGGCATAAATGTAAAACCACGGGTCCTGGAAGTTCTCCTACCGAGTGATGGACTGAGCCCTGGACTGGTGACACAAACTAAGTGGTGTAACAAGAACTCCTAGGAAACGCTGGCGTGAGGACCTCTGGCCAAGGAAAGGCAGACTCGAGCTAAGAAAAGTCATGCATCCTGAGCCCCACCGAGCTGGAAGCACAGGATAAGCCAAAGAGGCTAAACTATTTATTACCTTTTCTTCCTTCTTCTCAGGTGAAAATTAAGCCTATGCTGTTCTCTAGGGAACTGCCCTTTAATTCCCATTAAAATCATCAGGACAAAAACATCACTCCTTAAGCAAAATGTGGACATAAAGGGCTCCTTTTCCAACGGAAGGAGAATTGATTTTATAACCCTGACTGCTCCTTTAAGAGTGGTAAGGAGACAAGCTATTGCTCAAAGACCTGGCATGGCCCAAGCGCTGCAGAAGCCCAGCCGGACACCAAACACATTCCCATGAATGATGTAACATTCCTTTTGTAAACTGGGCATGGTGGCGCACGCCTTTAATCCCAGCACCCAGGAGGCAGAAGCAGGCAGATCACTGTGAGTTCAAGGCCAGCCTGGTCTACAAAGTGAGTCCAGGACAGCCAAGGCTACACAGAGAAACCCTGTCTCAAAAAGCCAAAACAAACAACATTCCCTTTGTAACAATCATCCTAACCTCAAATTTAAAAAATGACTAATTCCCAGGGCAGTGTGGGCAAAGGGACATCCATCTAGGTCAGCTATAGGAGGAGGCAACAGGAACAATAAATCAAAGGACAACTCAGCAACACAACTATGCTTCCTCTCAAGGAATGAAGTGCTATGCTTCTGGCAAGTAACCCTAATCTGTTCGGGTGAGAGGAAGACAGACGAAAGACCAGATAAAACTGTATGATGTCCTGGCCTATGGTTTCTACGCAACCTCCCGCCTCTTAACCTTCTCATGTTCTCTTGCGGTTCTCAAGTTTCCACTCTTGAAATTTTAGATTTTAGAACTACAAACATGTGCAGTATCTCCTAAAGCTTAATGCCTTTGATGGCATATAGCAAATTACTTAAAATTATATATATATATATATATATATATATATATATATATATATATATATATCCTAAGTAATTACTTAAAGATGTCTAAGATTTAATATTCTCAATTGTTTACTACATGGATGCTAAATAAGGAAAAAGGAAATGTCTGTGTATAAAACTGAAGCAGAGGGATAAACAAAGATTTTTAAAAATTTATGTATACGGGTTTTTTGTCTGCAGGTACATCTGTGTAACAAGGGTGTGCCTGGTGCCCACAGAGCCCAGGAGAGGATGTCCGATCCCCAGAGACTGAACTTAAAGGAAGTTACAAACTGTCAGGCAGGTGCTAGGAATTGAACCCAGCTCCTCTGAGCAGCCAGTATCCCTAACTGTCACCATTGCTCCAAGCCTGCACTTTAGTTTCTGCAGAGATGGGGTCTTGCTTGGGATCAAGCACTCTCTCAGTCTGAGTAACTGGATACAGGTTTGTGACACTGCACGCTGCCCCAATGTTTTTACATCTACTTTTCCTTCTCTGGGGTGTTACTGTAATTACTATGCTACACCAGACTTTATTCATAAAAACCCGAGGTCATTGCTGAGGTATGGTGTAAGGTGAGTAACGTGTTACGGATTAAGTGTGAACTAAGTAGATTCATACTTGTTTTTATTTAGAAACTGAAAGCAAAGACGTCGTTAGATGCATACACTCCCATGCAGACATAAAGCTGAAGGGGCCGTATTATCTATCACTATGTCTGTAGCTTCCCTGGCTTCCAGTACACTATTGAGTTCAATTTCGTAAGTCGGCTCTCTTGGGAAATACCCTGCAAGTTTTCTGTCATCAGCTTATTTTAGCCGCCACTTCCTATTATTCACACTTACCCTCTCTAAACTCCAAACCAGGTCTTGTACATTTTTGTCTGTGAATTTTTGCCAATTTCCCATTGTTTCTCATTCTAGCCTTCAGCCCATTTCCTGTGGGCGGTGATTGCAGCGTTTCTCCTACTTTGTCTCCACCTTTTTATTAAACAGCACTGATGCTGTAAACTAACAGTTTTCAGCCCATTTCCTCCCCTGGACTGTGACGCCTCTGTAGGTCAAGGTCTATTCTAACTTGGTAACTTTACGGATTACAGTCTGAGGTAGCTCACTGAAATATTTAGTGGAAATGATTTCCTAATGTATTTCCCAATGAAACTGAAAGGGGAAGAAAAATTACAAGCAGATGTGGGAAATAAGCACAGGCATCCTATGGCACAGTAGGGTAAATACAGACCATGAACTGTACTATATATTAAAAAAGAGAAAGGAGGGCCTAGAGAGATGGCTCAGTGGTTAAGAGCACTGGCTGCTCTTCCAAAGGACCTGCACCCACATGACAGCTCTCTAACTGTCTGTAACTCCAGTTCTAGATCTGATACCCTCACACCAATGCACATAAATTAAAATCAAATAAATTATTTAAAAATGATTTTTAAACAACTGTCTAGTTTAGCCAGGTGTGGTAGGTGGTGCATGCCATTCATCTCAGCATTTGGGAGGCAGAAGCAGGTGGATCTCTTTGAGTTTTAGGCCAACTTGGTCTACAAAGAAAGTTCCAAGACAGCCAGGGCTATTAAACAGAGAAACTCTGTTCTGAAAAACCAGTGGCAGGGGTTGGGAGTGTTGGCGGAGGGGGGAGGGGGGAGAGGGGGGGGGGGGGGGTGTCACGGGGGGACGGGGATGGACAGATGGGATGGGACTTGGAGTGTTTTCTAAAAAGAATCATGTTTGAGGAGACGTATATGCTTACCTTGATTTGAATACCACACAATGTACAAATTTATCTAGTAACTTCCTGTGGTGTCAAATAAATATGTAGTTTTCATATCTCAATTTATTTAAGAAAAATGTGAAAAGGGGTATTTTGAGGTTAGACAATAAGCATTTAAGTTTTTGACAAAACATATACGTTATATCCTAGAGGGCTCTATAAGTCACCAGACCGCTGGAATGGAAATACACAGTGATTTTCAAAAACCACTACACATTCTGAATTTTAAGCCAGGACAAAGATACTAAGTCATTTAGTACCCAAATCCATTTACACACATATGAAACATCAGCTTCTATGACCCTTCTCTCTCTCCCTCTTCGCTCCCCCCCCCCCCCCCCCCCCCGCTCCCTGCTCTTCCTCCCCTACTGCTGGAGGATCCAGATGTAGGACTCTCAGCTACCTCCTTCAGCACCACATCTGCCTGCATACCACTGTTTCCTACCATGCTAATAATGGACTAAACCTCTGAAACTGTACACAAAGCCCAATTAAATGTTTTTATTTCGTAAGAGTTGACATGGTCATGGTGTCTCTTCACAGCAATAGAACACTGAGACAATGTGCTTAACATTAAAAAAGTACTAGTTTATGTATGCTTGCCTGCAAATATCTATGTGTACCATGTATGTGCTTGGTACCTGCAATGACCAGAAGAGGGCACTGGATCCCCTAAGACTGGAGTTACAGATGTGAGCTGCTGTGTGGGTGCTAAGAATCGAATCCTGGTCCTCTGGAAGAGCAGCCAGTACTCTTAACTGATACGCCACCTTTCTAGCTCTCTGTTTTACAAATTATATCTTCTGACACTGGCATTTAATTGAAACCAACAAGAAATGATTGGTTTGATTAAAACCAATCATTGTTTTCTCAAAACAGGATCACAAAGTGCAGAAAAGCACCTTTTCAGGTTTCAATCATAGTCCATGCCTCAGTTTAATGTAAGTATCTGCCTAACATAAATTAGAACATTTTCAAAGTTCTAATGGCCTTCACAAGACAGAACAATCTGATTTGCCCTTTTGTTTACAGTAAATTATGGCACTTCCTAAGAATTCACTTCTGCTTTAATTTACTGGGTACTTATATGTGCCCAGTAAGAACCTGCCTCAGTGCTGTCTTAAAGGCAGGGTCTAATTTAGGCTCTGTGCCAAGCACCACAGCCCCTTTTACAGAATGTGGGAAAGACTTGCTAACTTGCTAAAACTGTTCAGCAATAGAACAGAAGACTAGGACTTTAAACCTGAGGCAATCAAGTTCTGTTTGTCAGACTTGGAATGCCTCCTCTCTTCGTCCTACCTGTTCAGGTCTATCAGGCCTTTAAAAGGCTTCAATTTATAATTTTTGTTCTGCATCCAAGGTCTATGCTTTTAATAATGAGCATCACTCATTTCCTAAACTGACATGTTTACTTGAATCAAGCAGATGTTGAGCTTTAATTAGTTTAGCGGAATCTAATGGTAAAATCCTTGTCACTTCAGACTGTGTGAATTCTGCTGCTGTAGTACAGGTAAGTATAGTGGCTTGGAATTGTGTTAAGGTCTATTCATTGTATGAACAAGGCTAGCTAAATCCCTTACATTCCCCAACATTCATGGCTTCACCTGAAGATTCAAAGATCAGAACAGTACCAAGAGTCCCATTAGTTAGCAAGTTATCCAAGGCTCTAGTAGTTACGTAGTAAGAATATACTTAACCCTACTCAACTGTGCACTTGAAAAATGGTTAAGGGGATTGGATAGATGGCTTAGTGGTTGAGGATTAGAGAGGAATGAGAGAGTGGAGGGAAGGAGGGAGGGAGGAAGGGGGTAGGGGGAGGGGAGGAGGGAACAAAAGAAGGGAGGGGAGGCAGGGAGGAGAGAAAGAGAGAAAGGAAGAAAGAAAGGAGGCTCAAAGAAAAGAAAAATGGTTAAGAGCACTGGCCACTCTTCCAGATCCTTGGGTTCATTTCCCAGAACCGTGTAACCCTAACTCTAGTTTCAGAAGACCAGATGCCCTATTCTGACATCTATAGCATTGAGTAGGCAAGTAGTGACAACATACATGAACTCAAAACACTTATACACATAAATAAAATAGGAAAAAGTGACTAGGATGACAATTTTTCTACATTTTGAGATAGCCCAACTATATAGCCCCAATTAGCTTTAAACTCATGCTCTTCCTGCCTCCTACGTATTAGAGTTAAAAGAATACGTTATCACACCTGGCTTAAACTTTTTAACTACAATTTAAAAAGCACTGCAGGGGGTTGGGAGGGAGGTGGCACTCACACAAGACACTTTGGAAACAGAGAATATGCTCAAGTTTCATTATGTATAAATTATCACACTGCTCTTGTGTAGGACCCAGTTCTGTATATACTTTATAGCCTATGTTATGTTATGTTTGTCTATGTTATGTCTGATTATTTAAGGTGGAATTAGCCTGCACCCAACAGAGAAACTGTAGTAACTTAGAATAAAGACTACTTGATGTTTCTTGCAAAAGGACTATTTTACTTATAGTTCATAATAAACCTTAACACAGTGGATTAGTTTTGAACACAAGACATTGAAATCTATTTTAATTTTTTTTTACTTAGAAAATACTGCACTGAGTAACCAGTTTCTAAGGCCTTATTATTCTATAAAGGGTTGCTACTTATTTACCAATAGTCAAACAAATTTGTTTTTGTTTCACATTTAATAATGTATGAGATTCAATGTAAAAAAACAAAAACCAAAAAACCTAAATGTCATTCAAACACCCTCACCCCACAGATTAAATACACAAGTGATCTTTCTAGTAAAACTTTTTTGAATGTTTAAATAAAGTGCTAAGCAATAACCAATAACCAATAGGAAGTATTCTTAGATGCTCATAAAACCCTCAGACTTGGGGGGTTTAACTTTTTAAAAATACTGCACACAGATCAACTGAAGACCTAATGCATGGTAAGCAAAGGCTCACCACTGGGCCACAAGCTCAGCTCCAATCACTAAAGAGTTCTGACACATGTTTACTTTCTAGATTCTATGCGAACACTGACCAAGCAACAGAACAAGCTGCATGCATTTTCTTCTTTTACACTGTTTTGGCATTTATTTTTCACTAATCTCTAAAGTCAACTGTCTACTTTAGCTGTAAACACAGTCTGAAGTTCATACTACCACATTGCACTCCAGCACACACAACAGAAAACGCAACAGCCTGTAAGCTGAGTAACAATTCTGTTACAGTGCTTACCTCTGGAAGCATATAATGACGACATGGACTCTGATCATAACAAGCAATTACCTACTGCGCCTAACTCAGTACAAGATCTAGTATCACATGATCTAGGCATGTCTTTAGAGATGAACATAAATGTTTGGTGGAAAAATTCAGTATTAAAGAAAATACAACTCAGGCTATGCCATACCACTGCTGTCCCTGCATTTCCCTTACTCAACTCCTGTTCTGTTATTAGAGCATTTCTCTACTTCCCACACCTGTTAAGACACTGGAGTGCCTGAACTAACCCTCAGATATAAGCATGGTAATCAGAGAACTTCTAGTGTCAAAGATGTCACTTTAAAAAACTGGGCCCCGGTAGTTCAAAAGTCAAATCCAAGCTTGAAGACAGGCCACTGAAGCAAAGGTCACACATGAGCTGTTTGACTAAAGTCTTACCATACTGATCTGGCCACCAGTTTACAGCGGTTAGTGGTTAAGAAATGGCAAGAAACAAGTCCTGAAATTTGTGAATAATTAGGTTTCCAGTACATTCAACAAATGTCATAACAAGAAAGCGAAGCCAACAAACATCGGTATTACCAACCAAAAACCTTATTTTCATGAACGCCAGACTGAAAAGAGACATAGCTAAAAAGCCGATCTGTCTTAAGACAAAAAAATTAACAGATCAACTTCACACAATAATACTATCTATGAATATAAAATGTCTGCTTGTATTTAATTACGGTGTGAGGTTGAAAAAAAGCTTCCTAAAATATTTTGCTCATATTTCTAATCTTTAGGATCTATAACTGAGGCTCTTCTAACCGCTTTACAATGTACACTTTATGTATACAGCTTCTGTACACCCTGGCTTCCAAGCACTCGGCAGGTTATTGGCATCCTCTCGACAATGAGCAGCACTTTATCAACTGTAACCCGCTGACAGTGATGCTTTACTATTTGTGCCTCAAGAGGAAACAAGTTTAGCAACCAATCCTACTGCGAAGTTTTATCCAAATTATGAAAAGCTGACTTTTAAGCAGAAAATGGCATCATGAAACCCAAACTATTTTGGGCTAGCTTAAAAGATTAATTTTAGGTAAACAATTCAATAAGGAAAACAGATGTGGAGACCAAGTCAGTTAGTATATAAAGGACTAAGTATTGTTTGCACTGGAATCCTGAATGCAGCAGCATTTCTAATAATCTAAAAGGTTTTATCTGGAAAGTCAAAGAACAACCAACTCTGAATGCTATGTGCACTTCATAGTACTCCTTTTTGTACTTTACTTTTTGTAAATTGCTTAAAAGCACTAAAATCTTAAGCAGCAAAGACCAAGCTTTAAAAACAGGTTTTCACAACAAAATTTATTAGAAGAATAGTGGTTTTTAAAGTCTAGCATCCAGTGAGAACTACCATACACCACATTACAGCTGGGAATGTTTCTCCAAAATGTCATGGTCAAATAATACAACGGAACCATTAAGTCTTACACATGCACAAGAGAACTAGTGCTTCTGACATACAATGCAAAAATAAAAATAAAATAAAATAAAATAAAAAGAAAAGGGGAACCACGTGGATTAAAATTTAAGTACTCATCACATACATTAAGACACAGCTTATTTTAGTCCAGTCAAAATCAGAACTGCATTAAAATTTTAATGTAGTGCAATCAAACCCAAAAACTTAATTTGTGATCATAAGTGCTCTACTACATAAACAAATGATTACAGCAAGAACAAAAAGTTCAAATCACACAGTACAAAAATCTGTAAATAAATATAAACTACAGTACAAGAGAAATATTAAATTATACAATTCCGTCAAACTGTAAACAGTATATTGAAATGAGGTCCATAGAGTAAAGGGGGTTCCTGTTTTGTTGCATGACACTGAACTTCTAGAAGTCTGAAAAATGCCATTTTCCATGTCTTCAAAGGTCATGGGTTTTAGAGTTTCTTTTGGATGTAAGATAGCAAATACTAAAGCTGAGGAATGACTTACTCTGTTAACCACAGGCAGCACCGTGGAAAACAGCGTTTAAAAAGCAAGCCACCACCAGAAGGAGCTTGAGGTCTTTGAGGCTGTAAATATACTGGATAAAACTTCCTGCTGATTGCAGACCTAGACCTCTGCTCATTTTTTTTTTTTTTTTTGAGATTTTACATACTTAATGTTAAAATACCAACTTTGGCAGAATCACTACTGATAAACTCAAAGCACTTATAGCCCAATGGTTCCATCACAGTGGCCAGTGCACAGATTCTCTGAAGACATTGCATAAATAGAATGTAGAGGTCAGACACCCAAGGACCAGTGCTTGAATTTAGTAGTAGTTATGATGAAGAAACAAAAGCCGTATCAAGGAGGAGCTGCGTCTGTTACGGTTTACAGAAGCAGCTAGGAATGTCACTTATTTTCATTGTGCTGGCTATTAGTGGCATTTAAAAATATACAGCTTAAGAGTGTGTGTATGTGGTGGCTATACATGTACGTATGTTTAAAAAAATACACTGTTAACAGGAACCCCCATATTATCTGCTCAGTAGTTATAACTGAATCTACAGAATGCCACTATAAGAGTGTGAGGCACCATGTGCTGGAAAGTTATGCAGCTTTAAAATCTGTTTGGCTGAGTTATACCTGGATACCTGAACTGAGTTTTTAAGTTGACATTCATCAAAGATGTGCTACCAGCACGTTGAAATAAAAGCAAAACAGAAAAATACAAGTCACTGTTAGGTTTAAGAATAGCATCAAAGTACCTGAATTGAGTGAGAAAAGTGTGAAAACTGTCCCTGAGGGTTTTTAAACAGTGTGTACAAGTTGATTTCTAAAAACATTAGCTTTATTTAACAGTGTGGACTGATAAATACCAATGTCTGACAGTTTAAAGTGGAGGTCATAAAGAATTATACGCAAATGCTCCAATGTATAGTTTATGCATTTCCCCCCCACAGCAGCAACAAGCCACTGTTAAGTACACATCCCATCAGAACAAGCACACGTGGGAGTCAGATAAAGGTTTCCTTTTCTTTTTTTTCCCTCTTTTTTTTTTTTTTTTTTTTTTTTGACAGCACGGCATTTCAATATCCAATGACTATATATCTCTCCTAGATCAGAATGTAACTAATTTTGACTAGCAATATAGGATTAGACTTTTAATCAAACACTTCGCTATTACATACTAAGATTCCTTAAACTCACTAATGCTGGTAATACTAACCTAGTTAATCAACCCCCCTTGGTTTTAGAAATATACCCTTCCACAACTTAAAACCATTAAGATTCGTATCAGTCCTCTGATGTAAAAAGCATGTCAGTGAATTAGTATTAAAAATTTACACAGTAAAAAGGCTTGAATTTCAGCCAAAGATTCTAAATACTGCTCATTCCCTGAAGACTTAAAGGGGAGAGGATCTCTACCCACTTCCTTAGTGACTTATGTTTCTAAAATGGTCTGATAACACGTTTCATTTGGGGAATTTCCCCCTCACTTTCTCTCAAATTCCAAAATCCTAAGTCAGAAAAGCTTAAATGAAATGGGGAAAATGAGGCAATTACTTAGAATTACTAGAAAGGTACAAAATGTTGTCTTTTGTTAAAATAAGATTTATATAAATGTGATTTGACCCCATATCTTGTAGTTATGGTTTCTAAAATAATCATCCTAAAACTTACAGTACCTAAGACTCTGAAGATAAATTAAGACTTTAGTGTTTTAACAGAAAAGTGCTGAATTGTCCCTTTCTAGAACTTTAAACATTTGGAAGTGCTTTCCTAACGACAGTGAGGTTTGCTATACACCTTCCATCAAGCAGGAAGAAGTCACCCGGATCAAAGATTTTGAGGAGTGTAGCACTGGTTATTTACCAAATAGGAATAGTTTTGTTCATTCTGTGGGGGTAAAAATATTCTAGACTGAAATTCTATTTGGCTACCGAATGTTAAAATCCCTGCTCTACTGTGTCAGTATCCTGTGTCCAACTACTCCCAGCCCCCACCCCCACCCCTACCCCTCACACACTATCCACTGAGAATCTAATCTCCAAAGAGATTTAAATGTATGTTTTCAGGACATACCTGAGAAAGGGTGCGATTATGCAGAACAAGGAACCCAAGACTGCAGTAATACTGGTTACAGGTTCACAAATTGTTTTTCAAGACAAATCTAAGAAGTTTAAGAGGTATGAATCTTCAAATGTCTCGCTGCTCTAGACTATTTATTTGGTATGTGTGGGGTCATTTCCAGTGTTGAAAATATCTTGAGCCTGTTCAATGACAGGTCAAGGAGTAAAGAGTTCATTTTCACATTCAAAATGAATATTTGCTACAACCAATAAATCTATGGTTTACTAAAAGTGCTTGCTTTTCATGTTTTACAGATACAGCTCTACATGAACTGGGAATATTAAAGTTACCTCCCAAATAATTGTAAAATTAACTCATGTTTACTGTCTGCTATATAAACATTAGATTTAATTCTCAGAGTTTTAAAAATTTTCCTATCAAATGCACATAATCAAATCTTAATACCGTGTCTTGAGATCCATTTAGTTTATTTAATACAGCTGGGGGCAGTTGATCTGTATCTGTTTCTCAAAGTTTACACCTGCTCCAAAATCCTTTGTAGCACTTACAACACTCAGCCAGTGTTGTGCCACAGGGCTAATGTTTGCTTCCTTAAAAGGTAAATTCAAAAGTTGGAATAAAAGAGGATATGGAAAGAATTTCCTCTACTCCCTTGTCACCATATTCACAAATCTTCGTCTCAAGAAATGAATTAATCCAAAATAAAGAGTATGGAGGTCTGCGTTCCTTGTACCACAAGTGTGTGTGTGTGTGTGTGTGTGTGTGTGTGTGTATTCTTTATCAGTAGAGTATAAAAAATAAACAAAACAAAACAAGCAAAAAAACTCCAAAAACCAAAACCTGTATAGTTCAATAGTCTCCTAAATGGACTATTTGGCTAAAGCCATCAAGCTCTGAATAATACTGGATTGACCAGCATATTAATGATAATTTTATTCTAATAGAAAGGGAACAAGGAAAACAATGTGACATCTTCCATCTTCCTGAAGGCCAAAATTTAACCTGTAACTTTCAATCTGCTCATAAAATATTAAGTGGGCAATATAACCTATTGTCATATTCTTTCACCAATGACAGCAACCTGAACAGAAACAAGAATGGAGATGTGAAAACAACCTCAAGCATTTGGTTAAATAAGAGTTCCAGAGTCAAAAATTTGTTTCAAAATGAAAGCTACTGAGATACAATAGTTGTTAATGGAACACAAGCTTGTCATACACACACTTTGATGGCTCAAAATAATTTCAGGTTCTGACACTGAACTGACAATTTGTTTTATGAGAATGACCAAATAAATCTGAGCTTCATCATCATAGGGCAATAAAATGTAAAGTGATCACAAAGGCTTAGAACCAGGTCTGGCAACATGTGCTTACTTGGGATAGGCAAAGAACATACTAGCAGCTCAGCGGCTGTCATGTACTGCCTAATGACAGAAGGTAGTTAGGATATGGGTTGTAGCAGGTAGTCACTTCTAGTCTGATTTAAGAGTTTTCTCCAGAAACCTGGGAACTAAACACCTACTTGTGCCACTTAAGGTTTTGCTATCTGATCCCATACAGCTCATCTTAGAGCTAAGGTAAAACACTTGGGAATAGAATGCCAATTGGTTGAGGTAATGATTTATGTAAGATAACCAGAGTTCTAAAGCACTTCAATGTTTTAAAGTAAAACTGTACCAAATAAAGCTAATACACACTTCACACCTCTGAGCTTGCTCACCAGAACTGAACAGTAATTAACTTCACATAAGGACCCTACTATTACACAAAGCCTTGCTCATATTCATGATCTGCTGTAGCAACGGTTTATCAAGCAACATCTAAACTTCAGAATAACAACAAACTTATATTAAAAAGTATTATACACAAATATAAATATTTTTTCCTGAAAAAGAGACCTTGTCCTTCATGGTATGTGGGGACCAGAATAAAAGTGTATAGCTCATCACAATATAATCCAGTCATTTGAAAGCCTACTGAACAAAGTAAAATCAATACACTATACTAGGTCATGAGTGCTGATTCTGCTCTCTCAGAATTAAGAATGCTAATAATAAAATACCATCCCAACTATAACTCACCTAGAACAGTTTAGTGTTTTTTATTTCACAGTACTCTAGCTTATCTACCGTGTGATGTCAATGTCCTCTCACTAAAAAGCAAGGACTTATTTTAAATATATTATTTCCTACCATTAACTCAAATAATGGTATGTAATTTGAATAATGTCATCATTCACTTTACTGGAAAATATGAGAAAAAAGGCTTTTGTGACAGGCAGTTGTGAACTATACTCTCCCATACCACAAAAATGGTCAACTGTTGTCTGGGCCACGCAAAACTCTGATTAGCAGAAATTAAGCATGCAAGTAGGCCAATCGCTATCACACAGTTATGAGGACGTCTCCAACCTAGAAAATCTACACTGAAAGTGCCATACAGCATAGTGGCAAATCAAGAGAGAAATCAACTATTAAGGGATCACTGTGGTATGAGGACTGACAGCCACCTCCAAGAAATATGCAGTATAATGGAACTCTGAACACAAAGTTTAACAATAAAAGTGCACCTGAATATTACAAACTAACTTTACAAACCTACAATAAGGTAAAATATATATCTTTTGAAATATTCAGCAGCTTTTGTCTTTTTTTTTAAGTTTTTTTTTTCTTGAGAGGCTCATGAATTTTAAAAGGGACCACTATCTAACTTCAATCATGCTTCACAAAACAATAATGGCTATTTTATATTGCAGTTACCAATGTAATGCAATTAGTGCTTTAAAACAATCTACACTCAAAGAAAACAACACAATAACAAAGGAAAGGAAGAAAGAAAGAAAGAGAGAAACCAGCCAACCAACCAACCTTTGGAGAAAATATGCTCATTCAAAAGCTTATTGGAAAAGAAAATTTACCTGAATATCAAGTCATGACTGATCTCAAGTGTAATGTTAAAAAGCTTCACAGACATGAATATTACAATCTTCAGGTCTCAGGACTTTACTCTGAGAAGTTTAGAGTTTGGTTTGTTTTTAAAATTCACTTTCTAACCAAAACAAATAATATAAGTACTCAATTTTCACTATGTACAACTCTCAGCCTACAGTCTGAAATGACACAATACAAGTTCTCTTATTTAAACTGCAGCATTAAAGGGTAGGCACACCATTCTTCTGCTGCTCGATTGTCATCCACTGAAACACACATAGAAAATATTTATATTAGTAAGATGGTCACTCCCATTACACTACGATGACAAAAGTTACATAACTCAACCCACACATCACTACAAACTACCACAGGACTAAACCTCTCTGAAGAATGAAAGTACAAAAGTTCAACTTTTAGGGCCAGATTTTTAGATGGGCCTTTAATGATGTCTTTCTGAAAGGGAATGAAAGCACGATTTAATTTCTCAAAGGATCTTTTTGCAGCAATTTTGGGCTACTGAGTACCCCAAGCACTGCACAAAAAGGAACCATGCCTGCAATTAATTCTGTGCTAACAAACTGAGAGGGAACAAAGAAGGTTTCCCTTCATAAGCTTAGCCTTTTGCTTTCAGCAAATCTCACACAACTTCCTTCACTTGCAGATGAAAATCATGCACCTCATATTGTATCTTTATTGCAACTTCCAGCTAGGCTAGGAAATATTGCAGTCACATTAATACTAACAAACTCTGTCTGTTGAGACTAAAAGGCCGAGAAACAGGCAGTCATCCACGGATTAAATTGCTTTACAAAATAACCAAATCAAAAGAGAAATCCACACCCGACCTATGTCAAAATGAACAATGCCTTAATTTTAACAGCAGCAATGGTGTGCCTAACCTTTGAACACACAGGTTGCAAGTGAAATCTTTTCCCTAATTAAATTAATGGGTCCAAAGTTCACAGTCAGGAATTTGTGCATGAGGCCTATTCTGGACGTATTCCTACTACTTTTCAAGTTGTTAGTATTCTCCTGAAATCACCAATTTTAACCTAATGAACACTGAATGCTTATTTTACTTAGTCAGAAATGCCAATGAATTTGGAGTTTGGCTAAGCATTTAGAAGGGCCTGATCATCTTTCTCAGCAGACTAACATACAGGGTTTAAGCGGTGTGGATTTTGCTTTGCACAAAATAGTAATTTTAACCTGATCATAGTAAGAGATTAAATTCCACTGACTTTACTAATCAGGAATTCTTGCAGTTACCTGTCAAAAATAAATCTTCCAAACTTAAATTACTGCAATTTCATGTGTCCATCTCACACAAAGCTTAAGACGTTCTTTAAGGAGTGCTTACACAAACATGATCGGAAAAGGGCCTGAAATGTGTGCTAAACAACCAGAAAAGGTCAAGAAGGGGAGAGTATGTAGGATGCCCTAAGAGTAAGGGGGGAAAAAGTTCAGCTAAACAAAATTAACTAAAATCTAAAATGCAGCCTCTCCCAATCTTGTAGCAGTGTCTGAATCAGTTAAAAACAGAAACTACAGTGAACAAAACTACCAGTTGAACTATTAGCAGAATTAACATGCAACCTAATCAATCATATTAGGTCACCGTGAGATTGTGATTTTTCTTCTTACCAAAAACTTAGATCCTTCATCTATGTAGAAATTATCAAGGCTGAAAAATCTTAAGCATCAGTTTAGCTATGCTATAAGAACTAATACACATTGCTTTGTTTTTTCTGACTCCCAAGAAGCACAGCTTAGACACCCTACAACTAATGGCTGAAACAGTACTCAGTTGTTGGTTAGTACATGATCACATCTACAAAACCACTGAAAAAGAAAGAAAGCTAAATTTGCTAAGATGAGGCATCCTCCATTGTTTATGAAATGTACCCTGACTGCTCCTGAGTAAGAAGGGAGCGCGTCCTCCATGAGATAAGGCTATAATCTCACTTGGTGGTGAGAGCAAATTCTACCCTTAGAAAATCTCAAATGAAATTACAGCAAAGGTAGTGTCCCAAACAGTGAACTGAATGAAACATTTTGAAGGTAGTGTGTGCACATCTCTACTGCCTCCCCTCTGGGTGAGCACTAAGACACTGCTAATTTAGTCAGTAAATTTAATAATGAAAATAAAATGATAAAGCATAATTATAAATGACCCAAGTATTTATCGAGTAACCAAATTTCTTAGAGTCAAAGGTTCATCATTTGTGTTTTTTGTTTTGTTTTGTTTAGTTTAACCTTTCAATTAGTTGAATCATGTAAGAAAAATGTGAACATATTTGTAAGACGGCTTTCCAATCTGTAATGATAAATAAAGCTCCCAGTATGACAGAGGTAATTTCTAAAGGGGACTGTTTTTTCCTTCTTCATCATCATCTTCTTTTTCTTTTCTTTTTCTTTTTTAAAGTAAAAGCAAACATAACTTAAGGGGTTAAAAGAAAGAAAATAAAGAAAATCATGCATGCTCTACAGGCAAGGAGTCCACTTCCATGTATCTGGTCTTTGTGAGGTAACTCAATTCTCTGTGTAGAGAAACATGCAAAAGGCCAAACAATATTCCGAGCCATACTGCACATGAAAATTTAAAATATGCAACATTCAGAATGCACCTTTCACCTCTGTGAACAAGTCAATGCAAAACCTGCAGAGGCAAGTGTCACAGTAATGAAGTCAGGTGCAGCAGTGACAGCTGAACAATGATGCAGTAGCGCTCACCCAGTTTGTACAGTAATTGGCACTCTACAGGATTCCTACTCAGTTTTTGATTCATTTGCACTTTGTGCTGCCTCTCCCTGGGGATCTAATTCAATCTTTACAGAAACATCTGGCCCCTCCGACCTCATTAATTTCATCTTTTTCTTTGGAGGGTTTTTCAAAGTGCCCAGCCTCTCCTTTACTTTGTACTCCAATGTACTGTGGGGAATCCCATAAATACTCTGAGCTTTGGAAACACTCATTTTTCCACTCATAACCACAGAGATGGCTTCCTCCAGTATTTCACTGTTGTACTGTCTGTAACGCCCTCTTTTCTTCCGAGGCTGCTTGGAGCCAGGGTCTCCTTCTTGATCCGATGTGGGATATGGCTGTCCAGAGGTAGACTGCTCAGCATCTGAGCCCCAAGAATCAGGTCCAGCATCTAACATGCTTTTTCTATTTTGTTTTGGAAGAATAGCCCTTAATTTTTTACTAAGCGCGCTCTCCGTTTGTGAACCCATTACCAAAGAGCTATAGCTGTACTGATCACCAGTGCGAGACTCCCAAGAAAGATCCATTCCTCGAACTTGTGGTATCTTTAAATCTACAGGAGATGAATGGCTCATGTCCCTTTTTCCATCTTGTTTTGTTTGATGTGCCATTTTTGGAAAGGCAGAGTTTTCTGCAAGAAAAGGAAGGTCACTGATGTTGCTGAGTGCACCATTTCCCCTGAACTTCATACGGTTGAGGTTGAATTCATAATGAGGTTTTGCCCAAGAGGCTTCCCTGGATAATATTAAATGTTGTCCATGATTCTGTAATCCAGACGGCCCAAGACTGGTAGCTGTGGACAATTGATTTCTGCTCAGTAGTTCTTCACTAATCTGCAAGGATCGAGCCAGTGGAACTTTGAGTGATGTGGAGTGTCCAAAACCTTCCCTGGTTCCATCCTGTAAGCTTCTTGGAGGTACCCCATCACCACTCCGAAGTCCATCTGGGCGGTACTGGCTGGGTCTCCCAGGTCGCCTAATTGGATGGAAGGAAACTGATGTGAGCAGGACTTGCACAGGAAGGGAGGGGTGGGTGAGGGGACCACTCCTTTATTAGAAGGCCTTGCTTGGGTAACATCACTTTGTGTTATTTATTTATTTTTCTCTAAAATTAAAAAAAAACACATGGTCTCAGCAGTTAGTTTAAAAACTTGATCACAAAAAGGGAAAAAAAGGAAAAAAGACAAAAAACAAAACAAAATAAACAACAACAAAAAAAACCTAGGAAGTATTTTTTGTTTTTTTGTTTTTTTTTGGTTTGGATTTTTTTTTTTTTTTTTTTTTTTTGGGCAAAGAAAAATTAAACCTGTTGGCAGTCTCTGGTTGGGTTCACAAATTTTCGGAGAAAAAGTTTCGCGCAACTGTTTGAAAATAGCACCTTAACCATTAATTACAAAGTAATCATTAGTGTCTCCATTATCTATACAGAATTGTTTACCAATGTGACGTTACCACTAAACAAGCACAGTAATAAAAGAGTAAGCCAAATTATTTATTTTAATGCAATGCATTCACCATTCATAACAACTATCTAGAAAGCTGGCAGCATTCCCACAGTTATTTGCTCATTTATCCCACAAACAAGTTAATGTTTATCATTCAAAAATAAACAATTCCAAATGATGTTTCTTGTACTGCTTGGGAAAAACTTATATATGATAATTAGTCCCAAGGTAGGGGAAGAAGTCAAATGAAGAGGAATCAAGACTCATTGCATTGTAACTTACCACACTTCTTCATTAAAAACCTTATTGGTTGTAGGCAGAGGCATAAAATATCTTAACTCCGCAAAGTAACTTTACCCTCAAAGTTTGTTAAGTTATACTCAGAGCCAATATGATCAGAAGTATAAACAACTTGGTGGTAATCTTCTTTAAGAAAAATCCTACTCTTTAAAATGCCGTATTTTTGTTGAAATTATTTTTAAAGTCTATACTTCTAAAGTTAACACGTAAGATTTTGCTGTTGTTTGAGGTTATTATGTATATGTCAGGTGTCTTCCTTCCTTGGCCATTCTGTCCTTTTGGTTCCCCTACTATTGGGGGCAGAAATCTCTCTTACTGAACTTGGAGCTCACTGATTCCATTGGCGGGCTGACCAATGACCACCTTCTGTCTCCGCCCACTCCCTCTCCTGCTATGGGGTTTCAGACATGGTTGGTAGTCCTGCCACCGATGATGGGGATCCAAACTCAGGTCTTCATGTGTGCAAGGCAGACTCTTCAGCAATTGAGCCATCTCCCAGACCCTAATTCATAAGTTTTAATTTTTGCAATAGAGAAAGATTATTGATTTTAACACTGGCAACAGGCAAAGCATTCCCAAGAGGAATGGTTTTATCAGTGAGGCCCAAAGTGAAATTTTACAAAAATTAATGTTAAACCAACTATATTCCCCCAGGTTGCACAGAGACTATTGCCACCATTAACCAGAACACTGAATACTCAACTGAAAGACGAGCAGTACCGCTTATAAATTTATCTTTCATAAAACAAAACCAAGTAGAAACATTTCCCATCCAACTGAAACAATTCAGACCATGAATCTGGCCACCAGGTTTAAAGTTGAGTCTTAAACAGGGGATTCATTTATGTAAACTGTCCTTGGGTTTCCACTAGGCACGTTCTTACAAAGCTCAAGTGTTTCTTATATCGAAAGAGACCCAAGGAACTTGGAATCATGCTGGCTTTTATCTAGGATATAAACAATGAAACCTTGAAAAGAGCTTGTGTTAAACAGGTTAATGTTTTTAGACTGAATAGAGAGGAAGGGAGGAAAACAATGGAATTTAGGAGAAAATAAACAGGAATTTTTAGAAGCCATTGGAAGAATCTTTTAATTTAAGAATAGGGTGAAGTTAGTCCATTTAGTGCCTACTTATTCCTTTTGTGTCTAAAATCCTCCCCGTATCAACCGTCTTAAAAAGTTAAAGGCATACACTATTAACTAATTTAAATTCACCAAAGTAAATTTTCCTAGCTAGATGATGTCACAGTTTTCTAATATGGTGTCTAAATATTTATTGTCATCGCTTTATCAAAATGGTTACTAGATACATACTATGAGGGTTAGATAATTCTTACACTTTAGAATGAGTGGTCACAGAATTCACTGCGAGGTTAAGAATTATGAAACAGTATATAATGTTTGGAGCATAAAGTGGTTATTCATCTACCTACAACATTCTATTAAAAACAAAAAATACAATTACATTTTCTGAACTGCTATGCAATTAAAACTGCAGTTCAAATCAATAGCCAATAAAACCAAAAGCCAAAACAAAACAAAAATGAATACACATAACATACACCTCACTAGAGTTACCAAATGAAACACTAGCACCTCACTTTTCATTCAACATCCTGAACACAGATAATACTGTTTTGCTTCTACACACTGCCATTATTTAGCATAAGTTCCATACTCCAAAACATGGCAAAAGGCCCAAAGATATGTTCTTGTCATACTCATGAAATTTTACTACATGTACTAAACTGACAAAATTGATCTATGTTAGCCAATTTTAGACTGTACAAATACACTTCTCCTTCATTGATGACCGAGTCATTTTATAAAATGCTCACTTGTAAGTCTGCTAATCTGAAGAGTAAGTTTTTATAATACTCAGGGAAAGTAGCTGATTAGTCTTTGATGAATTATCTATATTAAAGCGTGGACAGCTATGAATGGGTTCCCTTACCCGTTCCCTTGGGTACTGGAGCAGCCGGGAGAATGGCTCAGGGAAGTGCTGCTAGCACATGGACTTTTCTTAGTAGATAAATCAAGTACGCCGTCTGTAAAACACAAAGAAATACCCGAGGATATTAAGAACTGAAGCAAATGTGAATTGGATATACTAAGAAGTAGAAAATAAGCCTATGCAACATTGTCATACTGAGGTGTTAAATTAAAAATAAAAAATTGAAGCAGGTTCTTCCCAAAGAAACATAAATTAAGTAAAGCACGTTGTATTGCTATATACGTAACATAAGCATATTTCTCAGGGCGAATAATCTTGTCAACAGGGCCAAGACAGTTAGCATACTGTAAAAGATGCTGAGATATACTGAGATATTGGAAACACCAGTTACACAGCATGGGTTCTGCACTAGAATTATTACACTTCATTTCCTAAGGCATTATTCAAATGTATGAATATATTTTTAAAACAAACATAACCAAATTCCCCAAGATCTATGTACTGTGAACTCCAAAAGTACATGAAACTTCAATGTGGAAAATTTATAATCAGGAAATTATTTTTAAATGACTTGATTATATTTCATGTATATACAAGATAATCTGAAGGATGAGTCACTTAATAGCTTTTAATCTATATATATTTGAACTATTCTTTTGATATAAGAAATACGTGTATTTGAATTAAATCTTTTAAGACCCTGAAAATTCACATTTCAATTGCTAAATTTTGTTTAGGGAAAAAAAAATTTTTTTTTTAAATTAAAGTATTTTAAAATGGTGTTCAAATTTAGAGGAAAAAAAGAAGATGAAATATAACAGCATGGAAGTGTTAACCTAAAAATGAGATGAATCACAAATTTGAGTTATTAATATGTAAAATTAAAGACATTTTTCCTCAAAGTTAACTAACTTCCTTTTATTTTTTATTTTTTTAAAGATTTACTTATTTATTATGTATACAGTATCCTGCCGGCATATGTGCGTGCATGTCAGAAGAGGGCACCAGATTTTACTATAGATGGTTGTGAGCCACCATGTGGTTGCTGGGAATTGAACTCAGGACCTTTGAAAGAGCAGCCAGTGTTCTTAATCTCTGAGCCATCTCTCCAGCCCCTAACTTCCTTTTATAGATGTAGCTACTCAACAACTTTCAAAGCTGCCATTCTACCCAGTCAAGAAGGGTAAGTCAGAGCTTCTGGTCTGACTTCTAACTGGGCAGCAGGAAGGTCTTGGGGTCTGTGCCAAAAATAAATCCTGGACAGGATCTACTAACAACTTAAATCTGATGATACTGCAACTCCCCATTTCAAGTCATTAGAAGTATGCAATTAATGCTCTAAAACTAAAAGACCTAACCTCATATAAAGTTTTGCTTTGAGAAGTCACTAAAACCTCTATAAACCTAACTACTATGTTAAAGAACCAAGAACCCTATTAAATATCTAATACCCAACAGGAGATCTAAAACGTAAATGCAGTGCTTAGAATATTTTTAACCCAACACAGTCACTATAAGCCTCCATTATTAACATTAGACACTCTATGCTGCCACTCTTTTAAAATCGGAAGCTTTTGATGCAGCGTCTAGAGCCAAGAGATTTTTAGTGAAAATGACAATTTGTGGTTAAAAAACGCCAAAAAAACAAAAAGTAAAACAATTCTCAATAAAACAGAAAAATGCCAGGTGGTGGTGGTGCAAGCCTTTAATCCCAGCCTGGTCTACAAAGTGAGTTCCAGAATAGCCAGGACTACACAGAGAAACTGTCTCAAAACAAACAAACAAACAAACAAACCAGAAAAGACACAACCTTCTAAGTATAGTAACCAGAGGTATACTGGTCAATGTGAAGAGAGGGGGCTAGTAGGGCTCCTGTATGGTCTGCTCTCAAAGAAGGTATTTTGTTTACTGTTCCCCAAACAGGGAGAAAAAGAAGAAAGCCTACTCACATACATAGTGAGTAAGTAACTAACAACAGTCTATTATAGGGAATATCTTTAGACATTACTTAAAATAAGAAAAAAGTCCTTTTTAAGAAATTAATTTAAAAATTTTCTTTCTAAATCAAGATGTATTTCTTACCAATAAATCCATACATAGTGTACCTTTTCTGCTGTTCTTAAGTTTTGAAGACATAACTAAGATCTTTTCCCTAAGGCATCAGCAATTATAATCACTCGTGGAAGTTAAAAAGTGCCTTGGTTGCAAAGATGCTGACAGCACTTTGTGAGAACACAGAGCAGCAAGGATTTAATCTACTTAAATACACTTCAGAAACGCCAAGAAATATCTGAACAAAATCCACAACCTCAATGTTTCCACTGATTTAGATCCTTAATAATACTTATTTTGGATATATCTTCAAGTTATTTCCTTAATTTAGTACATGTGTATATACTGTACTTAACAACCTCAAGTATATTCCACTTTTATTTATAATACTAATAAAATTAACAATTAACACCTAGCCTGGTACTCTTTTGAAATTACAATACAGATTTTTACTTATCTCATTTGAAGAGTGTAACTTCCATGCAAAGGATGTTTCTCAGATGCTGGTACTGGAGTACTGAGGGTAAATGAAGAAACTTTCCTTTTTATAGTTTTAAGAGTCTGATATGTTATTTTAGAAAGTGAAAATGCTCATACTGTTCTCCTGTTAACTGAAAGTTTAATAATGACTCCCTGACTTTGCTGTGTGGTGTATCCTTCATGATCACTGTGTACTGATGGATGGGTAAAGCTATAACAATGCTATCTGTACTTTTCTATCACTGGACAGTCAGAACAATTTAATAAAGACATTGTTTTTATTTTAAGAGACAAAGTCTCACTATGTTGCTAGAATCACAGTATTTTCTATTTTATTCTTGTTACTGGTGCTTTATTTCTAATCTTTTTCCTCCCCAAATTAAAGTCTTCTGATTCGGTAGAGAAGTCCATGACATCAAACCATACCTTGTTCGCTAGGTTCTGACTGAGACTTTCTGACAGTAAGGTCCAGAGGTGAGTCTTGGTCAGCCATGAGAAGTCTGCTGAGCACAGGGTTCTGAGCAGTTGCAGCCGTGGGGGAGGTGGCGACTGGAGGTGCTTTCGGCAGGCTTTGGTTCTTTGTGCTATTGGGCTGGCTGGGGTCCTGAGTAGAGCTATTTTTTGAGG
This sequence comes from Acomys russatus, assembly GCF_903995435.1. Taxonomy (NCBI): domain Eukaryota; kingdom Metazoa; phylum Chordata; class Mammalia; order Rodentia; family Muridae; genus Acomys; species Acomys russatus. Next base: position 60,376,181 of record NC_067141.1, on the reverse strand, counting down.
TATATTCAGCAGCAAATTGTTGGATCATTCGCTGCATGATCTCACGGGCCACTAGGGGGACATTGGGGTCGGAGACCCAGGGACTGTCTGTAAACAAAGATTTATTTACTTTTAAAGTGGGACAGTAAACTAAAGAAAAGAAAAGGAAAAAAAAAAAAAAAAAAGACAGCTTTCAAGAAACATGAAACTTCACTTTAGTTTTTCTTAAAAACCTAGTATCCTAACAATCATATTCCCCATTTGCTTTATATTCTTAATTGGTAAGCATTTGAATTGTAAACATTGAAAATAAAAGGTTCATAAATATTTCTAAACATTTCACCCCTAGGTTATAAGTTAAATAAAGGGATACGAAACGGTGTCCTCTGGGTAAGAATCACTTACCTGATATGGAACTACCTATGCCTTTTCTTAGGAAATAGTTACAGTCAACATCTATAGCGGATGTTGAGCTTTCCTTCGATTTCCCCTTATGTATCTATCTCCTCACATTCTGCAAGTATGGGTTACTGAATTTATGAGTGCTTAATTTGCTTCTTGTTAATGAGTACAGGAATACAAGACATGAAAGACATTTAACTTTAGGATCCAGGACTTAATCCATGTAAAGAATGACTGCTGGGTGCTGATTTCTGATTGAGCAGCTTGAGGGAGAAATGGTGTTACCAACAAGCTGTCACCTGCTGGTGGTCTGTGAGCCATGGTTTTAGAACTCCTAGCTAGGAGTTTAAATATATCACATTTCAAAAGCTGAAGACCATGTATTTTCCATGAGCTCTTTAAGTATAACCCACCTACATTTAGAAAATAGCTATGAAAATAATGAAATAAGTGCCTAAGTAATCAAAGTTTTGACAATGTTCATTCAAAATGAACAGCACAGGAATTCACTGACTCTTAGAACTAGAAAGGATCTTCAAGTTCCGATGGGGTTAGGGTGACAGGGGAAAGGATCTGAATAAGACTGCTACCCTCACATTTCCATACTCACTCAGAGGCTGCATCTGGTGATTTCTGCATCCCTAATCTGGTGTAAAGTGTCTGTTCAATTTATTTGAGTAATAAATATAACAATCAAATCAATTACCAACTAATATCTTTAAGAGAAGAGAAATGTGACCTAAACTTGTACAAGAGATTACTGATAAAACTTGTTTATAATTCTTCCTCTGACCACCTTAATGTTCTATTGGTAAATTTAATTCCCTAAGGCCTCGCCAAGGCCTTTTCAAGAGTTCTCAAAAAACTTTAGTTTCCTTACTTGTTAAATGAGCTAGAGAAAGCAAATAAATGTTCATAATAATTTGGAAAAGTGAGGAACTTTAGAGGTTGGTTTATGAAGTTATAATCTGATTTTTAAATTACTACTAAAATATCAAAACCTCCACAATAAGAAGAAACAATCGAAACCCCAAAAGGCTCCTAACAGATCCCAAAGAACAATATCTAGTACCAAATAATGCTTATGAAATGGCATTTTTAATTCTATAGATTCAGTTTGTACAACCAACTGCAATGTTTTTTTATCATGTTTTAATAAAATTTGAGCCATATAGTGCCTTTAATATATTTTTATCCATTAAATTTCCCAGTGTGTGTGTGTCTCGCCACTGGTGGCATGCTGCCTATGGAGGTCAGAGGACAACCTGCAGGAAGTCAACTCTTTCATCATGGGAGTCCTGGGGATCCAAGTTACGTTGACAGGCTTGATGGCAAAAGCACCCTTACACCCACTGAACCATCTAGATAGCCCTTCCGACATTCATTTAACGTGTGAATAACTGCATATGTGTATGTTAAGTGTACATTAAAATAAATTAACACAAATAAATAAAAATTATACCAATGTCTGATGCCTGTAAGGTCAGAGATGGCGTAAGATCTTCTGGAAGTAGAGTTACAAGTAGTTTTACTGGCTGTACATATGCCAAAAACTGACTCCACATCATCTGCAAGAGCTCTTAACTGCTGAGCCATCTCTCCAGGCCCTAACACTGGTAATCTTATTTACTTGGGTTTTTTGGTTTGTTTGTTTGCTTGCTTGTTTGAGAAAGAGTTTCACTAGTTAGCCTTGGTTGGCCTGTAACTCACTGTGTAGACCAAGCTGGTCTGGAACTCATCGATCTGCCTACTTATACCACCCAGGATTAAAGGCATGTGCCATCACACTTGGCTTCTGAATTTTCTTGTTAATAGTTATCAATTTCACAATTAAGACCTATTTCCCCTATATAACATATAATCTCCATATGGAAGAATACATAAAACCTCAATATATTAGCAGTAGGTTTTAATTCATGGAAAGCAGGAGAATATTTAATAAAGAGAAAAATTTCCAAATCCATGGTATCACATAGTAGTTCATAGGATTTCTATGTTAATTAATAACTACTAAAGAGCTTTGTGATGAGTAAAAGATTTTACAATAAGAACTATTAAGTTCTACCTGTGTGTGTGCGCGCGCGTGCACGCGTGCACATGTGTGTGTGTTTTTGAGTCAGGGTTTCTCTGTATAGCCCTGGCTACCCTGGACTCACTTTGTAGACCAGACTGGCCTTCAATTCAGAGATCCGCCTGCCTCTGCCTCTGCCTCTGCACCACCATACCAAGCTCTACCTTGGGTGTTTAAAAGCCAGTATTAGATCTTGTCCCTATATTGAATGAACACCACAATCATGAGACAAAATATCCAATGTGTATGACTAACATTGCTACCATTTAAAGTTCTCTATCTTCTAAGCGTTTCTTAAATGCATTCATTCTTTGATTTGCTTAAAATATTCTGTAATTATGGTCATGCCCAGGGAAACATTCACAAATGGGTCAAGTAAAAGAAATTATTATTAGATACAGTGGGGAGAAAACATATAGGAAAAAAAAAACATGCAACTGTCACTGCACAACACAGCACAGCACGATGTGGTGGCACATCTTTTATCCCAACGAATCAACCAACGCCCCTGTTACAGCACAGACAGTAACATTTCAAAATGCAAATACTATTTTCAAAAACATGGTGGGGCTCACATTTAATCCTAATACTCAGGGAGGCAGAGGCAAGGGGGATCTCTGCTGAGTTTGAGGCCAGACTGGTCTACAAGGGGAGTCCAGGACAGCCAAGGCTACACAAAGAAACCTTGTCTTGAGGCACACCCACCCACCCTCCCACCGCCAAAAGATAAATATTAAATAAATCTTTCTTTGAGAGAGGGTCCTCCCTCTACACACAGTGTGTGTGTGTGTGTGTGTGTGTGTGAGAGAGAGAGAGAGAGAGAGAGAGAGAGAGAGAGAGAGAGAGAGAGAGAGAGAGAGAGAGTGTGTGTGTGTGTGTGTGTGTGTGTGTGTGTGTCCGTCCGTCCTGGCTGGCTTGAAGCTCTCTATGTAGCCCAGTCTGGCCTTGAACTCGGAGAGATTCATTTGCCTTTGCCTCCTCCCCAATGCTGAGATTACCACATGTGGCAGAATTATCAAAGCTTCTAATACAGGTAACAAAGCAGCTGAAGAGAATGTGACTGTGGTTATTGTGATAGGTCTAGTGCTTTTCTTAGAATTTGTTCTGTAGGCCCTATCAAAAAAGCCCACTTTTATTGCCACATCTACTACTACTTAGCTGTACAAAACTCCTACATAACTACTTAAAATTTATAACCTTTGGACAAACTAAATCCAAGTACCAATATTAAAGGCTAAGTATGCCAAACATGAAAATCTGAAGCACAAAAGGGCTCTGAAATTCCAATCTATCAAGTGTTGACATAAGACTAAAAAATGTTTGAATCTGAGGTTTTCAGATTAGGGCTCTCAACCGGTAAAGTCCACACAAAGACTCCAAAATGTGAAACTTAAAACACTTTCACACTCTTTATCATTTAGAATCGAGAAAGTTAACTTGCATCATTATATAAACTACTCTCTTCAGGGAAGAAAAAAAAAAAATCAACAGCCATCTCCCAAGACAACGCCCGTTTTCCCATTATAGCATGCAAATGTGCAGCTGAGATATTTTCACAAAGATTAATAAAATATCTATAAAGTAACAATACTAAGATCTGAAACGAAGAAAACTTCCAATTCCAAAGTAACAACTCCTTTTTCTAATAAGCACCTCACACCAACATACAGCCAATATATAAAGTCGAGTGCAAACTCCATCTCTTGAAATTCTGCAACCAATTCTAAGGTAAGAATTCTTACTGTAAACATTATGAACCCAACAGTTTATTAGAACTTTGACAGAAGTTATTCTTCTAGGGCAAAGACACAGAACTCAAACTAAATAGGGCAGAATGTCACTCAAGTAATCTGTCGTGGTTAACTGTCAACGATCCCTTACCAAGGATAGGCAGGAAGTGTACATGGGAGACGAAGGCTTCCCATAGTTAGTTTAAAACCTTGCTAATGCAATGTACGGACTCATGTATATTCTAGTGGGGGAATCATAAACATGTTTGCATAATAATAGCTCATACCTTAAATGTGAATGTCCCCACCATTTTTTGAGACAGGGTCTCACTATGTAACCCTGACTGCAATGGAACTCATTATGCAGAAAAGAGTGGCAGGAACTCTGAGACTGGCCTGTTAAGACTAAAGAAGTGTAATACCATACCTGGGAGTGTGAATTCCTTTATTAAAACCAAATATTCATAAAACTCATAAAATTACCTTTTAATAAACATAATTTTGCACCTTGGGGCACTTAATCTGATAAAGTGTGCTTAAAAGACTCATTTGGAAGATTTAGGTGCCAATGAATATTAACAGGAAAGTGGTGGCATATTTAAAAACTTGATTGCCTAGGAATCTAATGGAAGAAACAAAAATATGTATTTTCCTTCAAACAACAAACCTGGTTAAAGACTATCCTCAGCTTATAGGCCACACTGAGCAGAACAGCTGCATCCAACAATAACCAAACATTAGAATCTCACTTCCCTCTGGTGCAGTCAACTTTGAAAGGGAGCAAGGGCATCTCTGGAGGAGTAAGTAGTATAAAGTAGCACTGGACATGTGAGTGCACAAAAGGAGATGGGCTCTGTGTCTGCTGAGGGTTAAATGTACCCAAGATAATCAGCAGTACAAAGAACTCCTATTTCCCTGTCAGAGCTTGCTGGCCTAAAACTCGAGAATCTCCCATCCCAGCTTCCGACCTGCACGGGTCACAAGTGTGCACTACTATGTCTACCTTTGTAGAAAATATTTTAGAAATGTATAATTATCTTTATCTTAGCAATAGAGGGAATGTGTAATTAAGAAACAGAAGTTCATTCAGGAAGAATTTATTAACATAGGGCACACAACTTTAATCTTAGTTATTTGGGAGGCAGAGGCAGGATGATCTTCTGTAAATCTGTTAGCCAATGATATACAATAAGATCCTATCTCAAAGGGGAAAAATTTTTTATAACTCTTCACTAATTAAAACAAGATAATAAAAAAGTTATGTGAATAAAGGAAAGAATTGATGCTCGGTGTAGTGAGGCAGAGGCGGGCAGACTTCTATGAATTCTAGAACAGTCAGAGCTGCATAATGAGACTCTGCATGTGGGGTTAGGGGTAGGGATGATGACAATGACAACAATAGAGGGAGGGAGGGAGGGAGGGTAGGAGAGATAGAGGGAGGGAGGGAAGGAGTCAGAAAGATGGCTAAGTAGTTAAGAGTATTTGTTCTTGCAGGGGACTGGGATTTTCCAGCACCCACATGGTAACTCACAAGTGTCTGTAACTTCATTCCCAAGGTATCCAATACCTTCTGCTAACCTTCAAGAGCACCAAGCACATGTGGCATGCATGCGTGCACACACACACACACACACACACACACACACACACAGTCACATGTGAAATAAAATGAAAACAGGAGAATTGTCTCTAAGAATCCCTAAGCCTCAAAACTGATACGTCTCTTTGACATTGCAACATAACATCATGGTTATCAACTGCAGTCATTTTTAAAATATCATTATGTCCTAACTATGTTTACAATTTTGTATTAGGCTATATTCATAGCTATCCTCTGCTGCATGTGGCTTGAGAGCCACAGGTTGGATAAGACTACTAGAGAGATTTTTCTGCTTTTCAAAACCAATATAAAACAAGCTTCCTTGAGGAAAAAGATGTGCTGGGAAACCTAGAGAAGGCTATTTAAAAAAAAGAAAAGAAAAATCAGTGAAATGAGATTATGTCAGTGGGGCTAGAGCAATGGCTCTGAGATTAGAAGTACTTGTTGCTTTCAGAGAGGATCCAGATTCAGTTCCCAATATCCCTGTAATGGCTCACAACTTAACTCCAGTTAGAGGGGATCTGATGCCTTCTTCTGACCAACATGCACACACATGTTGCACATACATACACACAGGCAAAATACTCACACGTATACAATAAAAATAAATATATTTTATTTTTGTTTTTTGGTTTTTCGAGACAGGGTTTCTCTGTGTGGCCTTGGCTGTCCTGGACTTGCTTTGTAGACCAGGCTGGCCTCAAACTCACAGAGATTCGCCTGCCTCTGCCTCCCGAGTGCTGGGATTAAAGGCATGCACCACTACCGCCCAGCTAAAAATAAATATATTTTAAAAGACACCAATGCTTATAAACATAACTGTAAGATTCAACTTCATTTTCACTTCAAATGAAATTTCAGGTCAAAATTTCAACTTACATAGCTGGTTTTATAGTTAAGGATTTAAATAGAGCATTTATTTTTCTAAAACTTGTCTAACAAACTGCAGTTACACAATAAATTTCTGAACTATTTAACTAAAACTCACTGCCACTTCAAAATTAAAAAGGGCAATGAGTTGTTTTGATATTATTCTAAGTTGAATGTGATAAAAGAATAAAGAATTATTTTAAGAGTAACTTAAAATGGCATGAAATTAAGGAAATTAGTAAGACAAGCAGACACTGTGTCATTTGCCACCGAAACCAACCTTTTCTATAAAAGACTGCATTGAGGAACTCTTCTGCTTGTCTCTGGAGTCGGGTGACTTTTGCGTGCTCTTGTTTAAGCAAAGCTTCTTGCCCAGCTCCGGAAGCTGGCTCATCCAGACCGACTAATTGTCCCTGCAAAAATAGTGTGTGAAATGTTTGTACAAAAGTCTCTCCCCATTCAAAAATCCAAAGTACAGATGCATAAAGGCAAGTGCTATTAGCCAATAACACAAACAAGTATAACACAATTAAAATATTTAAAAATTTTAAATCTGTTTAAATACATAAAACTTAAATTCTTTTCTAGATAACTGTATTGTAATGGTAGCTCTCAGATCTTTACTGGATTGTTAAATGTAAAATGAAACTACACACTTTCTGTTCAGTATTTTAAATTATAGTATGTATGTAGATGGGGATTAAAAAGTTTCAAAATGCTGCAACTGACTTATCCCAGAGGCTCCCAACATTATTTCCAGGCTGCAGGAACACTGCAGTAAGCTGGTAGTGCTCTGCACTTATTTCTACCCTTGCCTCTCACAAGTAAACAGGAGACCAGAACAATGATGGTGACCACAGAAAGTAAGACAGAGAATGCACAATATGCCTTTTTAAAGCATCCTTTAAGTCTTGCGCTCCTATTTCTTCCACATCATTGTAGTATATAAATCCATACATTTACTTTCACCACAAACTACTTATAAAAGCTTTCTAACAAGTGAATCACACTTTGTACAATAAAATGTACATAAGAATTGAGAGCACATTAAAATCCACAAATTTCAAAGATTTAAATAAAAGACACCCACTAATATTTGAACCACCTTCTATTGATTTTCCCATTATAATTATCATCGTTCTTATTTGTTTCACATTTATACAATTTCATCAGGATATAATTCAATGATACAACTCATCCATCTAATGTAAAACCCTATAATAGATTTGATTCACATCTATAAATTGCCACTATCACAATGTGAATATTTGTATGCCTTTAACAGTCAACCTCCATCCTCCAGCTTGCACCTGGCCCTAAGAAGCCAGTTAACTTTATTTACCTCTGAAAATATGCCTACTGTGGCCATTTCATCTAAATGAAGCCTTTTTTTTTTTTTTTTTGAGAGGGGGTGACATTTTCTCCTAGAATAGAGTTTCAAGGTTTATCTGTATCATAGCTGGTGTCAGTATCTACTTTTCCTGAAAAATGAACACTCCGTTTTATGGCTACACCACATTTTATCCATTCAACAGCTGACAACTATTGGGCAGGTCTACTTCTCCACTGTCACATGAGTAATGAGAGTATTAAGTGCGCAAGTTTTTGCGTGGATGTCTATTTTCATTTTCTTAGCTACACAGTTAAGAGGTAATTTGGAAGTCATATGTTAACTACATTTAGTACTTAAGTGTCAAAGTAGTTGTACTTATATTCACAATGAAAATGTATAGAGTGGGCTGGAGAGATGAATCAGCAGTTAAGAACACTGGCTGTTCTTCCAGAGGTCCCGAGTTCAATTTCCAGCACCTACATGGTGGCTCACAATCACCTATAATAGACCTGATGTCCTCTTCTGTCAGGTAGACATACATGCAAATGGAGAACTCATATATATAAATAAATAAATCCTTTAAAAAAAGAAAATGTATAAAGTTTCTATGTTCTCCCATGAACTTAGATAGTCATGAGTATTTTTTTTTTTTTTTTAATTATCCATCCTAAGAAAAGAGTGCTATGTGTGCCATGCATTTTGTGGTGGTCAGAATAAGTTTGGCCGCCACAGACTCATGTTTCAGAATGCTTGGCCCACAGGGAGTGACACTATTAAGAAGTATACCTTTGCTGGAGTAAGTGTGGTCTTGTTGGATAAAGTGTGTCATTGTTGGGGTGGGATTTGGGGGTCTCCTATGTTCAAGCTCCATCCAGTACAGAAGAGCATCTTCTTTTGGCTGCCTGTAAAATACAGTGTCTTCCTGGCTGCCTTCAGACCACGATGCAGAACTCTGTCTGGGCTGCTCTAGCACCGTGTCTGTCTGCACTCTGCCAGGCTTCCTCCCATGATGATAACGACTAAGCCTCTGAAAGTGTAAGCCAGTCTCAATAAATATTTGTTTTTATAAGGGTTGCCTTAGTCATGAGTGCCTCTTCACAGGAACAGAAACCCTAAGACACTTTGGTTTAGGTTAATACATTCTTGATGTCAAGCCTTTTCTGTGCTCTTTGGTCATCTCATACTTCTTTGAAGATGCAGAGAATCTGCTCACTTTTAAATTAGACTGTTATTATTAAGAGTTTTAAAAAATATATTCTGTTTATTATTATGTATATAAAGTGTTTTCTCTCCAGTCTGTGAGTTTCCTCAATATTTCATTAATGCTACTGTTAGCAGCACTTAAGTATTTGTGTGCATATATGCATCTATGTTTTAGTAGTACAGAGGATCTAGCACAGGGATCATGAACACGCCAAGCAAATGCTCTATCACTCAGCTACATGTCCAGCTCTCCTTTTCTTCCTTTTTAAAAAGGTGGGTACATGTGTATATGTGTACACAGGGAAACCAGAAGAGGATGTCAGATTCCCTGGGGTAATTACTAGGAATGGAAGTAGTACACAAACATGGAGGTGAAACACTGATACATACATATAAAGACATCAAAAACACAACTTAAAACATTAAGTTTTACTTCTGCTTCCCCGTCCCATATTTAGATGGTATTGTTTTTGTCAAAGTACACTAGTTAGAACATCCTAAAATGAAGTTCAACAGGAAAGTATTGAGCACAGGTATTGCTGAGCTTTCTTCATCTTAGGAAGAAGCTGTTCTCAGTCTTTTGATATTAAGTATGATGGTGCTTTTGTGGCAAGTTGTTAAAAAATTCCTTTTATTTCTGGCTTTTAAAATAAAAAAAAAGTGTTTTGGTTACATATTTAGTTATCTACTGAGACAAATGCACGACTTTTGCCATTTATTTTAGTAACACATTATATTCCATGAATTGATCTTGGGTTATTAAACCAACTTTCCAGCCCTGAGGTACATCTTATTAGGTCATGACATATTTGAGCTTTTATATGCTGTTAGATGCTGAGGACCTTTCACATTGGTATCCCTAACTGATGGTGTTCTGTAGTCTTCAGTGATGATTCTGCCTGGTTTGGTATGGATAATAGCACACTTCTAACAAGAACGTCTTCTCTCTCGTAACTTGGAAAAGTTAGTTAAGAACTAGTATTAAGCTGATGCACTAGTATTAAGGTGGCACATGGCTTTAATTCCGGGAGGCAGAGGCAGGTGGATTTCTGTGAGTTCAAGGCCAGCCTAGTCTACAAAGTGATTCCAGGACAGCCAGGACTACACAAAGAAACCCTATTTCAAAAAACAAAACAAGAGGGCCATGACATTAATCCCAGCACTCAGGAGGCAGAGGCAGGAGGATCTCTCTGAGTCTGAGGCCAGCCTGGTCTACAAAGAGAGTTCCAGGACAATCAGAATGATTATACAAAGAAATCCTGTCTCAGAAAACCAAAAAACACAAAAACAAATAAGAATTATTATTAATACTTTAAATATCTGGCAAAACAGAAGCCATGTTTTCCTTTAAGAATTGTTGTTCTGTTTTCTTTGTTTTAGGATTTTGTCTGTATGAGTGTATGCCAACATGCATGCATGTTCCTAGTGCCCACGAAACTTAAAAAGCATCACATCTTTTGGCTCTGGAGTTGCAGGTTATGAACTACTATGTGAGTGCTGGGAACCAAATCTGAGCATTCTGAGAGAACAACCAGTGTTCTCAACTGCTGTGCCATTTTTCCAGCCCCCAACTGCAGCTGTGTTTGCTTTTTTTTTTTTTTTAATTGCCAATTCAATCTCTTCCTCTGTTCCAGATTGAACTCATTTCCTAGGGTCGCTTTAATATATCACCATAAGGTTCAAACAGTAGAGGTTTAGTCTCACAGTCCTGGAGTCCACATGTCCAAAACCATAGTGTTTGCAGAGTTCTTTCTTTCTGAAGGCTCTACAAGTCCTTTCATACTTGCTTCTACCTTCTGCCTGCTGACAATCCTTAGCATTCCTAGGTTTATGGTGACATAACCAAACCTCCACTTCTATCTTTATGTGTTCCTTTCCCTCTGTATATTTGTCTGTCTCTCCAAGGCTCTAACCTTACTTATAAAGTCACCAAACCATTGAATTCAGGGACCACATCAATCCAGCATCACCTCACTTTAACTTGACTATATTAAGACTCCAAAGATCTAATTTCCAAATAATGTCACACTCGTAAGTACTTTCAGTTTACTATCCTTTTTAACATAACTTTTGGGGAACATAATTCAACTTACAATACAGATCTACTCAATAAATCAATTTTTCGTAGCTTATGCCTTTCCAGAAATCTACCCCATCAAGTTATTCAATTTTTTAAAATATAAATTATTCAGAGTATTTTTCCACACGAGCTCTTTTACTGCCATAAGATTGGAGATAATTCCCCCATTATCATTCATGATTAGTTCAGTCCAGTTTTCTTTCTTTCTTTCTTTCTTTCTTTCTTTCTTTCTTTCTTTCTTTCTTTCTTTCTTTCTTTCTTCTGTTTTGTTTTGTTTTTGAGACAGGGCTTGGCTGTCCTAGACTCGCTTCGTAGACCAGGCTGTCCTCGAACTCACAGTGATCCACCTGCCTCTGCCTCCTGAGCGCTCGGGTTCAAGGCGTGTGCCACCACACCCAGCGCAGTCCAGTTTTCTTTAATTAGCAGTTTATCAATCTTGCTAATGTTTTCAAAGAACCAGTTTTAAATTTTGCTGTTTTTCAAAAATATTTTTTATTTTACGTGTTTTGTCTGTATGTCTTGTGCACTTCATGCGTGTAGTGCCCACAGAAGCCAAAAGGTGACACTGGGTCTCTTGGAACTTGAGTTAACACAGTGGGTCCTCTGGAAAAACAGCCAGTGATCTTAACTACTGAGCCATTTTTCCAGCCCCCTGGGTTTTGTTTGTTTGTTCTTAATCCTTTTCTATACTATTTATGTGTATGCTAATCTTATTTTCCTGTTTGCTTTAGATTTTTTTTTTTTAAAGTTTCTTAAGGTTGGTGGTAAGGATAGTGGTTTGAGATTTTTCTTTTTTAGGTAGATATTTGAAACTATAAATTATTGTATCTATACTGATAATTAGATTATCAGCTTTTGATATGCCTTATTTTAGTTCATCAAACTAGTCTATAATTTCTTCTGGGATTTGTTCTTGTATCCACTAACAAAAATGTTTAATTTTAATGCTTGTGAATTCACTGTATTTCCTGTTACAGGTTTCTAATTTATGGACCTGTGGCATAGCTCAATTAAGAATGCTTGCATAGCATGCGTGTTGGTACACTCTGCATTTGATCCTCAGAGCTGCAGGGGAAAATCTGCCTTATGTACTAACACATGGTCTATCCTAGAGAATGTTCCACATGTACCTAGTAAGAATGAGCAATGGCCTCATATAGTTATGTTGTCTGGGTTTAAGTGACTCATAATGTTCATAATTTCATAGTTTTCCCCATGTATGAAGCAGGGTTCAATATTTGCTCAGGTTCAACTTGCACACAAGATTCTCCTTTCACCTCCAAAGTGCTGAAATTGCCAAGAGTAAATATCTCATCGAATTGGTAAGTAGGTTCTGATACCATTTCTTAGATGACAATGTTATAACCTCTCAGTGTCTCTTCCAGTCTGTTCTTCTCTAAACTACAAGATGATCTGCCTATATTTATGCCACACACCAAGCTGTCACCCCCCAGTGACTGCTGGTTAATTATTCTACTGTTTTTGACATACACTGGAACATATATTGCTAAGTCTGTTGCAACAAAAATGAGGTCCTTTCACAGGGTAAACTGTCACTAATATGTGAAACGTGGATTTCAGGACGGCTTTTCTTTGACTGTTTCTTTTTTTCTGCTAATGTTAACTTTTTTGTTGTTTGTTTGGTTTGACATTTTGAGACAGGATTTCTCTATGTCATGGAACTCACTTTGCAGAACAGGCTATCCTTGAACTCAGAGACCTTCCTGCCTCTGTCTCTTAAATGTTGGGATTAAAGTCATGTGCCACCACCATCCAGCCTATTGTTAACTTTTTAACACATGTTATTTCAATTGTTACTAAAAAGAAGCTAACCAGCCCCCTTTGAATTGTTCAAAAAGATCTTGTTTTTTAATAATCCCTTTAGGAACTTTCAAATTCTATTCTAATTTGTCAGCCTGGAAAGAGTGGAAAGAGTTCTCTGTTCCTAAGGGCTATCTTCTATGCCAGAGGAACAATAATGCTTCTGTGTAAGAGCTGGGAACTGAGGAATGTTACATGATTATCTTAAAATTAGTTTCAGGGGCTGGGGAGAGGTTTCATCAGTAAAATGACTGTCATGCAAGCACAAGGATCTTAGTTTGGATCCTTAGCACCCAGGAAAGAAGTCAAACAGGTATGACCCACAATATCAGCACTGGAGAAGTAGAGACATATGGATCCCTAGAGCTCGCTGGCAGACTGTCCAGCCCAACAGAATGGTGAACTCCAGTTTCAGTGAGAGACTGTCTCCAAAAATTAAGGTAGTCAAGTCTGAAAAATACACTTCTATTAATACCTATGTACTCTACCCACATGTGAATGAACACACTTCCAAATTTAAGTGCACACATATACATGTGCAAATGACTTTTTCAGTTAGTTGTTTCATTTGCTTTTATCCCAAACAAAAACTGAAGATTAAAAAAATAAAACAAAATCATACATTTTGTTTTATTTTCTGGTTTAGTCATACATTTTATCAACTGCTCCTAGACATCTTGTCTAAAAATGTATAGCAAGCCAGGTATGGATATGCCTTTAATCCTAGCACGCAGAAGGCAGAAACAAGCTAATCTCCACGTTTTAGGGAGAAAAAACTCACTTTTTTACAGCAATGGTGCATCAATAAAACATTACTTAGAGAGGTTGCAAGGGCAGATAAGGAGGGACAGGGAGATGAGTAGGATTGGGGTGCACGATGTGAAACTCACAAAGACTCAATAAAAAAGTTTTTAGAAGAGTTTATATACCCTTGCTATATATACATATACAAAATACAAAGAACCAATAAAAAAAAAAAATCAAGAAAGTTTATACAGCATAGGGTTAACAAAGTTGAATAGCCAGGTGACAGAAAATGAACAACAGCCCTCCACCACATCTGCATTTCAAATAGATGCATTATATATAGTATGGCAAAAGTAATAAAAACATGATGTTGTTCTGTAAATAAGTGAATAAATGAATAGATGGATGACATTGGGTACTTCAATTATGAGAAGGCTTTTAGTCAGAACGAAATAGGAATAAAGCTGAAGGTGTAAACTAGAATTTCTATCTTCTAGGAGTTATTTCCTTTAGGACATAAGCTGGTAAGTCGGCTCATACCTATAGTCAAGTCTGTCTCCAAAATCTACTCAATTATTGTAACCACATAGTACTGAGTAATTAACCACACAATTATTACTACAGCAACTCATGGGTTTTTAAACTCCATGATAAATAATTGAAAATGGAGGAGGATGCGTGCCTAAACATTTATATAGCATCGAGTGAGAGATGGCCCGTGTCTCTCACTACCTCACCCAGGCATCAAGGTAGAGCTGGCTCTGGTAGCGAGGGGAAGGAGGGTCGACCCTGAGGACATGAGATCCAGTAGGAGAGATGGTCCTGCCCCTCACCTGACTAAAGCAGGAGAGCTGATAGGCTGAACAACAGGTATCATCCAGGCCCAGATCAAGGGCTTTGAGTTGGTCCACCCCAACATCCGCCCCATCTCTGAAGAGCTGTAGTCTGAGAAGGATCTGGTTTTGCAGAACCAAAGCTGCAGGATCTCCATGGCAGAGGGCAACAACAGGCTATCCGAGAGGAGTCCCCTTGAGGATCCAATATTGATAGTGTAACAGAAGCCAGAGGCCTTGAATCAGACCAATGACTCATGGCAATGAACATATGCAAATAAAACTGTCTGGCCACATGGGTACATTGTGTGACACACCACAGCTTCCACAGAGAGATATCTGTCTACTTGTTTGTTTGTTTGTTTGTTTGCTTATTGTTTTCTTTGGGGAGAGGTTGCAAGGGCAGATAAGGAGGGACAGGGAGATGAGTAGGATTGGGGTGCATGATGTGAAATTCACAAAGACTCAATAAAAAAGTTTTAAAGAGTTTATATAACACTGATTCTTTGTTCAAACGATGGTATGATCACGACTTTCATATGTCTACAACTGCTTACTTAATGGAATTCTTACTTCAATTCCAAAACACTTACAGATCTGTGAACTCTACTACATTTTAAGATTTGAGTCATTTTAAAAGACTGTTTTATGATTTTTCTATACTAATGAATTATCATACATACAATTAAATCTTGCCAAAGTCACAAAATTTGCTAGGTGACTATCACAGTTACATTCTCTAAGACTACAAAGAAAAATTATGAAACTCAAGAAATTTTAATTTGCACATTAACTCCAAAATCACTTAAAGTGGATTCCTTTATGTGTTATGTGAGGCTAACCAGTGTTGGAAATCTAGACATACTCATTTGTCTTTTAATCTCCTACCTGGAAATTGAAACCAATTCATTAAAGCAGGTTCACTTTTCTGTAGTTCAGACTGGTCTTAAACTAAATGTGCCTGACTCTGCCTACCTCATACTAGAAAATAGGAACCAGCCAAGGCCACTCTGTATTAACCAAAACAGTGTCCTTCACTTGTTTCTGGCACATATTTCTGTAAAGAAGTAACAGTCTCATCATTTACCAACAAAAGCTTAGAGCTACAGTCATTGTTTTCACCTTTTCTAAAGTAAATATATTTCCCAAAAGTCCAGCAAGGCTGACATTTTATACATAATGCTTATTTTTATCAATTACTGGAAAACACTGAAAAGGATAACCTCTATGGAATGCCTCAAAAAGGACTGGCCATGGTTACACACGCCTAATCTCAGACTTTGGGAGGCAGAGGCAGGTGTATCTCTGCCTGGCTGAGGCCAGTCTGGTTTACATAGTGAGACCCTTCTCAAAAAAGAAAGAAAACAAATAGGACAGAAAGGTAAGCTTCAAAGAATAAAAACAACCAGTAAGTAGTTGAATCAACTATAGATAAAAACTATTAATAATCATGTTTCCTTTAAGTCTCTAAATAAATATAAATATATTATGTTTTTAACTCAAGTTAGATTTAAACTATAAATCACTTTCATTCTTTCATCAATATTAAATGAAGGGCATTTTGATCTTTTAATGTATACATTGTTCAAAAATGCAAATATATTACTGTACCAAAATATAACCATAATGTGAATTTAAGCCCATTTTTCCCCTCTACCATAAATTATGTTTCCCTATGATCTCTCTAGGGAATGGAATTTAAGGAAATGAGAATAATTTAGGTTTTATTATCATTATAATAGTCAGAATCTACATTAAATGATAAAAATGTTTGAATACTTTTTCATATAAAGATTTTAAAAAATGTTTCAATGAGTATGTTCTAGATTTCTATTATTTCTTTAGAACAGATTATCACAAGAAAAAACAAAATGGATTAAAAAAAAATCTTGATTTCCGCCCCCCCCAGAACATAATCCTCAGCATTTCTCCTGTGACCAGTTTTCCTAACTTATGGTACATGCAATTAGGGAATTAAAAATTGAAAGACGGGGCTGGAGAGATGGCCTCTTCTAGCCTACTTGGGCACTGTACACGCATGGTGCATAGACATGAATGCAGGCAAAATACCCACATACACAAAAATATGTTCTTTTGTTACCTAGTATTGTGCCTTACTATTTTTTTTGGAGTGGCATGGCAATAAAAACCTCCAAAATATGTTTTCAAACATAGAATGTATCTTAGTCTATTTTATGCCACTATAAGAAAATATCTGAGTGGGCCAGGGAAATAGCTCAGTGGGTAAAGGCACTTGCCACACACTCCTGGAGACCTAAGTTTGATTTCTAGACTAGGTAGGTAGGTAGGTAAACAAACAAATCTTTAAAAGGGAAGGAGAAAAAGAAGCTACAGCCTAGGAGAAAATAGCTGTACATCACACTTGACCAAAAGGTTTACAAAAAATATGTAAGAGCTATTATATACTAGTGAATTCCTTTAAATGGCAAACAGGTCAGAGAAAAATCACACACACACGCACACACACACACACACACACACAGAGAGACACACACATGAGGGGGTGTCTATGTATAAACAAAGAAAACGTAAAAAGCAGGGAGAGATGAAGAATATTCATAAAAATCTTAGCACCAATTGTCATCCAAGAAATAAAAATTAAAACTGTAATAGGCAGATATCACTAGACTGACAATACTAACATTGGTAAGATATGGAACACTGATGTTCTCTTATGTGGTTGGTAGAAATGAGTTAAATGAATAGCACACAGTACTACTCAGCATGAAGATACATGCCCTCAAAGAGACTTGCAAGTGAGAAAGTCACATCAGTCACCATGCAACAACAACTGAAATGACCATCTTGGGGCCAGCAATAGCTCAATGGTTAAGAGCACTCACTGTTCTTGCAGAGGCCATCAGGCATCATACGGTGACTCACAACAGTATACAACCCTAGTTCCACAGTATCTGATGCTTTCTTTTGACCTCTGCAGGCATTAGGCACACACATGAGGTGCACACATAAGGTGCACACGTATGCAGGGCAGACACTCGTATATATAAAATAATTTTTAATAAAATGAATGGCTAAACTGTAACATATCTATGCTAAGGAAAACTACAAAGAAAATAAAAAGGAACAGAAAACTGTATACAAAAATACGAGTCTTAAAATTTTATGTTAAACAAAAACAGTCAAACATAGATTGCATATTGAGGGATCATATATAATTCTAGGAAAGGTAAAACTCTAACGATTGCATAACCTGGAGGTCTGGTTATGCAATCAGGGCCTAACTGCAAAGGAGCAGGGGGAAAAACAACAGGGTAAGCAAATGTCACTATGCTGTTGGGTGGACGAAATATAGATGTTATTTACCAAAATTAACTAATTTTACTCTTTGAATTAGTTTTACTATGTATAAATATTACCTCAATTTTGAAAGACCACTGAAAATTAGTTTCATGGTAGTTAAGATATTGGGTTCCAAATATGTCACTAAGTAAATGTTTCAATGGAAGTAAGTGTTCTGTAAGGGGTAACATAGAAAATACTTGAAGTCTGGCAAGCCATATGCATGTTCTGCCTTGTTAACATGAGTGTACTTAAAAAGCAGCCTGTGGACGAGACTTAGTAACAGGGCATATTTTGCTGACCTGATAGAAATGTTTAAAACTTCTCCCAGACCTAAAATAACTACAGTTCCACAGGTCTCTGAAATAGCAAAGGTGTCACTGACTAAACAATGCAAAAAACTTCTATCAGCATAGAAGTTAGTCTTCATAGCAATAAACTGTTAATAATGTTAAATTATAAATAGAAAGACCAAACATTTCTTACCCTTTCTTTTTTAAGTCTAGTATTTGTCACCCTACAACTGGGGAGGGAAGACTGGAGGAAGAGGCTTAAGTGAGCAGCTGCTTAATTTCTCTTGAGGAATTGCAATTGTCAAGTTTCACTTGGGAGGAATAAAGCAACCTAGGTTTCCCAAGTGTAATACAAAAATGAAAGGATGACTTGGAAAGCTACTCTATCTACACACATAACTACTACCTATTTTCTGGCAATATAAGACGACCTCCAACTTTAACTTTTCCAGTTTATAGAGTTTGGATATACTTGCTGTATAAGACTACCCCTCTTCCAACACACACCCTTGTACAGCTGACTCTGGTTGCAAACTCTGTATTTTAACTTTAAAGTTAAAGTTGGGGGTTATCTTATACACCAGAAAATACAGTATGCTCCTTGGTTATCTAAATTTAGATACAATTCTTACAAGTTGATACCACAGGGTATAGAAAACCTAGGAACTAAAAGCAAGTGCATACACATGTTTTGTAGTAATTCTGTTAGAAAAGGCTTCCAGAGTCATGAACCTATAGCTACAGCCCTGCCTGTTACCCATGGCTTCCTGACATTTTTAGCAATGAGCTAAAAAGAGCTGAGAAGATTCAATTCACTGATTTAAATGCCAATTTCCTTCATCTTATTATTTTAAATGCCAGCAAATCCTAGAGAAAATGGTCCCACCACTTTAAATGCTCATATACTTTAAGGTCAATTAGCAACGGAGAACCTTAAATTCTTGCTTTTTACATAAACAAAGTATAAGTTGTGCTTATTGCAATTTTTGCTGTATATAAATGCTACCTCAATTTGGCTAAGCAACTAATGAGTAGAAAAACAACTACATTTAAAGGCTGAAAGACACTGAAGCATTTCTTAATTTGCAAGAGATTTAATACATTTGAAAAGTGAGCATTTGAGTATGTGAAGAATTGAAACACAAGGAAGTAATGGTTCAGCACTAATAAATCTCTAAGAATTAATTTTCAGAGAGGTAAAGACATTAACATGAACATTTTAAAATATAAATTGAAAACTCAATGATCTGATAAAAAAGTCTCTAGGAACACCTGTAAAGACTCCTAAGACTTGCCATTAGTATTAAAATAGAGACAGACCTTTAGCCAGATGCTTAAGGGTTCCTTATATAGAGTCTAGATCCGTGGCTGAGTATTACTCAATAGAGGCTAGAACTTTTCTGTAATGAGTATAACGTACAGTTGTTGATTTTACTGTTAAAAGTAAGTCAAATCCTATTTTTTAAGACAAATACTTTATTAAAATGTCAATACTACTCCAAACAATCTAAATGTTTAATACAATCTCTATCAAACTTGTAACTATTCCAACACACACACACACACACACACACACACACACACACACACCATTCTCTTAGCTTCTTAATGAAGCAGGCCTGCAACTTAATAAACTGAAAGAGAATGGTATCTGAAAGAAAATTAATCATCCTTAGGCATCTATCTTTTGGAACCTTTCAAAGGGAATTCTACAGAAACTGAAGGTGCAGTGGTGCACACCTTTAATCCCAGCACTTGGGAGGCAGAGGCAGGCAGATCTCTGTGAGTTCGAGGCCAGCCTAGCCTACAAATAAGTCCAGGACAGCCAAGGCTACACAAAGAAACCCTATCTTGGGGAAGCGGGGGGGGGGGGGGGGGGGGTGTTAATCATTAAAGATCAATGAAAGCCACCCTCACAGTTAATAGTGAGGGTTTCTACTTATGGGAAAATCAAAGTTGATACTATCCTCAATTTTCATTCACAAACCAACACGCCAGAAGGCCTTCTGAAAATTTTATCCGCGCTCCTCTTATGAATATGGATGTCCCTAGATGCCCATGGTCATTTAAATGCAAGAATATAAAACTGCCCGTTTAGGTAATAGAACTATAAAGTCTAAGCATTATGAACTCCTACAGCACCTTATCTGTGCCATTAAATGGCACAAGATTCATATCTCGTATTAGCGATTTCTTAATTCCTCTATTATAGTGACAAAAGAACTGTTTGTGGGAGCTCAGTGGTTCAGGACACTAGCTACTGTTTAGAGGATCTAGGTTCAATTCCCTACACAGTCCTTCCCAATCAACTGTACCTTCAGTTCCAAGTTATCTGACCCTTTCCTTCTGGCCTCTGAGGCCACTTGCACACTTGTATGCCCACAAATACACTTAATAAAATCTTTTCAAAGTTAAAAACCAAAACAAACATATTAATAAAGCCACAAAGAAGTATAATCAAAGATGCAAATAAGAGTGGCAAGATGCCTCAGAAAATGAAGGCAATTTACTCCAAATCTGAGGACCTAAGTTTGATCTGGGGACCAAAGGAGAAAACCAGCTCCTGAAAGTTGTTCTCTGACATACACATGCCCATGCCTCAATAAATAAATGTAATAAAAATTTAAAGAAACTACAAATAAAGCTGGGCGTGGTGGCTCACGCCTTTAATCCCAGCACTCGGGAGGCAGAGGCAGGCGGATCGCTGTGAGTTCAAGGCCAGCCTGGTCTACAAAGCGAGTTCAGGACAGCCAAAGCTACACAGAGAAACCCTGTCTCGAAAAACCAAAAAAAAAAAAAGAAACTACAAATAATATTGTAAAGAACCTAATACCAAAATAAGCATTAGGGAAGAAAAATAACATAAAAATAGTCTTTAATAATAGAGGGGAAAGAAAAAAGAGAAAGACAGTCCATGTACAAACTAAACACCCAGCCACACTTGGCAAGCAGAAAGAGACAGGTGGATCCCTATGAGTTCTAGATCAGCCTAATCTACACAGTTCCAGAAAAGCAAGGGCTACACAGTATGTAAGAGTATGTGTGCTTGTCCAGGGGTTGTCTTCTCAAAGAAGAGGAAGGAAACTTTAGAATCAATAAACTCTTAGAACCTTCAAAATGACTCATTTTTTAAAGCTAACAAAATGTAACACCCCCCTTCTCCCTGGCCCCCACCGCCTGCCCACGACCGAGACAGGGTTTCTCTGTGTAGCCCTGGCTGTCCTGAATTCACTTTGTAGACCAGGCTAGCCTCAAACTCACAGAGATCTGCTTGCTTCTGCCTCCTCAAGTGCTGAGATTACAGGCGTGCACCGCCGAGCAAGCCCAGCTCAAAATGTAACTGTTTAATAAGCAACTTAATTTTTTTCTTGCTTAAAAATACAATGCTAAATGAAGTAATTTTACCAATTACTTTTCTTAAAACTACCTTTTTTGTAGTTGGTATGGCTAGAACACTCTGAACAGTAATCTAAATGAGGAAGTTTTATGAACAAGCTAGCAGGGGAAATTCTTAACGTTTAAGACATTATTGCCTTGTTGAATCCCTGACAACTGTGATTTTTAGGGTTGCACTGAGTGTTGTCCTAATCCCCACACCACTGTTTGTAGCTAATTTCCTGTTGGTTTCCTTACAATCTTGCCTTATTCAGCCACTCCCTCTTATTTTTTTAACTTTTAACTTTTAACTATGTGTATATATGTGTCTGTATATATATACACAGATGCACACACTGGCTGTGCCAGTGAAGTCCAGAAGAGACTGCTGAAAGTGAACGTTGGTCTTCTAGAAGAGCAGTGTAAAATCTTAACTACTGAGGCATGCATGTCTCCAGCACCTGACCCTGTCTTAATTTCTTTCTCTGCAGCTTCTTCTAAGAATATAAATAACACTCAAGTTTCTACTGTGCTCCAAAAATCTTGTCTTAATCCCTTTACTTATACATTCTCTGCTCTTGTTTTCTTCATTACTGTCTTCAGTCACTTGAAAGATTGGTAATATCTTTTATTACTTAAGTAGTAAGTAATATCCATTACTTAACATCCACAACCACCTAGTTTGTCATTAATGCTGTCAGGCTTAATAGTCTAACTTCTTTTATCAGTAATCTTGGCACGCCATTCTCTCAAGAGTATATTTTGGGGGCACTTGTTCACCTCATTTTAGGTCCATTCTATTCTGAGAAATGACCCAGAAGTCTATGTTAGTAGAGTAAAAATGACAACAGACCCTGTACTTTGCTATATGTGCAATCTGGAAGATACTTGATGCAAAGCACACAACTCTTTTATTCTATTGTTGTTCCTTCCAGTTTGATTTTTTTTTCTACTTCCTAAAATAAAGGTCCTTTGCAAGTCTCAACGATTTATTTCCCTCAAAGATATCATTTGCTTCCAAATCCTCACAAGTTTTCATCCTGCATACTGTATTTCAATTCCATTTACACAACTCAAATGTATTGGACATTTCCAATGACGTGCTTAATTTCAGTATATACTGCTTTCTGGGTAACTTCACTGGCCACTTTACCTCACTCACCTTTCTCAAGCCATCTGAGCTTGGACACTGAAGTTGGCATCACTTCCTTTTCCTTTATTTATCCTATTTCTTATTCCTTATAATGTATGTATAATCACCAAGTACTGGTAATGTTTTAGTACAAGATTGTCTAATTCCCTATTAATTTTCAAGTTAGAGACCCTAGTTTACATTCATTTCCTAGGTTACTGCTGGATCCTCTGATATTCTCACTATGAATATCTCTCTACTACACACTAGAAAACAACTCTTAAGTCAATGGCTTTAAAGTACAGATTTTTTTTTTTGAGGTACAAATTGCATTCTATTTCCTTGATAAAGCAACTCCCGTATCATCTATTATAATTACTGTCTATATTCTTGTGTATTATGTATTAGCTCTAAAAATACTTATATGAGAATGGGAACTTTGTCCTTAATGTTTCCTACCTGGGGTTACAGGTATTATGTCACCATCGTGCCCATCATATGCTTACAAAACATTTTTGAGTGCTAAATGCCAGGTACGGTGGCACTCAGGAGACTGAGGCAGGACCAGGAGTATAGGAACAGCCTGGTCTACATACTAAGTCAAAACAAAACAAAACAAACAAACAAAAACCCAAAAAACAAAAAAACAATACAAAAAAACAAAAAAAGGAAAGGAAAAATTGCCTTTCCCACCCCCAAAAAATATTTAAGAAGCCGATGAGTAAGTAATGAGTGCATGGATGCACTCAAAATATACATTAATATAATTGTTCATATTTATGAAACCTCTCACCTTCTTATTTAGTAAATACACAGAATACTTACTTTTGCCCAATCAACAGAGAAAAGGGAAAGATGCAAGCCACCCAGGATGTTGGGGGCTCACTTCCAAGCATAGCTAAAACTGGTCATTTCAAACAGCATTAAGTTTCTTTACTCTTATTTTCTCTAAGAAATTCCAAATCCTGCTTAATGCTTCCTTGCACTTTCAATATTCCTACTGCTGTTTTTGTTAACAAACTTGATTCACACCAATACTAAAGTGACATCTCAATTTTGTGGCTTTGCCTGTAACAATCTCTGACCCTTCCTTTTCATTTTCTCACTTTTAAAGTTAGAATCTCAGGATTGTTTTGAGGATTAAACTGCAACATACAAAAAAAAAAAAAAAAAAAAAAACATTGGCAAAGAGGATGCTCAAAGGATGGCTATCTTCACCTAATAACTTCTGTATTATTTTACTGAAGTAGTTTCTCTTATTGGTGGTTTTACTTTCCATGGTTTAAGTTACCTACTTATCAACTACAGACCAAAACTAGGAAGTGGAAAATTCCTGGAATAATTGTCAATTTTTAAGTGTGTGCTATTATACGTAGTGTAGTAAAAGCTCCAGCCACCTCCCTCTGGCCCAGTGCACACACGCCATACAGAACAGCTACTGTTAGTTACCTAATGAACTGCCATGCTATCGAAGTGCTGTCTATAGGTAGCCTGTATTTCACTAAATAATGTCCCCAAAACACAAATGTAGTGAGGCTGGAAATCCAATATGCCATAAAATACTTCATTTAAGTGAAAAGGTGAAAGTTCTTGACATTTTAAGATTTACAAAAAATAAAAAATTGTATGCTGGGCTGGAAAGATGATGGCCCAGAGGTTAAGAATATGTATGACTCTTTCTCAGAAGTACCTGAATTCAATTCTTCACATCTACATCAGGCGGCTTACAATGCCTGTAACTTCAGTTTTAAGGGATCCAATGCATCTGGTCTCCACTGCCACCCCAACACACACAAATACCCATGAGTCTCTAAAGGAGTGTATGCTGAAGCTGTTAGGAAATCAATAGTATGGGCTGGAGAAATGGCTCAGTGGTTAAGAATACTTATTTTGTAGAGGATCTGGGTACAATTCCCAGCACCCACATGGCCGCTCACAACCAACCATAACTCCAGTTCTAGAGAATCCCCTCTTCTGACCTCAACAGGCACCAGGCATGAACATGATGCACAGACAGACATACATGCAGGCAAAACATTGATACACATTAAAATGAAATAAATCAATATTAAAAAAAATAAAAGTAAAGAAAAACAGAGTAACAGCTTAATCTGTGAAATTGTAAGGGAAAATAAAATGTGTTACAGCCATGATATATCAAAATGCTTAGTTAAGGCAGAAAAGGCATTTAATTGATGAGTGGAAGCCATAAACAAAAAACTTTCTGATTGTTACAACTTTAATTACCACTGTTAACTTCCTATTGTGTCTAATTATAGACCATAGGATTTTACACAAGGAAAAACATTGTGTCCACAGGACTCAAGACTCAGGCATTTACTAGAGGTCTTAGAATACATTCCTCCAGAAAGAGGGACCATTGTAAACTATAGGCGAGTATCAGTTCCATTTCCCAAAGCTAGCTAGCTATTTGTGATTTTTTTATCTGCATAAGTATGAAAATTATATTTATATTATCCATTCTAACAGCCTTATTATTCACTAAAATTTCAATAAGCTCAAATTAAAATCAAAACAAAACACAAACTCCACCTCTCAAACAGGCCATTGCTTTTACTTTTCTAGACACACTCTACATTACCTAATCCTTAACCCCAAACTCAAGATTCCAGTAACATGCACAATACTGTTACATAGTGAGTATTATCATATTTTCTTGAAATTTCCCTTCCCCCCCTATTTACAGATGTAAGCTTCAAAGCAGTGGTTTTATTTCTAAACTCTAATCTTCCTCAGGTAAGATGTTACAAATGTTCACAAAATGTCCCAGGACATAATCTTTTTCTATTTAATACAACAAAGGCTTTATATAAAATTTTTTTTATCACTTAGGCTCCTTCATTTCTTGTCTTCCAGTCCTGGATGGCTCTCTTGGAAACAAATAAACAAGAAGACTATATGGTGTCAAATGAAGAAATCAGACCAGGCTGCCTTACCCCAGGTGCAGTCAGTCATTAAGAAGTATTTACTAAGTTGTAAAGAAAAAAAATGAAGAAATCACTCTTAGAATCAACTGAGCTTTCAACAGAAATTCTTCCTCCATTTGGGGAGATGACACAGTAAGTTCAAATCCCCAGAAGCCATGGGAAAGCCAGACAGGCACAGCCAGTGCACAGCTGAAAAATCTGCAATGAGGTAGGTGAGCAATGAGACTTGGCCCGATTCCAAGGGTTCACTGGATAGAGACATTCAGGTACAGTGAAACCTTGTTTCAAATTATAAAGTGGAGAGCAATAGAGGAAGATATCCAAAGCCAGCCCTTTGGCCTCCAAATGTGTATATAATCATAGGTGAGTAAACCTGCACACACATGCATATGCCCCCTCCAGAAAAATATTCAAGTTAAAAAACCAACTGAAAAACTGCAAAACTACAATGAACAAAAACAGCTACTTTAAATGATACATCATTTCATGTCTTATCTTTGTTTTCTCCTAAGAATACTGATACAGTATTTTGTCCTTATATATCAACAGAGAACTCTCAATCATATTATGGTAACATACTGTATCTCTTACTCAGCAGAGAATGCTTCTCTTCTCAATTCTAATATGAAAAACAAAAACAAAAAACAACTGTTTCTCCTTCTCTTCTACCACAATTCCTATTGAATGATTTGCTATAGCACCCAAGATATACACACATAAATGCAAACACACAGAATCTAAACATCAAACAATAATTCCTTTTTTTCTGTACTCTTTCAATACCAGGAAATTTCAAAACAACCTTCTCATTATTTTAACAAAATGTACTACCATGGATAGCAGTAGCAATTTTTTTTTTCATGGAGAAAACAAGCTATCACTAACATGTAAGAAGCTCTTAAACCACCACGTGATGGCGTTCAGATGTTAAGGCTGCTTTACGGCACTAAGCAGCACAGCAGCAGTACAGAGACAGACGATACAAGCAAGGTCGTCTTCAGCAACTAGAATAAAGGCAAGAACAAATACTCAAAACGTTCAGAAAACAAAATAAGCTATAATGTCAAATGACAAATAATTGGTATGTTACATTTATTGCAATAGTATGACAAGGTGAAACAGCAACAGGAGCATTGTGTACCATTCATAGGCCAGCACAGGCATAAGAAAAAAGCAAGAGATTTTCAAGTTACAAAAATTAGAAAAAGGAAAAGCATCTGTTTAATGCGAATCATTTTATTTCAGCAGTCCAGAACAGCAGGGGTGTAGACTACAATGATGACCATGGAGATTTAAAAAACAAAACAAAATTCAACAGGAGTAATTGGTAGAAGTTTGCCAGTAAACTAAAGTTAGTATATACCAGAAGAAGTCAGAAAGTTGCCTAGGCTTTGCAGCAGAAAACTGTGAGAAAAAGGATACTGTACCACAAATGACTTCTACTTCTTGAACTACCACATACTTTATATTTAACGTAAACATAACAATTTGAGACCCCTTAAATTACACTACCTAAATAGACATAGAACAATGTATGTTGGCATATAAGATTTCTTAATAGGTTAATCAATATACCAAAAACAGTTTAAACTGAAAAGCCAACTACTATTAAACCTTTTATAAACAGGAAATCATTTTCCTTTTCTTGAAAATCTCCAATAAAATGATTCATTAAAAAAAACAACAACAACAACAACAACAACTAAAATGCCATACTAGACAAATGTGCCAGACTTCTTGGTTACCTTTACTTTATCTCTTCTCAAGCAACAGAACAGACAATTTTCATCGAAAGCCCAATCAGAAATGCTTTCAGGTTCACACTCTGCAAAAGAAAGAAAATAAATTTTAATAATAAAAAACAGAATTTTTTAGAAAATAAGTCAGAGCTAACATCAAAAATATTATGTAGTTTAAGAAAATTCTCATTAAAAACTAGATGTTTCATTCACATTTATCTTTAAATTCTTGTATTTTAACCAAACTCAGAATTACACACATGCAAAAATGTGTGCTCTACTCCACAGCCATCCCCTGAAATTCTATTATGCCCTCCCAGCCACTTCTGTCTTAAAATTCTAAAAATAAAATTCTTCACTCAATTCTTAGCTGCTCATTAGTTAATTATGCCTCCTATACATATACTAGCAGTATAAACTAAACATAAGCATGCTGACATGGATGCAGTTTAACCCTTACTAAACTGAATAAGAGGCCTAAATCACCAATGTGTTAACCACAAAGATTGTGAAATACCAGAAATATTTTGAATACCTTTAAATAAACTGAGATCTCTTAATAACGCAGGTCCAAACAGCCCTTCAAGAACACTTTCAAATCCTGAAAGGATTAAAAAAATGAATAAATAAAACCCATCATCACAATATTCACTGAAAAGTGCTTTCTGCTGGATCACTAGTTAATGCTGAAGGGATGCTCAGGAGAGAGACACCAACAAATCTAAAAAGGGTTGTCTGCATTTTTGTTAATGATTAACACAACAAAAATCCAAATTATGTTCAAGAACGAAACAAACGAACAAAAAGACCCAGAAACAACCAATGAAGCAACGGAAATTCAGTCTCTAGTTGTTCTACAAAACTTTATAGAAATTAGATTCTTAAAAAGTGCCTTCCCAGAGCCAGGGATGACACATGCCTGTAATCCCAGCACTCAGGAGGCAGAGACAGGAGGATCTCTGTAAGTTTGAGGCCAGCCTGGTCTACAAAGTGATTCTGGGCCAACCAAGGTTACACAGAGAAACCCTGTCTTGAAAAACCAAGGGGGAAAAGTGCCTTCCCAATGAAATGTTATGCTTCAGAACTTCTATAAACTTTGTAGAATAATCAAAACAGTTCCCTCTTTTTCTGCATAACTGTTGATGCATATATTTCTCTCAGGTCAATAGTTTTCTAAAGAAAAATCTCAAGAACAGTTTCCTCGCTCCCCACAATAGCTTAGAAGGGAAAGCCCTGTATTACTTCAGAACATAATATAAACTAGTTGGTGGTTCCTTTTTAAAGATAAAAATCACTAGGTACATAGAAAAGAATAAGAAAAAATTGACACAGTTGTATAAAAACTGTTTAAAACTATTGTATCCTTCATCAGTGTGAAAGAAATAGAAAACCAAGTGTTCTGACTACACCAAACACTGTCATGTACTTAAAAAGACAGTTTAAATACCTTGCTGTTGTGGGTTGTTAAGAAAGAAAGAAAAAACCTTAGAGAATAGTGGAAGCTGCAGTGGCTTTAAAAAGAAAGAAAAAAAATTGTCAAGAAACTCATTATAAAGTTCAAATACTTATTGTAAAGATCTGAGACTCCAAATGCACTTTTAACTGTGACCTTTAAAAAGAATTAATGTCATGCACATTTGGTACACATAATTACTTTTCAAATGCACAGAAATATCAAAGAATTTAGAAAGCAAGAGGACAGAAAAGATGTCCTTTAAGGGGCTGAAGAGATGGCTCAGCTTCTCTTCCAGAGGACCAGGGTTGATTACTGTCATCTGTACGTAGGTTTTTAGTACAAGACCAAGGGAGTCAATGCCCTTTGTGGCCTCCAAAGGCACGGCATGCACATGGTACACAGACACACAGGCAGACAAAATACATGTACAATTAAAATTAAATCGAAAAGATAGTCTTCAGAAACAGCACTATCTTGTTTAAGTGACAATAAAAATAACATTGTAATTCAAATGCCTTTGCCCTACTTCCTACAAAGCTCTAATTTTCAATACAGTAACTGCTGAAGTTTGCATTGTAACTAGAGTTGATTTTTATATTATTTTTAAACTATAACTTTTATGTATTATTAGAACGCAGTTATTTTTCAAGTTTATTTCTTGACAACAAATTATTCCAAAGGTATTGGCAAAATTGAAGTACTCAATAATCAAATAGCTGCTTGTTATTTACCTAATGTAATTAATTACTGTGTCCTCTTGCTCTTTCAAACATTAAAAAATGAAGAAAGGATTTGAGTTAGGAGCTGTGGGGTAGAGAGGTGGTGACATAGTAGTGAGGACTAATGGCTAGATACCATCTACCCTTGATCCTGGAAACTACATCTTTTCATCAACAGCTAACCTCATCTCCTTTAAGTAAATCTCCAAAACCAGTCTCCAATTTGTCCTCTTACTTTCCAGAAAGGAATTCTTATTTTAATAATACGAGTGAAAGCATTTGAATATCTTAGAAAGTATTAAATAACTAAAACTCAGCTAAAAAAGAGTCTTTCTTAGAATAAATACAATATTTTCACCTAGGTTCATAAAAAATTGTAACAAATTCCAAACTTCCATAGTAAGCAAAACATTATTTTTGAGACAGAGTGTCTGAGACAGACAGCCCAGGACGATATCAACTCTTATCCACATAGCTCAACCTCCAGAGTTCTAAGGTTAGAACTGTGTACCACCATGCCATGTGCATGCTCTAAGCCTGAATTTCTAAAAAGGAAAAATATAAATACAGGAAGAAATACCAGGAAGTGTGGGGGAGGGGGGAATAATAGCATGGGAGATAATAATTCAAAACTTACAAAGAATAGAATCTGAAATAGGTCCACTGAGGAAGAATATCAGTAACACATAATCATTAGCAAAAAATAAAATAAAATTACAGATCAAAAAGCAGAGGTGAGCTAGGCTGTGATGGCGCACACCTTTAACACCAGCACTTGGGAGGCAGAGACAGGCAGATCTCTGGGTGGGAGGCCAGCCTGGTCTACAGAGTGAGTTCCAGGACAGCCAGGGCTATACAGAGAAATCTCCAAAAACAAACAAACAACAACAAAACCCAAAAACAAGAAAACAAAGTAGGGTGGGGGAAACACTCGCTGGATATTATGCATGCCTATAACCAACACTCAAGAAGCTGAGTGAGAAGAAATGCCACAAGTTCAGAGCTATACTACATAACAACTGAGTCAAGTCCTGTATTGGGAGAGGGGAGTGTAAACACTGATAAAAATAAGCAAGCAGTTGACAACATAACAATAACAAAGCTAGTCATAAAAGATTTAGCCACAACTAATCTTATTCTAAATAATAAACATATACAAGTCATAGCTCCTCTGCTCACACTTGCCACAACACACTGAACTTTACACATACGTACTGCATCCCATAAACCCACACGTTGCTGTTCTCTGTTCACTGGATGTTAACACTGTTCAGTTTTACTAAAAATACTGATTAGCAGTTGCATAGCAACATTGAATCATCTCACATGCTATGCTTGACACTAACAAAAGGGAAGTAAGAACAAAGACACTCAAGACTTTATACCAAGATTTCATACAAAAGCCATCAAGAATGATAACAAAATGCCATAAAGAGTAAATGCTGAGCTCCAGCCATCTTGGTGGCTGGTCTTGTTTAGGAGCATCCCACACCTAAGGCAGGAAGATTGTGGCTGCAAAGAATATGAAAAAAGTCTCTGGAGTCAATCATGCTCCAACTTATTAGAAGTGGGAAGTACATGCTGGGATACAAACAGACACTGAGGATGACCAGACAGGAAAGAGAGATTGGTTATCTCATCAACAGTTGCCCAGCTTTGAGGAAATCTGACATATGATATTATGTCATGCTTGCCCATCACTACAGTGACAATTAATATTGAATTGGGTGCAGCATGAGGAAAATACTACATAATATGCACACTGGCTATCCTTGACCCAGGTGACTCTGACTATTATTAGAAGCATGCCAGAACAGAATGGGTGAAATGTAAACCAGGAAAGTTTTCCTTTAATAAAACTTTACTAGAAATCATTAAAAAAAAAAAAAAGCCATTCACTCCAACTGTGTGCATACGCCTTCCCATTGCTCAGGCCTCAGAATGGCTCCAACCATGGAACCACTGCCAAGGAAGATTTTCCCAATGGATTTCACCAATTGAACTTGTGGGTGTTTTGGGAGCTTATTTTTTGTTTAAAAAGATGAGCTCGAGCCAAAATTTCAGGCAAACAATCTCCATTTTGGAAGTTTATTACAGATCCACTGAACAGTCTGAATGTATGGAGTTGTAGAGAAAAATTAAGAGAAATGGCTAGATAGCAAAAATTAAAGATTTGGTTATTTCTTACAAAAAACAGTATCACTCAGGATTAAAATTCCACAGCTGAAAAAAAAAATTCCACAGCTGATAGATGGAGTCTGTAATACTTGAAGCAAAACATAAGTTGTAAGTTGGGTCTTATTCTTTGGGCTTGAAAAGGTTGACTGAAGTTATGTTTATTGCATTATCAATAAACTTTTGTTTATGCTACTGAGAAAAATACTGAATAGGCAAGTCATACCATCATATTTAATTACATGGATTTTAAAGGTGCCTTTGTGTAACCTGTTACACATTTAAAACCCTGTCTCAGTGGATTTGACTATTTTGCAAAGAAATTCTAATCAACATCACAAGTGGTCTCAAACCCAATCTCCAAGTCTCTTCACTACAACTTGCAGTGCCTTCAGAGTCTATTTAAAACACTGTGACAGTAACAAACTGCTTCTTTAAAGTTCACACTGCCATGAGAACAAACAAGCCCCCCTGAAATCCCACATCCAGCAATGAAATAATTTTATAATCTGAAACAATCTCCTTTTTTCTAGGGTATTTCCCAGCATCATTCTGGTCAGATTGTTTTGTTTCTGCTTTTCAACTGTGGTCAATAATCATTTATTTCTCCTAATATTTTCTCAAGTCTTTGTATCTCACTTTGCCCAAATAAAGCATCATTCTTCTTCAAAGTATTTCTTTAATCAAAATATATTAACCGAAAACTTACAATGGACCAAGGCAGAACCTGAACAGCAAAAGTGAGCAAGCAGGCACGTGAGCTGCTCTCCTGGAGGCTTGGTTTCCACTTTTCTCACCCTCAAACTACTCAGATCTTTGGTCCTTTTAAACAGAAAATCCAGTTGCCAAAATTCTGTACAAGCCATAATTTTGTAAAAACAAAACAAGTATTTTGTAAAACAAAAGCTGCTTTAGGCTATCTAAATGCTCTCAGTTGACCTTTCTTTTCATATATTTGTACATTTCTCCCCAATTACAGTTAATGTTCCAGAGGCCTAAGAACGTCCCACTTCCTACAATGTTCTTCAACTACAGGTTCCTAAGCTTAATTTTTAGGCTCTAATTTCTTCACATAATTCTAGAAAACAAGACAACTTAAAATTTCCCACACATGCCTCCCTCAATCTGAATCACAGTCTCTATTTGTATTCCCAACCAAAAGTAGATTATGGAAAATAATATGGCCGGGCATGGTGACACACACCTTTAATCCCAGCACTCAGGAAGCAGAGGCAGATGGATCACTATGAATTCAAGGCCAGCTTGGTCTACAAAGTGAGTCCAGGACAGGCAAGGCTACACAGAGAAACCCTGTCTTGAAAAACAAAAACAAAACAAAACAAACAAACAAACAAACAAAAAACCAAAAAAAGAAAGAAAAGAAAAAAAAAAAACAAAAACAAAAAAATGATATGGCAAGAACATATCAAGTGCACAGCCAATTAAGGTTAGCAATCATAGCTTGTTTCCTTTTAAGCAAATATCAATCTTGAAAATATTTTACTAAATGAAAAGGGCCAGGAGATCCAACATCTCTGAACAATATAGATCTGGTTAGCTCTCACTAAATGTGAGATTGTACAAATAATCCCTCATGGAGTGTCTCTGTATACAGGGCTGGAGAGGTGGTTCAGTGGTTAGAAGTACTTGCTGCTCTTGCAGAGGACCCAGATTCAATTCCTAGCATCTGGAACATTGAGGCTTATAACCATTTAACTCCAATTTCAGGATTTGATACACCAGGCACATGTGGTGCACTTAAGATACATGCAGACCAAAAAAAAAAAAAAAAAAAAAAAAAGATCATGCAGACAAAACAATATATACATAAAATAAATATAATATTAATATATACTTTGTTTAGAACCAAAAGTAATTTATATATTCAATGCACTCTCCATCAAAATTCCAATGATATTCTTAATGAAATCATCCTAATTTTATGAAATTAAAAGGTCCAAAAATTCCCAAGGAAGCAAGAAAGGCCACATATAACCAATGTAATCTTAACCAGGAAGAACACTATTGACGGTATCACAATACCCAACATCAATTGACAAAGAGAGCACTGTACTGGCACAAAAACAGACGCATAGACTGGAACAGAACAGAGGACCCAGAAATAAAGTGACACAGGTGTGACCACGCACTTTTTGACAAAAGTGTCAAAATATATACTTAATTTTAAAAATAGCCTATTGAATAACAGAGTGAAATAATATTTTTATCTATTACTCTGTACAAAAATCAATTCAAAATAGACTGAACAGTTTAATTTAAAGTCTCAAATTCTGAAACTCTTAGGAAAAAATACTTCAAAATAAGCATAGGCAAGAACTTTCTGCACAGAAATCCAATACTATAGCACAAGAAAATAACCTCATGATTTGACAAGTGGAATTACATAAAACTACAAAGGTTTTGTGTAACACAAGAAACTACCAACAAAAGAAACGGACTCTGCCAGCTATATTTCAGACAGGGACTTAATATCTAGAATACAGAATGAACTGCAAAAATGTAAAAGTACATATATATACAGACAAACCAAACTGCCAATCACTAAATAGGAGAACTGTTCATTCTCTGCAAATTAAAACTGTTAAAGGGTTGGGCTGGTACTACATAAACAAATACTAAATTCTGGGCCCCAAAAGCTGGTTACTTTCTCACGTACACAGGTCCACACTGTGCAAACTTTGCTCCTCAATATTCTCTGACTGGTTAAATAAAAGAGTCTGGACAACCTGTAACTGCAAAGAAGATAAGTAGGCAGTTCCCAGGCACAGAACTTGGTTCCACAAGGCAGGAGGAGTAGAGTGAGGAGAAAGGAGAAGATGGAGAGAAAGAATGTGACCTGATGGAGCAGATCCAGTTCAGACTGGATGACACTTTGGCAAGTAACTTGGGAGGGAGCCAGACTAGCTCATAAAATTAAATAAATACATAAATCAGTATGTCTCTATCTCAATTATTGGGGGAGCAGCCTGGTCACAGTAGAGCTTTTTAGAATTAATAACTATTTTTACTACATAAAACATTGAAATTCTATCTCACTTCAGTGAGAATAGCTATAGTAAATAAAATAAAGCAAAAACATAAGGAACCAAACAACAAAAAAGCCCTGGAATGTTGACAAAAAACAAACAACAACAAAAACATATCCAGCCAAGCAGTGGTGCATGACTTTAATCTCAGCACTTGGGAGGCAGAGAATCTTTATGGGTTCAAGGGTAGCCTGGTCTTCAGAGCAAGTTCCAGGACAGGCAAAGCTACATAGAGAACTCCTGTCTCAAATAACAAAAACAAATAAAAAACCATTCACTGTAGGTGGGAGGATAAGCAGGTATAACATCTATGAAAATCAGTGCACTAAGCAACAAGCTCCTTCTGGTGGCGGCTTGCTTTTTAAACATTGTTTTCCACAGTGCTGCCTATGGTTAACAAAGTCAGTCATCCTCAGCCTTAGTATTTGCTATCTTACATTGGGAAGAAACTCTAAAACCCATGGCCTTTGAAGACATGGAAAACAACGAAACATAGAACTACTGTATATATCACAAGTAACAGCTGTACCACAACCAGGCATATACCCAAAGGAGCCTACACCCTCCCAGAGATGCCTGTGTGTCCATGTTTACTGTGGTTCTATCCACAATAAAAAGAAAATGGAATCAGTCTAGATAGCCATCGGCAATAAACAGATAATAAAATGTAGCACATAAAAATATTATTTACCTACAAAGAAAAATTAAATTGTGAAACTTGCAAATTAAGTAAGGTAGCCTAGGTTCAAAACAGCAAATAATATGTGTTTGGTCTCATACTTGGACCTATGAGCGCACACGCATGCGTGTGTGCATGAGTGTGTTGGTATACATTATGAATCTAGAGAGGGGACCAAAAAAAGCAAAAGAGATAGGAAGGGAAGAGGTCAAGAGAACACACCTAACATGAAAGCAGAAAGGGGAGGATGGCGGGGGTGGAGAGGCATAAGGCAGGTAGACAGGGAAGAACAATGGGATCAGTGAGAACAGATGATTATGAAAATGTCATAAGGAAGCCTATTATTTTGTATGCTAATTTAAATTTTTAAAAATAGTACTAGAAGGATAGTTCAGGGGCTAAACGCACTGGCTACTCTTCCAGAGGACCTAGTTCTTATTTCCAGCACCCACTAGCAAACATCTGTAACTCCAATCCCAAGAGATCTAACACTTTTACCCTCCACAGGCACCAGGCAAGAAAGTAGTCCCTAGGCATATATGCAGGAAAAACAAAACACCCATACATACAAACTTAAAATAAAATTTAACTGCCTCTAACAAAAACTCTGGTGCCCTCTGGTGATTTGATTGCTTCCCCCTGGCAGGGAGTCCTGAGGGCACACAGAAGGGGAAGAGGGGGTTGCAAACTATCCAGATGAGACCTAATAGGCTATGGTCAGAGGGCTCCCCTGTCAGATGTCTAGGGGAGGGAAATAGGGCAGAAGGAAGGAGGGTGGGAATGGGAAGATACAAACGAGGGGATAACAATCGGAATGTAAGATGAAATTTTTTTTATTGTAAAAAAATTAAATATATGTATTACCACATATTTTCAAGTAAATAAAATAATTTATATCATTTAAAAATAAAATATAGGAGCTGGAGAGCTGACTCAGCTGTTAAGAACACATACTCTTGCAGAAATTCCTGTTTCCCAGCACCACAGGAGGCTCACAACTATATGTAACTCCATCCCTTTTTTCTGATCTCAGACACCAGGCACAAGTGTGGTACACACACATACATGTAGGTAAAATACCCATACACATAAAGTAAAATAATTATCTAAAAGATAAAATATATGTTTTTCTTTTAAAATAATTCAACTTTGGTGGCCAGATGGCTCAACAGGTAAAGAGGCTTGCCACTAAGGATTGCAACCTGAGTGTGTACACACACACACACACACACACACACACACACACACACACACACAGTGTTTAAGAGCAAAACCAAACACCTTTAAATCATAGTCAAGGAGTCAAAATTAAGATTTCAGCTATAGGGCTAGAAACTTGGCTTAGTGGTTAAAAACAATCGTTGTTGCAAAGGATCCAGCATTGACATGGAAGCTCACCAGCTCCTCATGCATCAGTACCTGTGGTGCACAGACACACATGAAACAAAACACTCATAAGTCTAACAAAAATAAAAAAGACTTCAGCTATTGTGCATATACTGTCAACTCACCAATCTCAGACTTCTTGCTGTAAATCTTGTTTCTAATAGTCTACTGTGCACTGTTACCAAGATA
This sequence comes from Acomys russatus, assembly GCF_903995435.1. Classification (NCBI taxonomy): domain Eukaryota; kingdom Metazoa; phylum Chordata; class Mammalia; order Rodentia; family Muridae; genus Acomys; species Acomys russatus. The sequence continues at coordinate 60,339,053 of NC_067141.1, read as the reverse complement.
TCTTAATATAGTGCTTCTTATGACCCCTTTGTGTGTGGGGGGGGAAGGTCAAGTATATCAAGTATTCTGCGTATCAGTTATTTACATTATGGTGCATAACAGTAGCAAAATTACAGTTAGGAAATAGCAATGAAAATAATTTTACTGGGGGGAAGTGGTCACCACCACATGCAGAGCTATGTTAAAAGGTCATGGCATTAGGAAGGGTTAGAGCCACTGTCTTAATACCTCAAAAAGCCCAACACTCTACTACCTTGTCCTTATCTCCACTGACTATTCCTGTCTTCTTTACCAGAAAAATGGCATCGTGAACAAAGAAAGTGAGGCTTATTCATATCTTACCATCAACTGCCTCACTGAACTACAGTCCTCAATAAAGTAAGCAATCAACAGGTAAATACGTGATACTGATGTAAATATAGTCACTCTACTACCTATATCACTGTATTTGTTTTGAGTCATTTAATAACTTTTATCATAAGATTTTACAATGAAAACTCCATTTTGTGTGCCTGGCATGAAGGCTCAAAGCAATAGTAAATAGAATAGAAAAGGAAGCTGACACCTGATGGAGAGAGATAGCTTTCTGGCTCAGGTCAACCTAGTTTCAGGTATCTAGAAACCAAAACTAGAAATGAAAAGGGTTTTTGGAAATTCTAAATCAGAGAACTGCTTTATATGCAATTTATTATTACTATATATCTTATATAATGCTGTGATAACAACAAACCTAAAAACAAACTGGGAAAAACAAAGCCCAATAAAAACAGTGTCATTAGTAAGTGAAAAAAAAAAAGTGGGGGGGGGGGGGGGCTGGAGAGATGGCTCAGAGGATAAGAGCATCATCTGTTCTTCCGAAGGCCCCAAGTTCAATTCCCAGCAACCACATGGTGGTTCACAGCCACCTGTAAAGAGATCTGTTGTCTTCTTGTGGTGGGCAGGCACACATGTGGGCAGAATACTGTATAAATAATAAATCTTTACCCCCCTCCCAAAAGGACTATATATTTACCAGCTGGAACATTCTCAAAAATTATATTTTTATGTTTACATATAGAGACATGAATGAGATTCATATGTATTAAGTGACCAAACTGTCAAAGATATTAACATATAGGTAGGAGATGCGAATGTAGGTATTTAGAAATTCAAGCGCAGTCAAGTCATTTGTTCTATTATATATGTTACATCTGTCTTCAGTAATTATTCTTAGAAAGAAGCCATTTAAATGTAAATCTGAAGTTGATGAAGGGTGAGTCAATTACACCAGGAGTTTAGAATCTGTGGGTCTCAATCCTTTAGAGGACTTCAGTCATATAAGGTCAAGAAATGCTTATGAATACTAGTTATAAGATGTGTGTGCATTCACACATCCGCGCGCTCGCTCTGTGTGTGTGTGTGTGTGTGTGTGTGTGTGTGTAGGTAGTTAATTTTCTTAAAGATACCAAAAGTATAAATTACAAGACAACAGGTAAGCACAAGATTAAAAGGAGTTTTCATACTTCTTAGGGAGTCATGGAGTTAACTAAATCAGAACTACAAGCTGAATTATTTCCTTCATTTTGATGAAAATGGGAATCTGTATGACTAAAAGCACAGAGATAAAAATTAAAACTTTCACATTATTGAAAGAAAGAAGGTTTACTTTCTAGTCCCCGCATGGCTGATAGGAGCTTTATACTATTAGAGGTTTAATTTTAGTATGACTCTACGGTATTTCAAAACTGTTCATATACTCAACTCTGTATTACTTGTAAGATAATTAAATATGTTCTTAAATTCTATAGGTTAAATATTTGTAAGTTATTTAAAATAGAATCTAAAAGTATGCTCAAAGCGCTATACTTTGTTAAGTATTTAACAAAGAAAGCAGGGAGTCCTCTTTAGTTCCCTGTAATTTCAAAGGCAACTAAATAAAACAGTAATTATAAATCTGCATGATAGAGAAATAGTGTATAGATGGGGTTTTTTGGGAGGGGAATAAAAGAACTACATAGGATGAAAGCATTTTACAAACTATTATTAATTCAAAATATTAATTACAAATTAAGTTAATTATAATGCTCAAGGAAAACACTAAGAAAGCAACTAAAAATATATAGAAGATCTGAGAAAAGGTGAGGATAAATTCAGTGGCAGAATACTTGTCTAGAGAAAAAAAGACTGTTTGTGTGGGGGTGGGTGGAGGGTGTTCCTATTATCCCAGCATCAGTAAAAGAAGAAAAGATCAAAACTAGAAAGTATCTGTACAACACAAAGTACTCAGGAAGGGCTTAAAAACAAACAAAAAACAAAAACAAACAAACAACAAAAAAAAAAACAAACGAACAAAAACCCCTGAAATAGCAATGCAGAAAAACAAGTGACAAAAAAGAGGGCTTTCAATATTACAGAAACATCCAAACTCTCCCATTAAAAGGCATATAAAGGCAGAACAGATTTTGTTTTGTTTTGTTTTGTTTTTAAGACTGGGTTTCTCGGCATAGACCTGGCTGGCCTAGACATCCTGTAGGCCAGACTGACCTTGAACTCAGAAATTTGCCTGCTTCTGACTTCCCTACTGCTAGTTAAGGAACTTAACTTGGTGTTTGAGCCAAGCACAGGTGTTAAGTATTATTGTTTAAAAATTTTAAACTAATGATTTTTTAAAAGTTGTAAACAGCAGCCAAAAAGAGAAATGGACTGGATTAATCTTAGATCCTTTTTTCTGCAAGGGATTTGATCTAACATTTTCAGTAGATCCTGAAACTATCAACAGTGACTCTTCGTGTCACTGTTCTTCCTCTATATACACCAGCCTTATTACTACGATCTGCTTATAAAATAGACACAGCAAGCAATCAGTAACTAATAAGGACAATCAATCACAGCAACATAGTATATAAAGTTGTATAACTTATTTTAGTCCAAACCTCTTCCTCAATCTGTGTAACTATCCTTTAGTTGCATTCAATGGTTTGGTAACACTCGTTTCAGAGTGGCAAAAATCTTTGGGCAGACTCAATGCTTTCTGAACCCCATACTTTAAAAGTTCATTCCTTTTCCCTAGAAACTTAATGCTTTTCCATCCTAGCCAGGAATTTGTATCATGTACTAAGGTGGCTACTGGCAGTTTGTGGTTCAGAGAGCAAAACTAGCACTAATGTCCTTCACAATTTCACAACTAGAACTGTTTTTACTGAAGTTCTTAGGAAAATGAGCACAGTTTTCCTCCCTTATCTACATTTTCACTGAAAAGGAGCACTTTAGTGGCTTCTGTTTGGTTTACTAGAATTGCCAGTAGCATTTGAGCATTGGGCTCATTACTGAATAAAATAAAGGCTAACTGAATACAAGCACTACAATGCCATGACAGTTCATTTGGTAACTCAGATGGCTGCCAAGGACTAATAGACAAGTGGTGTATACAGTGTGGATATGCTAGACCAAAGTGGGACGGCATACTACTAAGGATGATACAATTTAAAACTTAACTTCTAGAATTTCCCATTACTACAGCAACTAAAATAGTGAGAGGAAAACCCCTTGAGATTGGAGAAGGGAGCTATGACACAAAAAGAAAGAGATGCTGCTATAGTCTGAATCTTTGAAAAGCTACCCACCACCATCCACCTTTATGCTGAAACATATTCAACAAGGTCACAAAATTAAGAAACATAAATTTGGGCTGGAGAGATGGCTCAGAGGTTATGGGCACTATCTGTTCTTCCAGAGGTCCTGAGTTCAATTCCCAGCAACCACATGGTGGCTCACAACCATCTATAATGAAATCTGGTGCCCTCTTCTGGCCTGCAGGTGTACACGCAGACAGAATACTGTACAAATAATAAATAAACAAATCTTAAAAAAAAAAACAAAAAAAAAAACAACATAAATTTGAAAGTGATAGGTCACAATGGTAGAGCCTCATAAGACTAAAAGTCTCAAGAGGCCCAAGAGAGATTCTGTACTTTTTTTTTTTTTTTTTTTTTTCGCCACATGAGGACGTAGTTGAAAGGTGGTCATCAATGAATCGGAAAGTAGGGTCCCACTTAAATACACCTAATACACTTACTCCTTTTTCTTAGACTTCTCAGCCTCCAGAACTGTGAAAAGGTAATTTCAGTCCATGGAGCCCAGGCACACGCCTTTAACCCCAGCATTTGGGAGACAGAAACAGTTGGATCTCTGTGAGTTCTAGGCCAGCCTTGTCTACAAAGCTTGTCTAGGACAGCCAGGGCTGTTACAGAGAGAAACCCTGTCTTGAAAAACCTAAAAGGACAGCTCATGGTATTTTAGCAGACTAATAAAATAAACTGCCTCCAGGAGTAAGATAAACCTCAAAAACCATAGATAGAGCATGTAAGATTTTTGAGGTACATACATGCTTTCAAAGTATATACTGCTAAAACCAAACTGCTGTAGGTGATACTAATGAGGATTTGAAAGAATCAGAGAGCTGGTGCTGAAAAGACAGCCCAGCAGTTAAGAGTACTGTCTGCTCTTCAAAGAACTTGTGTTTAATTCCTAGCACTCACGTGGCTCAGAGACATCTGTAACTGCAAGTCCCAGAAAACCCAACACTGTCGTTTGGCCTCCTCAGGTACTATGCATACAGGTGGTACACAAACATACACATAAAAATAAAGGATGGTGGACTGAGAAAAGCCATAATCTCTTTAGATACCTAAGCTATCAGGAACAAAATTTTGCTAGGAATATGGATGGTAATGGCCTTGCTGATGAGATCTCAGAAGAAAATGTTACTGAATGAGGTAAGGATATGCAACCTGTCATAAAAGAGCAAAAAACTTGATTGAACAGTGTCTATGTCTCAGTAGCTTAAGAATTTGAGTGATGAAACTAGATATTTAGCTGAGGAAGGAGGGCTAAAGAAGAAAGCGGTTTCCTCCTGACTTCTTGGAGTGAAATAGAAAATGACTTCAAGATAGAATTGTTTAATTCATTAAGAGAGAAACAAAACTTAACGATTAAAAATAGTTTCTGACTGTGCACATATATTTTAAGGAATGAGGAAAAAGCTTAGCACAGAGCACCAAAGCTGTCGTCAAATGACTACCTAATAACAAGATGACTCCAGTGTTTAATCTCTGTGGATGAAGGTAATCCAGAAATCACAAATACTGACTGCTCTTCTGATTGGAGGATCAGAATGTAAATGGCTCTTCAAGCTTGGAACTACTATAGTGCCCCAACTGTATAAATGCTCAGCAAATCCACACTCAGACCTCAGACTGGTAGAGACTTGACATAATTTGAGCTTGGGGAGCCATGGGCACATACTTCAGATATACAGTCATACCAGAAGTAGGGATGCCCAAGGCTGAGGGGGTATGTCTACCTTTCTAGTGAGTCCAGAAAGTGTGCCTACCCAGGGGTCTGATAAGAGGCATTGAGTAAAACATTGTTCTTGGGAATTAACCAATAAATAATTTTGCTCTATTTGACTTTGTTTTTATAATTGGCACCTATTAGCTCTTTCGTCTTTCCTTATTTCCTCCTATTTTGAATGGGAGTACCCATGTCATGCCTATCCCACCAGCATATTTGAGAAGATAGGCTATCTCAGGCTCAAAGCTAGAAAGCAATGTGTCAGAATAGACTGTCATTTAGTCTTTCTCCTACCTGATTTGATATTTATATGACACTCTGGATATCAGACTTTTGGCAGATACTAATTGAGGTATCAGAGCTATTGGGAGAAAGATATAAATGCATTCTGAGACAAAAACAGAGAAACTCAATGGGGAAACTATGATCAAAATGTTTTAAGTTAAACCAAAATGTTCTGTTGATATGGTGGGACTTTTAGATACTAAAAAGACATTAAAAGCTAAGAAAACATTCTAATTACTGGCCTACAAAAGAGGCCCGAGAACTACCCTCCATCCTTTCACTACTTGAGAACAATGTGAAAAGAACCAAAAGATAACTTTATCCAGAGTTGTCTATCAATATCTTTAAGTTCCCAGGCATAAGAACTTTGAAAAACTAATCTGTTTCTTATAAACCATCCAGACTGTGGTGTTTTGCTATAGAAGCCCAAACACGCTAAGACAGACATTAAGATAAAATATGTTAGCTATGTGCGGTGCCGCTCACCTGTAATCCCAGCACTCGGGAGGCAGAGGCAGGCAGATCTCTGTGAGTTCAAGGCCAGCCTAGATTACAATGCGAGTCCAGAACAGCCAGAGATACAAAGAGAAATCCTGTCTCAAAAAAAGATAAAATATGTTAAGACAATAAAATGGATTTATTTTGTTCTCCATAATGGGAACAGAGTAAAGCCATCAAGAAGACCTAGTACGGCTGAACAGATGACTCAGTGGTCAAGAGCACATGTTGCTTTGGCAGAGGACCTAGATTCAAATCCCAGCACCCATATAGCAGCTAATAACCATCTGTGACTCCAATCCCAGGGGATCCAATGCCCTCTTCTGACATCTACAGGCACCAAGAATCAGGTAGTGCACATATAAACAGGCAAGCAAAACACTCACTCATATAATGAATAGATCTGTGGTGTCCCTGGCCCTCTGGTTCCTCAGATGCTTCCTCCCCACACCTCTGCAGGATTCTCCAAGGTCTACCTAATGTTTGGCTGTGCTGGATGAAGTCTCTCTGATAATGATTCTGCTAGGCTCCAGTCCCAGAACATTCTGTAGGCAGGACAAACTATAGGTGGAAGGTCTTGAGGCTGGGTTGGTGTCCCAATCCCTCCACTTGAGACCTTGCATAGTTACAGAAGATGGCAGGTTCAGGTTGTGTCCCCATTACTAGGAGTTCTGCTACAGTTATCCTCACTCACAGAATCAACTGCCTAGGAACTCATGAGGTTCATGGAGATCAGGGAGCCTATAGGGGTCTGAGCTAGGTCCTCTGCATATATGTTATGGCTAAGTAGCTTGGTGTTCTTGTGGGATTCCTAAGAGAGAGCAGGGGCTTGTCTCTGACTCTTTCGCCTGCTTGTTGTACCCTTTCCTCCTACTGGGTTGCCTCGTCCAGCCTTGATATGATGGTTATTTGCCTTGTTTTATTGTAGTTTATTATGCCATGTTTAGTGGATGTCCCTGGGTGGCCTTCTTTTATCTTTGGGCAGGAGGAGGGAGTGAATATGGGGAAGAGGGAAGAGGGGAGATGGGAGAGAGACTGGAGGAGGAGAAGGAAGGGAAAACTGCACTGGGGATGTAATATATGAGGGAATAAACGTTTTGAAAAATGAATAGGTGTAATTTTTAAAAATTAGCTAGGTGTGGTAATCCACAGCTTTAATCCCAACACTTGGAAGTAGAAGCAGACAGATCTCTATTGAGTTTTGAGACCCACCTGGTCAATGCAGTGAACTCCAGGCTACCCAGGGCTACCCAGAGACCTGTCTCAAAAAGGGGAAAAAAAGGGGGGGGGGGGGAGTACGGGAGCAGGAGGAGGAAGAAGGAAGAGGAGAATGGGTTAATGACCACCACCACCTAGTAATTAAAATATGCACCTGATAAAAGATCCCAGAATATATGAAGCAAAAATTAACAAAACAGAAGGGAGAAGTAGTTTGATAATAATAGCTAGGAACTCAATGTCTCACTTTCAACTAAGCAGAAGATACCTGAAGCATCTCTATTAATCAACTAGACTTCAAAGAAATGCATAGAACTCACCAACCAAACCTAGCCAAATATATATTCTTCTCAAGTACACAGAACATTCTCCAAGACGGTATGTTAAGCCAAAACAAACAACTCAATACATTTGAAAAGTCATAAGTCGCATAAAGTATCTTCTTCAACTACAATACAATGGAATTAAAGATTAACAGAAAAATTGACAGATATAAAAATTAACATATTCTTAACCAACCAGTTAGTCCAACAAGTAGCCACAAAACAAAGTAAGAAAGTATGCAATAAAAACAATAATGTAAAAAGAAATACAGTATCAAAAGCTTATATACAGTCAAAATCTTCAGAAGGAAGTTTCTATGTGTAGCCATCTACATTTTTAGAAAATGAAGACATTTCTAAAATTAATAGCCAACAGTGCCCAATGTCTTACCACAATCCATCTTCAAAAACAGAAGAGGAAGAAGAAGGAGACCAACAACAAGAACAAGAACAAGAAGAAAAACAGCAAGAAGAAAAACAGGAGAAGGAAGAGGAGAAGTTGTTGTTGTTGTTGTTGTTGAAAGGCTACACAGAGAAACCCTGTCTCAAACGCCCCCTCCCCCCGGAAAAAACAAACAAACAAACAAACCAAAAAAACCACCAAGCCCAAGGCCTTAGCTCAACTGATGCAAGTTAGAGGCACCTTAGCCCCAACACCTGCCATAATGAGAACTAAGACATAATCCATCAAAGACCTAGTCCATAGTTTCAGGATGAGGGATATTCCTCAACATACTACTAACCTTCCTTTTTGGCTTCTGCAGTTCCATGCTTCTCACTAACTGCTCTTGCTAACCAAAGTGTGTCAAACAGGTTATAGTTTTGGGGAGGAAGATGTCAAGTGAATTAACTTTAAAAAAAAGAAAGAAAGAAAGATTCAAGAAAAACTGTACCGGAATTGGAGAATGTGGAGGCCATGGAACATCTTAATAATAGTGAGTCTCTGTATATATTAAATCCTTTGTTAATTTATCTCAAAAAAAAAAAAAAAAAAGGGCAAAGAATGATGACATCCAAGATGCATGATTTGGTGATTTGGTCAAGCTCCCCATGCAGTTGCCAGCAAGCAATACAGACTTTCTATTCAGCTTTAAAAGCATCCATGTATTCTGTGAAGAAGTTACCTCACAACAACGCAAACAAGCAATATGAAGAAAATAAGAGTAGGGGAAAGCTGAAAGTGTAGTTTAGTGGAAAAACATTGCAAAACAAAACATGTTAAGGCCCTGGACTGATGATTGCAAGAAAAAAATAAAACAGCAACAAACAAAAACCAGGCTAGGCCAGGCAGTAGTGGGCACACGTCTTGAATCCCAGTACTCAGGAGGCAGAGGCAGGTGATTTCTAAGTTCCAGGACAGCCTGGTCTACAGAGTGAGTTCCAGGACAGCCAGGTTGTGATTCTTTTCCTAGTAGTCACTGAACTGCACTCCACCATGGCCTCTTGGTCCTGAAGTTCTGCTATATGGTGAGTGGCACTTCCCTAGTCTTTTCTTCTGCTCTTTTCTGAACAGCTTTATTTGGCAGGTTGACTTGATGTTCACTGGAGAGGGTTTCTAGTTCAGCTTTGATTCTCAGCTTTTTTGCATGCTTCCCAAGTTTATTTTTCCAGGGACCTCTAGATTATTTATTTATATTTTTATTTTTTAAAGACAGGGTCTCTCTACATAGCTCCAGCTGTCCTGGAACTCACAGCTTGGCTTTGATTCTCAGCTTTCTTGCCTGCTTCCTAAGGTTAACTTTTCTAGGGACTACTAGATTGCTTGCTTATTTGTTTGTTTTTTTAAATGAGGTCTCTCTACATACCAGTTATGAAGTAGCAACAAAAATAATTTTATGGTTAAGGGTCACAATATGAGGAACTGTATTAAAATCATAGCATTAGGAAGGTTGAGAACCACTGGCTTTGAATTATATACACCCAACAAAGCTTCTGTCATAATCCAAGTAGAAATACCAATTTTTCATGATAAAAGTGGGCTTTTAAAAATTATGAGCAAGTAGCTGACTCTACAGAAAATACTTTAAGGAACCTTCAGACTGAAGAAAAAAAACAATCCACTCACCAGGCCAGAGGAAAGAACAAACCATGCTAGAATAATACTTAAGCATGAGAGGAAGAAAGAAAACACAAAAATCAACTACAAACCCCAACAAAATAAAGAAATCAATACACCTTTCAACAATAACTCTGAATATGCAGGTGTTAATTACCCAATCTAAAGGTACAGGCTAGTAGAATGTATAAAAAAGCAGGCGCCATCTGTTTTTGTCTTCATGAAACACACCTCATCACAGAAAACAGACTACCATCAGGTGAAGAATTGGAAAAAGTATTCTGGGAAAATGAGCCTAGGAAACAAGCAGGTGTTGCTGTTCTAGTATCTGACAAAACAGACTTCAGACAAAGACTAGAAAAGAAAGTCACAAAAAAAAAAAAAAAAAAAAAAAAAAAAAAAGAAAGAAAGAAAAAAGAAAAGAAAAGTTACTTTGTTCTTATTAAGGGAACAATCCATCTAGAGGTCATTATGATTCTAAACATTTATGCCCTAAACACAAGTGTGTCCAATTTCATAAAACAAATGCTACTTGACATAAAGTCACAGAGTAAGCCCAACACAACAGTCGTATGTGACTTCAAAACCTCATTCTCATCGGTTCATGTCATATCAAAAAACAAACAAACAAACAAAAAAAGCCTGAGAAATGTCTGAGTTAACTGACATCATAAATCAAATGCAGTTCAAACCTACAGAATGTTACATCCAAACAAGGCAGAATAGACATTTTTCTTAGTAGCCAACGGAAAACAGATAATTTGTTAGGGCACAAAGCAGATCTTAACAAATGCAGGGAAATAGAAATAATTCCTTGTATTCTATTTGACCACAACAAAATAAGACAGCACATCAACAACAAGAAATACAATAGATGGGCCGGGCATGGGTGGTGCACGCAGAGGCAGGTGTATCGCTGTGCGTTCAGGCCAGCCTGGTCTACAAAGCAAGTCTGGGACAGCCAAGGCTACAGAGAAACCCTGTCTCAAAAAACAAAAACAAGAAAGACAGACATAATATGTACAAATTTCAAAACACTTTTGAATCAGTCTGAAGAAATGAAGGATATAAAAAAATTTCAAACAAAAACAAAAATACAACACACCAAAACCTATGGAAAAACAATGAAAACAGTCCTAAGTCTATACACAAAACAAAGCTGGCTCTTTTTGTCTGTTTTTAATTTTTTTTTTTAAGATTTATTTTATATGCATGAGTATTCTGCCTCATGTATGTATATGTACCATGTGGATGCCACTAGGTCAGAAGGAATTGGCTCCCATTGATGGAACTATGTTTGGTTGGAAGTCACCATATGGGTACTGTGACCAAACCCAAGTCCTCTGAAATGCTTTCACCCACTAAGCCATTTTCTAGGTTCTTTGTAAAGATAAACATGGTAGACAAACTCTTAGGCAAACCAAAAGAAAAAGACCCAAATTAATAAAATTAGATATAAAAGGGGAGCCATGATAACAGTAGTGAAATTTAGAAAAATCATTACATATGTATGTCTATGTGAATGTATGTGCACTACATGTGCACAACAAGGCCACATAGGCCAGAATGCATCAGCTCCCAAGAAATAGTTACTGACATCTGTGAGCCATCTGATTTAGGTCCTCTATACAAGTGGTAAGTACTCTTAACCACTAAGCCCAAAGCTACCTGGATTTTGACAAGGATGGCTGTAATGAAAATTTTGGTGTCTTTAAAAACTCAGTAATGTTATGTAAACATGTTTTTGTTTTAATCCCAGGGGTGAGTTTGTCCACACCCCTGCCTGCTGCGTGCTCTAGCAGGGGTGTGATTCTGCTAGCTGAAAATAGTTTAATTTGGGGGACTCTAGAGAGGAATAAGACCAGAGTCCTCAGGAGGCAGAGGCAGGCAGATCTCCTGAGTTTGAGGCCAGCCTGGTCTACAAAGTGAGTCCAGGACAGCCAGGGCTGTTACACAGAGAAACCTTGTCTCAAAAAACAAACTAAGAAAAAGACCAGAGCCCCAAGAGAGGAGGCACCACTGTTTCTCCTGCCAGTTCCTGCTGCTGCTATTGCTGGTTTGTCAAGAGGTCATGAGAAAAGAGACGATAAAAAGAAATTGGAGGCCCTATTTATTAATTGTTGATATTAGAGCCTGAGCTATTGGTGTTCTGTTCAGAAGTTTTATACTATACCAATGAATTCAAAGCTCTTCCCCATTTTTTCTTCTAATAGATTTAGTGTCTCTGGTTTTATATTAAGGTCTTTAATCCACTTGGACTTTGGTTTTGTGCAGGGTGATATATATGGATCTATTTGCATTTTTCTACATGTAGCCATCTAGTTAGACCAGCACCATTTGTTAAAGATGCTATCTTTTTTCCATTGTATGGATTTGGCTTCTTTGTCAAAAATCAAGTGCCCATGGGTGTGTGGATTTACTTCTGGGTCTTCTATTCAATTCCACTGATCAACTACTCTATTTCTATGCCAGTACCATGCCATTCAGTTACTGTTGCCATATAGTACAGCTTGAGGTCAGGAATGGAGATTCCTCCAGAAGATCTTTTATTGTACAGGATTATTTTAGCTATTCTGGGTTTTTCCCCCCATATGAAGTTTCAAATCTTTCAAGGCCTGTAAAGAACTGTTGGTATTTTGACAGGGGTTGCATTGAATCTGTAAATTGCTTTTGGAGATCTTTCCATCTTCTAATAGCTTCAATTTTTTTCTTCAGAGATTTGAAGTTTTTTTTTTTTTTTTTAAATATATATACAAGTCTTTCACTTGCTTGTTTAGACTTACACCAAGATACTTTATATTACTTGTGGCTATTGTGATGGGTGTAGTTTCCCTAATTTCTTTCTCAGTCCATTTCGCATTTATATCTGGGTGGGCTACTGATTTTTTTAAATTAACTTTGTATCTGGCCTTTTGCTGAAGGTGTTTTATCAGCTGTAGGAGTTCTCTGGTGGAATTTTTGTGGTCACTTGTGTACATTATCATATCATCTGCAAATAGTGATACTTTGAATTTCTCAGTTCCTATGTTGATCCCCTTGAGATCATGAGATCAACAATTAATAAATGGGACCTCATGAAACTGAAAAGCTTCTGTTAAGCAAAGGACACTGTCATCAGGACAAAACGACATCCTATATACTAGGAGAAGATCTTCACCAACCCTACATCTGATAAAGGGCTAATATCCGAACTATATAAAGAACTCGGGAAATTATAAACACCAGCAAACCAAATAATCCAATTAAAAAATGAGCCACAGAGCTAAACTGACAATTCTCAACAGAGGAACATCAAATGGCCGAGAAACACCTAAAGAAATGTTCAACATCCTTATTTATTGGGGACATGCAAATCAAAGCAATTCTGGGATTCTATCTTACACCTATCAGAATGGCTAAGTTCAAAAACTCAAGTGATAGCACATCCTAGAGAGGATGTGGAGAAAGGGGAACATTCCTCCATTGCTGGTGGGAAGAAGGGAAGGTGTGAGAAGGGTAAAGATATACATTTTCACCATATAGATGTGTGAACACATACAGGGTGTAAGATGGCTCAGTGACTGAAAGAGCTTGCTGTTAAGTTTGATTCTGGAACCCACATGATGGTAGAACCAATTTCCACTGGGTATGGTAGAAGTTGAGGGCAGCCTGGTCTATAAAGCAAGTCCAGGACAGTCGAGGCTACACAGAGAAACTCTGTCTTAAAAAGCCAAAAAGAACCAATTTCTATGGATTGTCCTCTAACTTTCACATGTCCACAGCGGCACTTGACCCATTCCTACCCATTCACTCAATCCCATATCCCACCTGCACAAATAAATGTAAAAAGTTGTATTTTTCAAAAGTAAATCTTAATAGTACAACATAATCCAGTATTCTACATTGAGGTACACACTCAAGAGAAAGACAAGCAAAAACTTATGCATGAATGTTCACAGAAATATTATTCATGATAGTCGAAAGTAGAAATCTTCAAGTGTCTGTCAGATAAAAGATAACTTCAAGCCAGGCATGGTGGTGCACACCTTTAATCCCAGCACTCAGGAGGCAGAGGCAGGCGGAACAAGGTGAGTTCAAGGCCAGCCTGGTCTACAAAGCAAGTCTAGGGCAGCCAAGGCTACACAGAGAAACCTTGTCTTGAAAAACCTAAAAAAAAAAAAAAAAAAACCTCACAACGAAACATTATTCAGATATGAAAGTAACTGTTAAAAGATTGAAAGTGCCTCCACCACCCATTCATATTGTAAAAACCCTAGTTTCATCCTGGCTATATTTGGAGATTAAAAACTCTAAAGGAGCAATAAAAATTAAGTCATAAGGATGAGGCCCTACACCAATAGAATTGAAATCATTAGGAAAGATACCAGGTAAAGTGCACACATGTATCAATCTGTTCTCTCATACAAAGGAAAGGCTATGTGTAATAAGAATGAGGAAACAGAGAGAGCACCCCCAGCAGGAACTAGCTCTACTGAACTATGATCTTAGAACTGTGTAGAAATAATATGTGTCCTTGAAACCACCCTGTCTGTGCTGTTTTGTTGTGGTAACCCAAGCTGCCCAATCACACAAAGGAAGTAGTGAAACATAACACAGCCTGCAAACTTCTAAAACACAAGGAAGCCAGATATGGCAGGCAGCATATCACTATCGCATTTAAATATAACATCCAAAACAGGCAAATCCACAAACAAAAAGGAAGCTAGTGGAGGCCAGGAAATGAGAATAGTCGTGACTGTAAAGTAAGTATGAAGTATCTTCTGGGGATGAGTAAAACATCCTGCAAGTAAACAGTGGTGGTAGCTGTGTATCACTGTGAATATATTAAAAAGCAACTGAATTATGTAATTGAAAAGGGTTCAACTGATAAATTCCATATTAATTCTCAATGAATCAAGAACAGAACATGAATAGAATCAATAATTTCTAGTAATTACATATAGAATTACTACCTACATAACATTCTCAAAGAACAGAAGTTGCCAGAGGGCTACTAGAAAAGAAAGCTTCTCACATCACCTAGAAGGACTGGGGCAGGAAGATGACGAGTTTCAGGCCAACCTAAGCTACAAAAACAAGACTCTACTGAAACTTGTACTATTATGTATCCTAACTGTGGTACACAAGAATTTCTCATATGCAATAAGAGTCCCAGAACTATACATAAAGAATTGTAGACTTTTCTGTATCTTAATTTTAGAAGTTAAACATCTCTACCAGCCCAGTCTACAAAGTGAGTCCAAAACAGCCAGAGCTATACAGAGAAAACTGTCTCAAAAAAACAAAAACCAAGAAGTTAAACATTTCCTAAAAGATACCTATTACCCAAATCTATTTTGACTACCCAAAAAAAAAAAAAAAAAAAAAAAAAAAAAAAAAAAAATCCCTGACTGGTGTTAACAGTTTTGTATTGTCCATGGTTATTTGTAAAGCATCACTTGCTGAGCTATGTGGATTTTTTTCCACATATATTTCATTATCTAACCACCTACTACTGATCTTCCCTTAACTCTTTTGTTTGTTTGAGATAGGGTCATTTACTTCAAGCTTGTCTCAACCTATCTATATAGGGGAGGGTAGCTTTTTGCTCTGTAATATATGTAAACACTTCAAAATACTATAATCATACAATCATATATGAAATACTGTATAAGTAAGCTATATAATCAAGTGTTTAAGGAGATACTACTTTTCTTTTTAAGTGATTATGTGCATGTAGTCATGTATTCTAGTGAGCTACACTTCCAGTGCAGATTTTACATTTATTAACCTCTAAATTAAGCCATTCCATCAAGACATTATACTGCACACCATAAATACACAAAATTTTCATTACTTAAAATAATTAAGCTAGAGCCGAGCGTGGTGGCCTACACCTTTAATCCCAGCAATCGGGAGGTAAAGGCAGGCGGATCACTGTGAGTTCAAGGCCAGCCTGGGCTACAAAGCGAGTCCAGGACAGTCAAGGCTACACAGAGAAATCCTGTCTCGAAAATACAAAAACAAAAAAAAAAAAAAAAACAAAAAAAAAAAAGGAAAGAAAGAAAAGAAAAGAAAAGAAAAAGAAAATGAAAAAAATATATATAATTAAGCTAAAAATCAAACTCAGCCATCAAGATGGCTCAGGAGGACCCATATGATAGAGAAAATGAAGTCCTGCAGGTTGTCCTCTGATCTCAATGCCCTCCCTCTCCAAAAATAAAGAAGCAAATAAGTAATAAGGTAATAAAAGCAAGAAACTATCGTGAGAGAATGAGAAGACAAAACAGAAAAAAATTTACAGAAGATAAATATAATAAGGGAGGTGGTGCAGGCCTTTAATATCAGCACTCTGAAGGCTGAGATAGGTGGATCTGAGTTTGAGACCAGCCTGGTTTACAGAGTGAGTTCCAGGACAGGAGGACTACACAGATAAATCCTAGCTCAAAAAAAAAAAAAAGAAAGAAAGAAAAGAAAAGGAAAGGAAAGGAAAGACAGAAAAAATAAAACAGATACCATCTCTACAGCTTTTTATTACCATTTGTAGCTTATTATTGATTTTTTTTAATACATAAAAATAAAATTTTCTGTTCCTTCTGGTTTGTTTTTGGGAAAGAGTCTTTCTACAAACTCAGTGATCCTACTGCTTTAGCCTCCAGTTTCTGTGAGTTCAGGTGTGCGCTACCATACTAAGCTCAAGTAACAAAATTTAAAGGTACTAAAATGCCTATTACATATAACAACCTGTGTGTAGATGACTTGGAATAAGCTCTGGGTCCATGCCAGATTTCCCACTCTATTTTTTACTATAATGATACCACATGGAATGAAAGCCAAGGAAAATAAAATGCATCTGGTCTTGGGAACTAAGCAGTCAGGCTTGAGTTGTGCTTGGATGAGAGAAAGAAAAGGAAAGCATCACTGCCTGATGGTTTAAAACCTGAGTCCTAGCCAGGCGTGGTAGCACACGCCTTTAATCCCAGTCCTCGGGAGGCAGAGGCAGGTGGATTGCTGGTGAGTTCGGGGCCAGCCTGGTCTACAAAGTAAGTCCCGGACAGCCAAGGCTACACAAGGAAACCCTGTCTTGGGAAAAAAAACAAAAACAAAAACAAAACAATATGGGTTTGACTCTGAGCTCTGCTTTTTCTTCATGTAGAACCCTGGGTAAGTTCCTTATTCCTTTATGCTTCATGTAAGACAGGTATGGTGATAATAATCTACTTATTTTTATGAGGACTGAACATTTAGGTAGAATAACCAACACAGAATGGATGTTATACACATCTAGAGTAAACAGGAAAAAAAAATCAAAACAAAAACTATCACAAACAAATCAGGAATAACAGGGTGATAGAGTAAAACTTTGCATGGTTACCAAACAACATGAGACTGGCAGTGAAGGGACACTTCATTCATGCCTGTTATCTCATAAACCCTTGATAACTCAATGAACACTTATATGGCAGATACTCATAACTGACCACCTTTAAACTCTCCTAAGTCTCCCTCTTCTCAGTAAATGACAACTTTGAACTTCCAATTGCTTAAAGCAAAACCTTTAAAGTCTTCTCGTTCTCCATATTATTCCCTAGGGAAACGGTTGGGTCCAAACCCTCAACCTGCCCACTACATACAGTCTTAACACCTCCCCTCTTTCTAGTACTACATGAATGGAACAGCCTTGACCTCTCACAACCTGCTGAAACACAATGATGAACTTACCATGCATCTGGGCCAACACCCCTGGCTCGCATTCCCAATCCCCAGACTCTTGTCCTATTTTTCAAAACATCAGCTAGTTTGCTAAAACTCAAGCAGATCTCATCACATCACTCTCACGCTAACACACCTTCCAATGATGACAACTTCGTTCACAGTAAAAGTGAAGGTTCTCACAAGAGCCTACACAGTTCCTCACGCCAAAGTCTGAAGTCACCAAACACTTTTGCTCTAACATGGTCCTCAAAAGATTTTGGATTTGGGAGTTCTTCAGATTGGGAATACAGAACTCAATCACTAAATATGTACGTAAATATTCCAAAACCTAAACACCTCTGATCTCAAGCATTTCTGTAGTGTTACATGGCTTGCTTTAAGTTTGGGTGAATGTTTTTAGATTAGAATATAGTTTAAAGCAGTGCTTTAGCCTATTTCACAAAATCAAAAAGAAAGCCAGGCATGGTGGTACATGCCTTTAATCCCAGCACTTGGGAGGATGAAACAGGTGGATCACTGTGAGTTCGAGGCCAGGCTGGTCTACAAAATGAGTCCAGGACAGCCAGGATAGCCTAGAGAAACCCTGTCTTGGGAAAAAACAAAACAACAACAAAACAAAATCAAGAAGAACATGATAGTTGTGCATGAGGGCACAGACCTACATAACCCACCAATCTAGATAATGAGACAGGAAGAATGCATGCTCAATGCCAAGCACTCTGCCACATCATCCCTAGGTCCTGCTTTTCAAGGTGTTGTTATGAGAAGAAAGTGGAGAGATGGCTCAGTGGCCACAAAGGCATGTACTTCAGCACCCATGTCAGAGGGCTCATAATCACCTATAAATAACTCTGGCTCCATGAGATCTCATTCTCTTTTCTGTCCTCATGGGTCCCTATACTCAAAAACACATACTTACATTAAATAAAGTATATCTTAAATGAAATCAATGGGGGCTGAAGTGATGGCTCAATGGTTAAGAGAATTCACTGCTCTTATAGACGACCTAGGTTCGGTTCCCAGCATTCACAGGACGGCTCACAAACCACCCGTAACTCTAGTTCCAGGAGATCCAATACCTTTTCTAGCCTCCTCAGGCATCACATATGTGATACCATTCATATTTGCAGACAATACACTTCATATACATAAATAAATACAAAAAGTAATAGTGTCATTATGAACACTGGATTCTTATTGATCTGATGTGACCTAATATCTACTGCAATCATTTCTTTATATAGCTGGAAACGTCCAGCTTAGACTAGCAATAATACCTTTAAGATGGCCCCTTTGATACTTCAAATTAACCAGCAAAACTTTCTACCTTACAGTTTCAAATTCCTGAATTAAATTTAAGGTTATATTATTTGTATTTACTGGACTTTTGTAATTCTTTCTGAGTTGCTTATTCACTTCCTTGTCTGTATGTTCTAACAGAATATCAATCCCTTTGCTTTCTGAGGTTTAAGAATTCATTTAATATACAGCAAAAAATGAGTATAGATTGTATAGAGGTAGAAAAATAAGAGCACAGATCTACTTACAGAATTGCAAGCAGTTATGAAGACTGTCCCGGTCAGTGGCAGCATTTAAATGCTGTATGAGCGTTAGTTGCTATTATGCTGGTTACTGAGACATGCAGCTAAATTAAGTTAAATAGTAAGCAATAAACTAAACATTCCTGAAAGCTTAGACTTTATCATTAAGATTATGAGGATCCAATGAAGGACTTCTGACATAATAATGACATGATGTTTAGAAAAAGGACACTGGCAGTGTCAAAGATGAGACAAAACAAAATACACAAGAACCACAAAGAATCTTTAATGATGTACACAAAATATGAGGCTCTGCACACATCTTGCAAGATCTCTTAGCATACTGATCATCACTAAAAGACACGAAACTTTTAAAAAAGATTATTTTATGTGTATGAATATGTACATGTACCATGTGTGTGTGGTGCCCAAAGACGTCAGAAGATAAAAGTAATTATGAGCCGCTATGTGAGTGTGGGAAAATTGAACCCAAGTCCTCCATAAGAGTAGTAAGTGTGGGGCTGGAGAGATGGTTCAGCAGTTAACAGCACTGGCTCTTCTTCCAGAAGTCCTGAGTTCAATTCCCAGCAACTACATGGTAGCTCACAACCATCTATAATGAGATCTGGTGCCCTCTTCTGGTGTGCATGAAGACATTGTACTCATAAATATACAATAAATAGATAGATCTTTGAGAGAGAGAGAGAGAGAGAGAGAGAGAGAGAGAGAGAGAGAGAGAGAGAGAGAGAGAGAAAGAGAGAGAGAGAACGCGCTAGTCTTACAGGACATGAGCTGCACATCTCTAGTAAATATTCCTGGTCTTGCCAAGTGTGGTACCCATCTTTAATCCCAGCACTTGTGGGATAGAGCCAAGCAGATTCTATGACTTTGAAACCAGCCTGGTCTACATAGTAATTTCCAGGGCAGCCAAGGCTACATAGTGAGACTCTACCTCTCAACATACCCTCCTCCAAATATTCCTAGTTTGGCTGTCATGCTTTCCAGGTGGGTAAAAACTCACATCTAGTAATTATTTCAATGAAAGTCTTCCAAAGTTAGGCAGTGCCTTACATCTTCTTTTCCACAGCAAGAAAAGCTGAAAGCTTGTAATGCCCCCACCAGCAATCTTGAGAACTCTTTCTAGTAGCTCCACCATGCTAGTCGCTGTTTTTCCCACCTTTAACCCCAACAAATATTTTAGTCATTGCTTACATGTCAGGAAAACTTATTTAGTACTGAGTACACTTAATAGTCAACTTTTACAAAAGTGTAAAAATTAGGATTAAAGTAATTTACAAATTCAGTAAGTCAAGAAAGAAGTACTAAAAAGAAAAATTTGAATGCTAACTCCATCTTTTAGGCACAAGTAGTCATTATCTAAAACTGAAAGTTGAGCTGGGATATAGCTTAGTAAGTAGTATATCATTTGCTTAATACGTACATGGCACAGGCTCAATTCCCAGTATGTCACAGCCCGCCCCACATGGCAGTTCACAGCCATCTGTAACTCCAGTTCCAAGGAATCCAATGTCCTCTTTTGACCCAATAGGCACTAGACATGAATACAGTGAACATTCACCAGGCTGTGCTGGTTTGAATACGCATGGGCCCCATAAGCTCATATATTTTAATGCTTGGTCATCAGTTAATGGAACAATCTGGGAAGAATTAGGAGATTTGGCCTGGATGGTGGAGGTGTCACTTGGGTTAGGCTTTGAAGTTTTAAAAACCTACACCAGACCCTGTCTCTCTGTCTCTCTGTCTCCCTTCCCATCCCCTCCCTCTGCCTACTGCCTGCAGATCAGTATGTAAAGCTCTTGGCCACTGCTCCAGCACCATGTCTCTCTGCTTCCTGCCACACTGACCATGGACTAGTGCTCTAAAACTGTAAGCATGTTCCCTAACTAAATACTTTCTTTTTAAAGCGTTTCCTTGGTCATGGTGTCTCCTCACAGCAATAGAACACGAACTAAAACACAAGCCAAACACTCACACATAAAATAATAAGCCAGGTACAGTGGCACATGCCTGTAATCTCAGCACTCTGGGAGGCAGAGGAAGGAGGATCTCTGTGAGTTCGAGACCAGCCTGGTCTACAAAGCAAGTCTAGGACAGCCAAGGCTACACAAAGAAACCCTGCCTCAAAAAAAAAAAAAAAGAAAGAAAGAAAGGATAAATCTTAAAAAGAAAAGTCTATCTCCTAAAAAACAAAAACCACAATCGTAGTGACTTAAATCTTTCCTTCAAAATTTTTTCCTTACAAACTCTAATATTCCTAGGAGATGACAACAGTGTTGCTTGTAAACTAACACTTATCTAAAGGTAGCCATGTCTTCAATTTCCCTGCCTCTTAAAATCAAGCAAATTACAGCTTGCTTAAAAGTACAAACATGAAAACAACTCTGAGATTCCATCTTACACCCATCAGAATGGCTAAGATAAAAAATTCAAGTGACACCACATGCTGGCAAGGATGTGAAGAGGAACACTCCTTCATTGCTGGTGGGAATGCAAACTTGTACAACCACTTTGGAAATCTATCTGGCACTTTCTCAGAAAACTGGGAATAGGGCTTCCTCAAGACCCAGCTATTCCACTCCTTGGAATATACCCAGAAGATGCTCCACCACACAAGAACATTTGCTCACCCATGTTCATAGCAGCCTTATTCATAATAGCCAGAACACAGAAACAGCCCAAGTGTCCCTCAGTAGAAGAATGGATAAAGAAACTGTTGTACATTTACACTATGGAATACTACTCAGCTATTAAAAACAAGGAAATCCCGAAATTTGTGGACAAATGGATGGGACTAGAAATGATCATACTGAGTGAGTTAACCCAGAAGCAGAAAGACTCACATGGTATACACTCACTTATAATTGGGCACTAACCCAAAAGGCATGTCCCATGAAAGTCTTCATTTACCAAGAGATTGGGACAGATGTGAGGACATCGCACTGGGACTCTAGGTAAGACAAACATAGGAGATGGGGAAATAGAAGGACCCAGAAGGTCCTAGAAACCTACAGGAAGAACATCGTTACGGGTGGATCGGGGCCCAGGGGGGTCTGCTCAAACTATTGCACTAACCAAGGACAATACAAGTAGTAAACATCGAACCCCTATTCTGATCTAGCCAATGGACAGGACATTCTCCACAGCTATGTAGAGAGCGGGAACTAACTCTGACATGAACTCTGGTGCCCCATATTTGACCACCTCCTCTTGGTGGGGAGGCCTGATGGCACTCAAAGAAAGAATAAGCAGGCTACCAAGATGAGACTTGATACCCTATGACCATACAGTGGGGGAGGATGTCCCCCTCAGTCACTGACATAGGGGAGGGAAATAGGGTGAAAGTGGGAGGGAAGAACAGGAGGATACAAGTAATGGGATAACAATTGAGTTGTAATCTGAATAAATTAATAAAATAAAAACAAAAAACAAAGCACAAACAGCACAATAAGTGCATTTTCATTTTTATTAAAATTATTGCTGTTGGGGCTGGAGAGATGGCTCAGAGGTTAAGAGCACTGGCTGCTCTTCCAGAGGTCCTGAGTTCAATTCCCAGCAACCACATGGTAGCTCACAATCACTTATAATGAGGTCTGGTGCCCTTTTCTGGTATGCAGGTGTACATGTGGGCAAAATACTGTATACATAATAAATAAATATTTTTTAAAATACCAGAAAAAAAGAACAAAAAAGAAAGAAAGAAAGAAAGATCCAAGCCACAGTAGTTTGCAGATATTTGTCTTCCTTCTACACTGAAGAGCAAATATCTTAATCCCTTAAACACGACTTTTTCTTTTTCTTTCTTTCTTTCTTTTTTCTTTTTTTTTGGCAACTATTTTTATGTGATCAGATCTGTGGTTAAGTGCCTGCCTACATTTCTCAACATGTTATCTCAGATCTTCCTTCAGAAATATCGCTGATAGCAAGGTAGAAGCTACCAATACACCTGCTAATTCCAGGGTACAGACTATAATGCAACAAAAACAGCAGCTTTATAAACTTAAAATATTTTTTGAAATGAAGACCTTTTAAAATGTTTTGAAGTATTAACTATGGAATGAAGCTGTTAATTGAAAAAGATAAAACTGCAACTCTCCCTGGGTATTACATATTCCCAGAAAATAATATATCCTCTCTGTAAACTATGGTGATTTCATCCATGCCACTTGCCTTAGGGCAAATGTTAGGGCTTCTGAGCTTAGTTCCAATCTCTTTGTTTTTATGTAAGTCATTATAAAAAAACAAAAGGGTAACCTAGTTTATACGTCTTCTAAGGAGATTGCTATAATAAGCTCTAAAGCAAACCAAATTATTATTGACTGATGTGCTCTCAACTGCAAAGCTTTGTCTTCCACCCAGGATTATTTTTTCCAATAACTCACAGTACTTCTGTTTTTTGGTCTGATTTTAAGGCAAGATATAACATGTAACTCAGGCTTGTCTTGAAATTTTAACCTTGTCTTAGTCTACCCAGTGGTGATATTAGCTCTATAGTACCAAACCAGGTTTGGTTCCACAGTTCTTCCAATGAGTAGAGCAAGATAAACTACTATTAAAACTTGTGGATTTCTAGCCAGGCTTTTCAATGCCCAAATTCTTTAAAGTCATAGGTACCAGCTGGGTATGGTGGCACGTGCCTTTAAGCCCAGCACTCGGAGGCAGAGGTAGGAGGATCGCTGTGAGTTCAAGGCCAGCCTGGTCTACAAAGTGAGTGTAGGACAGCCAAGGCTACACAAAGAAACCCTGTCTTTAAAAAAAAGTCATAAGTACCTTAGCTCCAAACAGAATGGGAGCTAGAGATATGGCACCGCAGTTAAGAGTATTTACTGGGGCTGGAGAAATGACTCAGAGGTTACGGGCACTGACTATTCCTCTGGAGGTCCTGAGTTCAATTCCCAGCAACCACATGGTGACTCACAAACATCTATAATGTGATCTGATGCCCTCTTCTGGCCTGCAGCTGTACATGCAGGCAGAGCACTGTATACATAATAATAAATAAATCCTTAAAATAAAAGAATACTCAGTGTTTTCAGAGAGGACCCAGGTTCGGTCTCTAGGACTCATTTGTTGGCTCACAACCATCCATAACCCTGGTTCTAGAGGATCCCAAAAACTCTACTTTTACCTCCCTATGCACCAGGAACTTATGTGATGTATATACATATATGCAGGCAAAACACACATTAAAAAAAATTAAGGGGCTGGAGAGATGGTTCACAGGTTAAAGGCACTGACTGCTATTCCAGAGGTGCTAAGTTCAACTCCCAGCAACCACATGGTGGCTCACAACCATCTATAGTATGTTCTGATGCCCTCTTCTAGCCTGCAGATCCACATGCAGGCAGAACACTATATACATAGTAATAAATAAATAATTTTTTAATTAAATAATGACTACAGGAAAACTAGAGAAAAGAAAAACAACATTGTTTTAGTCGAGTAATTTACGTTTAGAAGAAAAAGCTAGAACAGGTTTAATATTTGAAGACAGAACAATTTCAAATAAGATTTAATTGAAAATAGTTAAGATATGAGCAGTCTGTTAAAATCTGATTTATTTTTTATGTGCAATAGGTTTTCAGCATGTGTTAGTGGTCTTTTTGTCTGAGGTAATTTTATTACAGTTATAAATGTTTTCTTGTAATTGTTCCTATTTCTGGCACAATGTCAAAACTTAATGTTTAGGAATTCAGGCAGAAGTCAAATTAAGTCAGAGCTTGCCTGGATTTAAGTAAGACCTCCACCACAGGTTAACTGAGACTTGATGATAAGCAACACAGATAAGTCTCCAGTCCTCATGAAGCTTACAGTTTAATGTCATCTGAATTTCTGCTTAAGAAGGATTGAGACAGCCGGGTGGTGGTGGCACACGCCTTCAATCCCAGCACTTAGGAGGCAAAGGTAGGCAGATCGCTGTGAGTTTGAGGTTTGAGGCCCATCTGGTTTACAAAGCGAGCCCAGGACAGCCACAGCCACACAGAGAAATCCTGTCTTGAAAAACAAAAAAACAAACAAACAAAAACAAACAAACAAACAAACAACAACAACAAAAAGGATTGAGACATTGATTTCTATCCATTCAAAATCTATGGGACAAATACTGAACACTCGCTACTGTCAGGTTTACTTTCAAGTGAAACAATGATAAATAAGGCAGACAGAAGTCCCTGCCATCCAAAAGCCTGATATGTCATGCAGATACACAACCATACAGTTATAAACAATTTATAAAAACTGTGAGGTTGGAGTGTAACTGTTAGAACATAAATGTGTCAGTCTCCACCATAAAAATAAAATGAAACAAAATCTAGTAAAGGCTAAATGCAGGGGCTGGAGAAATGGCTCAAAAGTTAAAAGCACTGCCTGCTCTTCCAAAGGTCCTGAGTTCAGTTCTCAGCAACCACATGGTGGCTCACAACCATCTATAATGAGATCTGGTGCCCTCTTCTGGTGTGCAGATGTATATGCAGGCAAAACATTGTATACATAATAAATAAATCTTTTTTTTTTTTTTAAGGCTAAATGCGGCTAAATTGTATATGCTGTTTCTAAGGTATCATCCTATACCTGCCTACTGTCCCAACCTATAGTACCTGTAGTATTATGACATTCATAATCAAGATCAATAATAAATCAACCACTA
Organism: Acomys russatus; assembly: GCF_903995435.1. Taxonomy (NCBI): domain Eukaryota; kingdom Metazoa; phylum Chordata; class Mammalia; order Rodentia; family Muridae; genus Acomys; species Acomys russatus. The sequence goes on along the minus strand of NC_067141.1, from coordinate 60,313,442 downwards.
GAGCACTCACCTTAGGACAGGACTAAACAATATAATATAACCCTTCTAAGATTATACCATGAAAACTGGGCATGGTGGCTCACACCTTTAATTCCAGCACTCAGGAGACAGAGGCAGGCAGCTTTCTGTGAGTTCAGGGCCAGCCTGGTTTACAAAGTGAGACCAGGACAGCCAAGGCTACACAGAAAAACTTTGTCTCAACAACAACAAAAACAAACAAACAAAAAGTCCCCAAAGCACACAAAACTGTCATTGGTCATGGGATATTTAAAATAAAACTTTAATGAGAAAAACTTTTCACAATGACTAGTATGTTCAAATTAAGAAAGAATGCCAAGGTTAGAGTTAGGATTAGGGTTAGGATTAGGGTTAGGGTTAGATGGGTTAGGGTTAGGGGTTGGGGTTAGGGTTGGGGTTAGGGTTGGGGTTAGGGTTAGGGTTAGGGGTTAGAGTTAGTGTTAGGGGTTAGGGGTTAGAGTTAGTGTTAGGGGTTAGGGTTAGATGAGTTAGGGGTTAGGGGTTAGGGGCTAGAGGTTAGGGGTTAGGGTTAGGGAAAAAAATAAAAAGAAATAAAAAATAGAAAAGAAAGAATGCCAGGTGAGAATGTAAGGTAGTAACCTAACCTATTCAGGGAACTGTCTGACTGTTTCATATTAATAAACAGATAGCATCTCTTCCCTCTGGCCTAGCAATTTCACTTCTAGATATTTACCTAAGATTAAGTTTAAAAATAAAGTCCATTAAAAAAGACTTCTGCCAGGCGTGGTGGCGCACGCCTTTAATCCCAGCACTCGGGAGGCAGAGGCAGGCGGATCGCTGTGGGTTCGAGGCCAGCCTGGTCTACAAAGTGAATCCAGGATGGCCAAGGCTACACAGAGAAACCCTGTCTTGAAAAAAAAAAAAAAAGACTTGTACAAGGGAGGCAGAAGCAGACAGTCTGCTGTGAGTTCAAGTCCAGCTGGTCTAGAAAGTGAGTCCAGAACAGCCAAGGCTACAGAGTGACCCTGTCTTGGAAAAACCAAAAGGGACAGGAAAAAAAAAAGAAAGAAAAAGAAAAAAAGACTTACACAGAAATATTTAAAGCAGTCTTATTTACAACCTCAAACAACCCAATGATTTATCAGCAATGGAATGGATAAGCGTAACTATACAATGAAACACTAAAAAAAAAGAACTAAGTGAAGGTGCAGTGTGAACTCCAGACCAGTTTGAGCTCCATAGCGATTTCAAGGCTGTGACGGCTACAATGTGAAACCCTCCACAAAACCAAACTCCAGAAGAGGTGAATCTACTAAGTAAAATTAGTAACACCCAGCTTGTTATGTGATTCCAAGAGAAAGTCATAATAGGATGAGGAAGGACGATCCTAAAATGTGTCTATGGCAATAGGGAGACAACAGAATCACTGAACTGGATACAAATGTCATGTAAATTACAGTTGAAATAACTGGAGAAAAGTGAATGAACTGCTAATTAGCATTAACACATGCAAACATTGTATTTCGTATTTATTCTCAGCACTCAGGAGACAGAAGCAGGCAAATCTCTGAGTTTGAGGCCAGCCAGGTCTATAAAGCAAGTTCTAGGACAACCAGAGCTGCACACAGAAACTGTCTCAAAAACAAAATTGTTATATTTAAGTAAAAGAGGGATCACACACACCAAAAAGTATATGTTGTCTCATTTACATTATAGAAAACAAAATGCCGGCTATATTAATTTTTATTAACAAGAGTCCATCATGTTAGAGCAGAGGATGGGTTAGAAAAGGACATTAGCTACTTTTCTACGAGGCTGTAAATGGTCTGTATCATTTGTGGTGAAGGTCATAGGAGTATATATAACTTCCCTAATTGTACTTATTTTTTGGGTTTTTTAAATAGAAGTATATGCTTTATTTCATAGATATTTACATATGCATAGGTTTATTTTAAATGGTATATATCTTTATAGATTTAAAAGGAAAAGCAAAGCCGGGCGTGGTGGCACACGCCTTTAATCCCAGCACTCGGGAGGCAGAGGCAGGCGGATCACTGTGAGTTCGAGGCCAGCCTGGTCTACAAAGTGAGTCCAGGATGGCCAAGGCTACACAGAGAAACCCTGTCTCGAAAAACCAAAAAAAAAAAAAAAAAAAAGCAAAGAAAAGCAATACCACTTACCCTGTTTTATAACTTACTATATTTTTTATTTTTTATTTATTTAAGTAATTTATTCAGATTAGATCTCAATTGTTATCCCCTCATTTATTATTTTCTCGTTCCCCCTCCTTCCCTCTTTCATCCTATTCCTCTCCCCTAGGTCTGTGAGAGAAAGGGGACCTTGTCCCCCACTTGATAAGATCACAGCCTATCAGGTCTCTTCCTGGTAGCCTGATTACTCTTCCACTCAGTGTCACTAGAGGTCCCCACTAAAGGGAAGTGGTCAAATAGGGGGCACCAGAGTTCATGTTTGAGTCAGTCCCTACTTTTCACACAATTATGGAGAATGTGGTGTCCACTGGCTAGATCTAGATAGGGGTTCTAGGTTTGCTGCATGCATTGTCCTTGGTTGGTACAGTAGTTTGAGCTGACCTGCCTGGTCCAGATCAGCCAGCCTTAATGGTTTTCTTGTAGGTTTCTAGGACCCTCTGGATCCTTCTATTTCTCCATTTTTCCTTACCTCTCTCACCTAGAGTTCCAATAAAAGTCCCAGTATCTATCCCAATCTCTGGCTAATAAACACCTTCAGCAAAGTGGTTGGATACAAAATTAACTCAAAAAAGTCAGTAGCCTTCCTGCGTACAAATGACAATAGTGCTGAGAAAGAAATTAGGGAAACTACAACCTTAATGATGTAACTCTAACCAAGCAAATCAAAGACTTGTTTGAAAAAAACTTCAAATCTCTCAAGGAGATTGAAGATGACATCAGAAAATGGAAAAATCTCCCTTGTTCATGGAACAGGAAAATCAACATAGTAAAAATGGCCATTTTACCAAGAAGAGACTTGATACTCTATGAGCATATATAGGGGGAGGAGGTCCCCCTCAGTCACAGTCATAGGGGAGGGGGGTAAGGGGAAAATGGAAGGGAGAGAGGAATGGGAAGATACAAGGGATGGGATAACAATTGAGATGTAATATGAATAAATTAATAAAATATATTTTTAAAATGACCATTTTTACCAAAAGCAATTTACAGATTCAATGTAAACCTATCAAAATACCTACACAATTTTTAAAAGACATTGAAAGATAAATTCTCAATTTCATATGGAAAAACAAAAAACTCAGAATAGCTAAAATAATCCCGTACAATAAAAGGTCCTCTGGAGGAATCTCCATACCTGATCTCAAGCTGTACTATAGAGCAACAGCAACTGAAACAGCATGGTACTGGCATAGCAATAGGCTGGTTGACCAATGGAATGGAATCGAAGACCCCAAAATAAATCCACACATATATGGACACTTGATTTTTGACAAAGAAGTTAAATCTAACCATTGGAAAAAGGACAGCATCTTCAACAAATGGTGCTGGTCTAACTGGATGTCTACATGTGGAAAGATGTAAATAGGTCCATATTTACCACCATGCACAAAACTCAAGTCCAAGTGGATTAAAGACTTTAACATAAAACCAGAGACACTAAATCTGTTAGAAGAAAAAGTGGGGAAGAGCCTGGAACTCATTGGCACAGGAGACAACTTCCTGAACAGACCAAAAACAGCCCAGGCTCTAAGGTCAACAATTAATTATGGGACTTCATGAGGCTCAGAAGCTTCTGTAAGGCACATGACACTGTCAACAGAACAAAGCAACAGCCTACAGACTGGGTTAAGATCTTCACCAACCCTACATCTAACAGAGGAGTAATATCCAAAATATATAAAGAGCTCAAACCAAATAACCTAATTAATAAATGGGGCTCAGAACTAAACAGAATTCTCAACAGAGGAATATTGAATGGCTGAGAAACACTTAAAGGAATACTCAACGCCCCTAGTCATCAGAGAAATGCAAATCAAAATGACTCTGAGATTCCATCTTACATCCATCAGAATGGCTAAGATCAAAAATTCAAGTGACACCACATGCTGGCGAGGATGTGGAGAAAGAGAAACACTCCTTCATTGCTAGTGGGAATGCAGACTAGTGCAACCACTTTGGAAATCTATTTGGCGCTTTCTCAGAAAACTGGGAATAAGGCTACCTCAAGACCCAGCTATTCCACTCCTTGTAATATACCCAAAAATTGCTCCACCACACAACGAGGATATACACTCCATCATGTTCATAGCAGCCTTACTCGTTATAGCCAGAACCTGGAAACAACCTAACTGTCCCTCAAAGAAATGGATAAAGAAACTATTTACATTGTGTACATTTACACAATGGAATACTACTCAGCTATTAAAAACAAGGAAATCCTCACATTTGCAGGCAAATGGATGGAACTAGAAATGACCATCCTGAGTGGGTTAACCCAGACCCAGAAAGATATACATGGTATATATTCACTTATAATTGGACACTAGCCCAACAGAGATGTCCCCTGAAAGTCTTCACTTAGACGGATTGAGAGTTTTTGGTTTTTTGTTTGTTTGTTTTGTTTGTTGTTGTTGTTTGGTTTTTCTAGACAGGGATTCTCAACAACAAAAAAAAAAAAAAAACAACAACAAAAAAGGACAGGATTTCTCTATGTATAACCTTGGCTGGCCTGGACTTATTTTGTAGACCAGACTGGCCTCCAACTCACATCAATCCTCCTGCCTCCCGAGTGTTGGGATTACAGGTGTGCCACCATGCCTGGCCTAATTGTACATTTTAGTTATATCTCAATGAAAAGGAAAATAATTACTTCTATTTGACCTTAGGAAAAAGGTAAAAATGACAAAAACGTCTACTACAGATGCTTTACATGGCATTTTAATAACACACTCACTCATCTGGTACTCTGCCCCTAATCAATTCTCCTATGTGTCGTATTCTCCAGTTTTTAAAAAAGCCAAAAACTTCTACAGAAGCAGGAGAAATGGATCAAATGTTAAGAGCAATGGTTACTGTTCCAAGGGACCCAGGTTTGATTCCTAGTATCCAGAGGTGGTTCAAAAACATCAAAAACCCTCTTCTAGCCTCCTTGAGCACTAAGCATACAAATGATACAATCATACATGCAGGCAAAACAGCCACATACATAAAATAAAAACAAAAGGCTGAGCCAGGCGTGGTAGCCCACTCCTTTAATCCCAGCACTCCGGAGGCAGAGGCAACAGATCTCTATGAGTGAGGCCAGCTTGGTCTACAAAGTGAGTCCAGGACAACCAAGATAATACAGAGGCTGGGGGTGTGTGCGGGTGTGTGCGCGTGTGCGCGTGCGCGTGTGTGTTTAATCCAAGCACTTGACAAGCAGAAGCAGATAGATCTGAGTTCAAGGCCAACCTGGTCTACATAGCAAGTTTCGGGCCAACCAGGGCTACACAGTAAAAATCTATCTCAAATAAATAAGTAGTTTTTAAAAATCTTGCAAAGTTTAGTGTTTTTTTCCCAGATCTATACATCTGCTTTATTTTGCAAATTTGAGATCCATTTACATTCAATTCACCAGTCAAAATGTCATGATTTCAAATCTATTTAAAAATATGCATCATTTACAAAACACTCCAAATGTGTTAATAGCAATGACTAGCTAAAGGATTTTTACAATCTTACTTAGCACTGATAAAGACTGTCGCCAACAAAGGTCCTGCAGTTGAAGTTTATTTTATTTAAAGCATGTTTAAACACAATAAATAAAGAAAATATATTTGAAAATCAAGGTCTAATTTTTATTTTATAGCCTAAGAGCCTATCTAGAAGCATATTTTCTCCACTCAGTACCTTTTCCCTCTTCCTCTCCCTATTTACTCAACTCCTCTTGCTCTTTTAACTATCAAATTACAATTTCTTTTCTCAAGAAATTCTTCTACCAAGAAGAGACTTGATACCCTATGAGCATATACAGGGGGAGGAAGTCCCCCTCAGGAACAGTCATAGGGGAGGGGAGTAAGGGGGAAATGGGAGGGAGGGAGGAACGGGAGGATACAAGGGATGGGATAACCATTGAGATGTAACAAGAATAAATTAATAAAAACATTTAAAAAATAAAAAATAAAAGTAGAAAAAAAATTAATTCTTCTGAATCTGTTTTTCTAACCCCCACTCCCATAATAGAGAAAATGTCTTATTTTAGATCATTTGTAACACTCCTATTCCTCTTATTACATTCTGTGTAATATGGACAGTTTCCTCTGCCCCTTCAGTCACCACTACTGTATTCCTGTGTACAGATTCTCATAGAACATTGGGCTCAATGACTAAATTAAAACACAATCCAACCGGGGCTGGAGAGATGGCTCAGTGGTTGAGAGCACGGACTGCTCTTCCAAAGGACCTGGGTTCAATTCCCAGCACCCATATGGCAGCTCACAACTCTCTAACTCCAAGATCTGACACCCTCACACAGACACACATGCAGGCAAAACACCAATGCATATAAAATTAAAAAAATAAATTTAAAACACAATCCAACCAAATCATCATCATCATCTTCTTCTTTTTTTTTTTTTTTCTTTTTTGGTTGTTTGTTTTTTTTGTTGTTGTTTTTTCTTGTTTTTTGTCTGTGTAGCCTTGCCTGTCCTGAACTTGCTTTGTAGACCAGGCTGGCCTCGAACTCACAGTGATCCGCCTGCCTCTGCCTCCCAAGTGCTAGGATTAAATCATCTACTTAACTAATGAGGTGTTTACTTGTTTAAAAGCTTCCTAGTAAATCAGTATGCCTTTAGTTGACAGAGAACGTTTTGGATTATGATCTATGAGTCACTGAGTAGCTACTTCCTTGTCAACCTGGGTCTCAAAATACAGGAATGACCTCTGTGTTTATTATTCTTCTTTCTGCTGGTTCTTTCTTAACTGGGAACACTACACACATACACATAGTTTTGTTTTTTGAGACAGAGTTTCTCTGTGTAGCCCGCCGTATATTTTTACTGTGAGCTTCTCCTTTAGTTTCTAGATATCAGACATAAGAGAAATAACAGTGTTCAAATCAGAAAAGGAAAAACAAGCTTCCCCAAGGCAGGCAACCAATTTACTAGAACACACTTAAAAAAAAATCTAACAAAATTTACTTCCAGTACATTAAGTAAATGCTACTGTCTCACTTAAGTACATGTCAGATAAAGACAAAGCCAAGCTTTCAGTCTGAACAGTTTGTTGACTTGTTTTGTGGAGACAAGATCTTGCTCTGTAACCCTGAGCTCATGCCCCTACTGCCTTGGCCTCCCTCAGTGCTGAGACTACAGGTATGGCTGGGCATGGGCCGCACAATGTTAGCCTTACTTTCTTGACATTCCTAAGGCTCAAAAAGCCAACCTGGATGCGATCATGCTCCAACAAGCACGTTTCAGGTTTCCTATAGTAGCATCAAGGCAATCCCGTTTTCAGAGTCTATCCCCCACGGATTAACTGGGAGGCAGTGCCCAGGAGTGTCATCCCCCACCCCCACCCTTGTCTCCCATTTTTTTGTCAATTTTTTCATGACAGGCTTGCATGCTCTCATCTTAATTGAATTAGAAGTATAAATGAGAAATCCAAAGGCGATCACATCTCTCAGTGCTGGGGCAGACAACAGCTTCTAAGAAACTGCAATCCCAGTGTGCTGCAAATCCATCAAGAGAAGTGGAGTCACACATAGATTTATCTATAGACTTCTGCCTACTATATCCACTTCTTTCTTTAAAAATAACACCCATTTTGTCTTAAAAACTAATTTCTAATTTTGTGACCTGGGCAGTGGTGGCGCCCTTTTCTTTTTTGGAGACAGCGTTTCTCTGTGTAGCCTTGGCTATCCTGGACTCACTTTGTAGACCAGGCTGGCCTCGAACTCACAGTGATCCACGTACCACCACACCCGGCATGGCACACACTTTTAATTCTGGCCCCTAGGTGGCAGAGGAGGGCAGCTCTCTGAGTTTAGGACCAGCCTGGCCTACATAGTGAGTTCCAGGACAGCCAGGGCTGCTACACAAAGAAATCTTGTCTTGAAAAACCAAAAATAAGCCAGGAATAGTGGTGCACACCTTTAATCCCAGCACTTGGGAGGCAGAGGCAAGCAGATCACTGTGAGTTCGAGGCCAACCTGGTCTACAAAACAAATCCAGAACAGCCAGGGCTACACAGAGAAACTCTGTCTCAAAAAAAACAAAAACAAAAACAAAAACAAAAAAACCCCACAAAACTTTAAAGTTAAGTCAGTTTCTTAATGATATAAAACCAAAACAAAAATTTATTTCATATACGCAAAAGAGAAAACAACTATATAGAAAAGATAGATGCTGTGAGGGTGGAGAAATGGCTTAGTGAATAAGAGCACTGGCAGCTTTTCCAGATGACCTGGTGTCAACTCTCAACACCTACATGGAAGCTCACAGCCATCTGGATACTTCCAGGGGACCAGGCACCCTGTTCTGGCCTCTTCAAGTACCAGACACGCAAGTGGGGCACAGACATACATGCAGGCACAACACCTACACATACACATACAGAAGAATAAAAGAAAGTAAGTGTTTAAAAAGATGTAGATACATCCATATACAAAGAAAAAATATCCCTGGCAGAATTGTTGCCTGCATTTTTGGACCAAATATCTGAAGATCCTCAATATCTGAAACTATACTTTCAGCATTCAACATATATGACTTGTTTCCAATGAAATACAAAAGCAGATAGTGCTGGGCGTGGTGGCGCACGCCTTTAATCCCAGCACTCGGGAGGCAGAGGCAGGCGGATCGCTGTGAGTTCGAGGCCAGCCTGGTCTACAAAGTGAGTCCAGGATGGCCAAGGCTACACAGAGAAACCCTGTCTCGAAAAACAAACAAACAAACAAAAAAACAAAAAAAAGCAAATAGCTATGCTATTACTGCTTACACTTCTGTTCCTGAGCTACAGAAACTTCAAGCTCTCCTGCCTAACTTTATCATCTACTTACAACTGGATGTGTGTGTGTGTATATATATCATACATATATATTCATATCCTTTAAAATGGCTGACTGCTTAGAGTAATTACTAAAAAGTATTTGTAACCTAAATATTTTTATAATTTAAGAAATAATTTCTAGGGGCCGGGTGTGGTGGCGCACACCTTTAATCCCAGCACTCGGGAAGCAGAGGCAGGTGGATCGCTGTGAGTTCAAGGCCAGCCTGGTCTACAAAGTGAGTCCAGGACAGCCAAACCAGAACAGAGAAACTCTGTCTTGAAACAAAAACAAAAAATAAATAATTTCTATAGGCTAATATCTAGGAGGAAACACACAAGATATTAATCATTTAACAATAACAAATTTTGTTTTAAATATATAACTTAAGCCAGCCTTCCCACTGCCCAAGCCATGGGCTTCAGCTCTGACTCCACTGTGCGAGTTGAGTAGATTGTAGCTGTCACATTTGCTGCTGGCACAGCTGTTCTCGGTTACCTGGCTTACAAAAAGTTCTACGTTAAAGACACCTTCAGGTCCAGAAAGAGTTGTGCATGCTTCTGAGATGGAGGATCTAGGAGATAAGGCCATATACTGCCACTGTCCTAAAAGTTCCCATTCTGTGACCAGGCTCACATAAAGCACAACGAAGAGACGGAGACAACATGGGGCCTCTGGTCATCAATAAAGAAGAAACTTAGTGGACAGTTTCGATGCTGCACCCCAGCGTGTTGTGCTGTCATCTGATCATTTAAGTAGAATGGCACCCACTCTGACTGGCTTCCACAGGTTCTAGATGTGGTTGGTGTATATATATAAATTTATTCATAGTACATCTCAATTGTTATCCCATCCCTTGTATCCTCCCATTCCTCCCTCCCTCCCAATTTCCCCCATTCCCCTCCCCTATGTCTCCTCCCCCTGTATATGCTCATGGGGTATCAAGTCTTTTCTTGGTAGCCTGCTATCCTTCCTCCTTCCTCTGAGTGCCACTAGGCCTCCCCATCCAGGGGATGTGGTCAAATATGGGGCACAAGAGTTCGTGTCAAAGGCAGTCCCCACTCTCCACTCAATTGTGGAGAATGTCCTGTCCATTGGCTAGATCTGGGTAGGGGTTCGAAGTTTACTGCACTTATTGTCCTTGGCTGGTGCCATAGTTTGAGCAGGACCCCTGGGCCCAGATCCTCCCGTCATAATGTTCTTCTTGTAGGTTTCTAGGACCCTCTGGATCCTTCTATTTCCCAATTCTCCCACGTTTCTCTCACTGTGGTTGGTATCTTGCAAATCACAGCTTTCATATTCATGGTGTCAGCCTTGCTATTGAAACACAGTAGTAAACTGGGCATGGTGGCGCATACTTTTAATACCAGCACTCAGGAGGCAGAGGCAGGTGGATTGCTGTGAGTTCGAGGCCAGCCTAGTCTACAAAGTGAGTCCAGGATAGCCAAGGCTACACGGAGAAACCCTGTCTCAAAAATCCAAAAAATTAAATAAGATAAAATATAAACACAGTAGTATACATTTGTTTAAAGAATTAGAAGAGGCTAAACCAACCTCATGGTGTATGGGTTATTCTGGTCTTCTAGGAATCTGTTCCTTTAAAATAATGGTCTTAGAATTTTGTTGTATCTTGAGATTAACATAAAAAAAAAAGAAAGAAAGAAAAAGAAAAAGAAAAAAAAAAGACTAGGCAGAAGCTGGCCTAAGAAGAAGAGGGCCAGAATGATGTGATCTTTTAGTAAGACTGAACATTTGCCCTTTAATCCCAGCACTCAACAGGCAGAGGCAGGAAGATCTCTTTGAGTCTGAGGTCAGCCTAATCCTCAAAGTGATTCAGGACAGTCAGGGCTACACAGAGAAACCTTGTCTCAATATACACCCCAAAAATGAAACAACACTCATACACATGAAGTAAATACTCTTTTCCCAAGTAGACAGCAGAGGTAACAGTGAGCACTGAGTGCATGAATGCTCCTGATGAGGAATGCTACGGCTGGAGAAGGTAATTAGTAGGAAAGAGTGTTCTAGTATGGCTAAAATGAAATGCTGTCCATTTGTAACCATAGGTATAGATCACTCTAAAACTGTTTCACTACATATACATAGATTGCTAACTTCCATCTATGTCTTTTATTTTAAGGAGGATGTTTAATAAATGTGGTATGGGGTAAAGCTACACATAGTACATTTTATTTACACATACAAATAAAATGTGATTGTATTAAGTCGCACAAGGAAAACAGCTTTACCACTTAACTCCTATTTGTCTCTTTCAGCTTTTATACCAAAATTCTTATACCTCTCAAATTTTTTGGAAAATCCTACTGTTTTATTTTACCCTTATATTTTCTTTCCAGAAGAGAATCCATTTTTAGATGGCATAAATTAAGTACTATAAAAATATAGTATAACAAAAGATAATTATGAAGTTTCTACTAGGTAAATGTTAAGATTTTAATACATTGACCACTGAACACTGGTAAAATATTAACAAAACTTTTTAAAAAAGGGGGGGGGGGTGTCAGATTCCCTGGAACAGGAGGTACAGACCATGCTGAGTGACCATACGGGTGCTGGGAATTGAACCCAGGTCTTCTGGAAGATCACCCAGTGCTCTTAGCCACTGAGCCATTTCTCCAGCCCCAACAAAATCTTTTTTAAAAACTATATATTTAAAAAAAAAAAAAAAACTATATATAAAGTTCTACTAAAGATACCTGAAAACCAATTCTTTAAAGGGTTTATTCACACAACACTAGTCCAGGACAGCTAGAGCTACACAGAGAAACCCTGCCTCTAAAAAAAAAAAAAGAAAGAAAGAAAGAAAAGAAAAAAGAAAAAAAGCAGGGGTGAAGGGAGTTAGAGAGATGGCTTAGAGGTTAAGAATACTGACTGCTCCTCCAGAGGTCCTGAGTTCAATTCCCAGCAACCACATGGTGGCTCATAACCATCTATAACAGGATATAATGGGATCTTCTGGTGGGCCAGCACACATACAGGCAGAATGTTATATACATAATAAATAAATCAATCTTTAAAAAAAGAAAGAAAGAAAAAGAACCTGCTGAGAGCAGCCTGCAGAGTGTTAAGAAAAGAAAAGAAAAAGGGGGGGGTTATAATTAAAGATTTACCTAGTTTTTGAAGTCTACCCACAATTGAAAAATCATTTTGTGATCAGTTAAGTCTATTTACACAAATTAAACTGTCAGCTTATTTAGTAGCTCAATGAAAATCTAAATAACTAAAACCATTATGAGATATTTATGTAATTAATCATGCAGAGAAAGCTACATTTCAACACAAGGTAGTACTAACATTTACATTCATTTTTTTTATTTGAAATGAAAATAAAGTACTCCCCATTTTTTTGTGTGGTGAAAATGTCTCCCTATTACCTTCATCACATTGACCCTGTGCCTGCTTATGAAAGAGTACTGTACCAAGATCAACATCCTATTATCAGAATGGGGTATTATATTCAAACATGTGCCACCTCTTTCTGAACATGGTAGCTGGTAGCACATGCCTTTAGTCCCAGGTCTTGTGTGGCAGAGGCAGATAGACCTTTCTGAATTTGGGGCTAGTCTAGTATACATGAGTTCCAGGCCAGCCAGGGCAACATAGTGAGGTCCTGTCTTTTTCTTTTCTTTTTTAAAGATTATAATTTCCCTTTCCTCCCTCCAAACCCTCCTATATACCCCCATCCTAAAGACCCTGCCTTAAGTTGCCAAATCTCTCCTTTCCCTTCTCAGGGATGCCCTCAAAAGGCCCTTCCAACGTTATCCCCATCACTTCAAGTGTCTGGAAAGTGTATGAAAAGGTGAGGTACTTCACAGTTATTCCAGCACCTTTCTTAGAGACCTCAGTGCTGTCAAGTGAGTTGGTCCACATACTTGCTAAACTTAAGACTTTGTCATCACCACCACCTGGATCTCTTATGCTTTCTTTATCTTATGCTCAAATCTTGCTTGATGGTAATTACCAGCCTTAGCAACTCATGAAAGAAAATTATACCAATGAAAACACTCAGCTCGCCATCCTGGTCTACAAACACTCAGCTTGCCTAGCTTGGTGGTACATGCCTTTAAGCCCAGCACTCAGGAGGCAGAGGCAGACGGATCTCTGTTGAGTTCGAGGTCAGCCTGATGTACAAAATCAGTCCAGGACAGCCTGAACTACAAGAGAAAACCTTTCTCAAGAAACTAAAAAGAAAAGACTCAGCTTAGAAGTCTGTTAACTCTGGATATCTCGCACGCACGCACGCGCGCGCGCTCAGACACACACATACATTAAAGCAAGAAAAAGACAAATAGGATTCCAGCTAATAAAGAGAAGGTAACAAGACATTCTTCTATTTCAGGCCACAGAATAACAAAGTACTCACTCCTATATAGGTTATAGAAATATTATGGAAAAAGAAACCAGAATTATTTATGTAACAAAACAGATATATAATCAGTAAATAAAAACAAAGAACACAGAAATGTGAATTCCAATCCCAGCCCTATGAATTATAAATTAAAATGCTAAATCTCTTCAGCCTTACTTCTTTACCTCTTTGGCTTACTATCTATAATCTTATTCTGTGCCTGTAAAAATGGCATTAAAATCAAAGGGCTCAATCTAGCACAGGATAGGCTAGCTTTTAAGAAAAATCACTAGACAGACATATTGGCATACCCCTTGCCTTTAATCCCAGTACTGGGAAGGCAGAGACAGGCAGAGTTCTATGATATCAAGGTCAGTCAGGTCTACATTCAGGATATCCAAAGCTACATAGTGAAACTTTGTCATGAAAAAGAAAAAAGAAAAAAAGAGGAAAAAAAGATAAGAAAGTCTATGACAGAAAACAAAACAAAGACTTGTCTCATCCATACTCAAGTAGTATTTCCCACCTCCTTCTTTCTCATGCTCTGGTTGTATAAAACAGGGTCCTGCTGTGTAGACCAGTCTGGTCTAGAACTCTCAATCTTTCTGCCTCCACCTCCAGAGTGCTGGAGTGACAGATTATATAGATATATACACTACCATACCTGGTATCATACACCAGTCACACATGGTGTATGACCATGTAATCCTCAGTACTTGGGAAGTAGAGGCGGGAAGATAAGTTCAACCAGTCCACACAGTATGAAATCAACTTGAGCTACACAAAACCCTATCTCAATTTTTTTTTCCTAGACTGGCTATGAACCAATCAATAGGAGAAGGCAAATGAGAAGTAAAAGTTCAGTATCAAATATGTTATCTAAGACTTGCTTCAAAATAATTCAGTCTGGCCATTATTGGACTTGAGAGTTGGCTCAGTGGTTAGGAGCCCTTGCTGCTCTCACAGAGGACCAGGGTTTGGTTCTCACACCTACACAGAGGCTAAGAACTGTCTGTAAACTCCAGTTCATAAGATGCTGATGCCCTCTTCTGACCTCTATGGGCGCCATGCATACACAATGATACACATACATGCATGTAAGCAAAACATTTATACATATAAAAATAAAATACTCAGCTGTGAACCCTAGATGCTACACTTCTGACTATCCAGTCAAAAAGTGCACACTGGTGCATGGTGCAATAGTGCCAAGTCTGCTATGGACGTAACCCACAGCAGATGGCCTTCTGATCAAATTTGAGGTCCACTCCACAAAAGTAAATTCATGTCTGGTACTGTAAACCTGGCCATAACCCATGGCTGGAGAGGCCATAGAACCTAGTAGGGAAGGAACTACTGCTATTTTGCCAAATGGACCCATCAAATTGCCCTTTAAATATTTATGTTTACACCCATAAGTCAGCACTGCTGTCAGCTCTGGCCTGAAAAGCTGCTTTTTTCAGTGGGTGATTTATGGTTACTGAAGAAACTCACAACTGGTACAGGAGCTGAAAATAGCAGCTGCTGAATGCTCAGGTCTGAATGAGACATCTCTATCACCCTTCCAAAGCTCAGAGAACATCACCCAACAGGTGAAAGAAAAGAATGTAAGATCCACTAGACAAAGCCCAGTGTTGCAGAACTTCCCTCAAGGCATGACATGGCCAGTGTGCTCCTGAACTCATAGCAGCTGTGATCACCTGCACAAGACCCACAAAATGGGGCCTATCAGCGTCCTGTCACAGAGAGAGGGGCTCAAGGGCCCTGTGCCTCCCTGAGGATCTATAGGCAGCTGCCTACAAAACAGCTGCCAGAAGAGGGAGAAATATTTTTTCCAGTGAGTGGTATAGCTACAGTAGGTTGCCGATGTTCCTATAAGCAACCCTAATTAAACTCCCTAGATGAAAATGAAAGAAAAGGAGAAAGAGGGAGGGAGGGAGGGTCACAGCAGAAGAGTAAGGACTAGTTGGGGGAGAGAAAGGGATCAGTAGGAACGCTGGTGAACAAGAGAGAATAATGAGAAGTATGATGAGGATTCATTATACACACAAACACACACACACACACACACACACATACACACATACACATATATATGTTAATAAAAACATGCTGTGAGACCAGCCAGATGGTTCAGCAGATAAAGCCATTTGCCGAGCAGCCTGGCACCCTGAGTTAAATCTCTAGAACCCATTTAATGGTTGAAAGAGAACCAATTCCATCAAGTTGTCCTCTGAGCTCCACACAAATACTGTGACAGGCATGGCCTCCTACTATGCAATAATAATTTTTAAATTAATTTTTATTTTATGTATATGGCTATCTTTAAGGAAGAGAACAACAACAACAAACCCACCAGATATGGCAGTGTATGTCTTTGATCAAAGCACTGGCAAAGTTAAGGCAGTAGGGTCATGAGTTCAAAGCCAGCCTAGGCTACATAGCAAAATCTTTTCTCAAAAATGCAAATAAAATCAATTGGTTTCAAACAGCAATTAAAACAACTTAACTAAAAAGAATGCTTCAAGAAGAGTTTGGTTGTGTTTTACTTATATCTGAGACATTTAGATTAATTTCAGATACTTCTAATATTAAAATATTAGCCAGGTACGGTGGGGCCCACTTTTGTTATAGGAAGCAGGAAAAGCAGGAGGATTATGTCAAGGTAAGCCTGGGCTATACAATGAGCTAGTTAGTTTGTTAGTTTGTTGAGGTAGGGTCTCAGTATCTAAGAGCAGCCAGTGCTCTACATTATTTGTTCGTTTGTGGGGAGTTTAGTTTTGTTTTTTGAGGGAGGGTCTCACTATGTAGACCAGACCAGCCTCGAACTCACACTGTCTGTTTCTGCCTCCAGAGTACTGAGATTAAAGAGTACCATTATACCTGGTCAGCTAGTGCTCTTAATTCCTGAGCTTTCTCTCTAGTCTCATAACTAACCATTTAAAAAGATGATTTATTTACTTTTATGCATATGAGAATGTTTGACCTCATGACCTGGTAGCCCCGGAAGTCAGAAGAAGGCATCAGATTTCCCTGGAACAAGAGCTGCAAATCGTTGTGAGCCACAATATGGGTGCTGGGAACCAAACCCAGGCCTTCTAGAAGAGTGACAAGTACTTTTTTTTTTTTTTTTTTTTTTTTTTTTTTTTTTGGTTTTTCGAGACAGGGTGTCTCTGTGTAGCCTTGGCCATTCTGGACTCACTTTGTAGACCAGGCTGGCCTCGAACTCACAGTGATCCGCCTGCCTCTGCCTCCCGAGTGCTGGGATTAAAGGCGTGCGCCACTACGCCCAGCTGTGACAAGTACTCTTAACCACACCACTGACCCATTGTTCCAGCAGCTAATGAGTAATTTTTTTTTAACATTTACCTTTACCCTCCAACATTATTAAATAAAAACAATGAAATACATGTAAATTTTGTAAAAAGTATAAAATGCCCAGGCACAGTGACACATACCTTATCCCTTTACCCTTTACTTGGAAGGAAAAGCAAGCAGATCTCTGCATTCAAGGCCAGCCTGGACTATACAGTAAGACCTCATCACAAAAGCAAAAACACAAGAAAAAGCAAAAATGTGTTGCTGAAGATAAAGGATGGTATTAACAACGGATTTTCTGATACTTGTTTATTTCTATGCTAATTTTAAGCAGTTAATATGTTTATCTACTTCATTCTACTTATCAAAAACCTGAGACAACCTGGCTTACAAATTATCTTCGCTTTATGGTGTTTGTATATGGTTCAGGACCTGTAAGACAGGCAGCTTTGTTGCTACGCTGCACTTACAATAGTTTCAGCACAACTATAAAGTAAACTTCAATTTTTTCTCTTTAGCATAAAATGACAATTATATTTATTTCCTATCACCAAAATCTCTAAACAGCAGTGGTTATATCCATTTCTTTTACCAATCCCTTTGACACATCTGCTCCTACAATTAAAAAAATGTACATTACACAAAACTGGCTTCTTCGGGCAAGGCATGGTGGCGCATGCTTTTAATCCCAGCAATTGGGAGGCAGAGGCAGGCAGATCACTGTGAGTTCGAGGCCAGCCTGGTCTACAAAGTGAGTCTAGGACAGCCAAAGCTAACACAGAGAGACCCTATCTCCAAAAATCCAAAAAACAAAAATTGGCTTCTTCTGTTATTCTGACTTGTAAGAATTTTATAATGATTTCATTCACAAATTAATAAGCACTTAAAAATAATACTGGTTTTATGCCTGTAATTTCACTGGCTTCTATTTCAAAAAAATGATTGATCTACTCAAGTAATTCTCTTCAACAAAATAGATGAAACGTGAAACAAAGGCAATAAAAACAAGACAAAAACCATTAGAAGCTGTCAATCTCTACTATCTAGCATTTCTAACTTGCTCCTCACAATCCATTAAGCAAAGGATCTAGATTGTCTACCACTGCTGCGAACCTCACCCAGTGTTCAATTTCATCTTTAAAGCTGACGTGGGAGCTGAGAGGTCACTACTGCAATCCCAGCACTCCAAGAAGACAGGAGGAAGACTGCTAAGAGCTCAAAGAGTGCTGTGCTACATACACAAGACAGGGCATGTGTGTAGTTATGCACACAGCACAGGAGAACCTCATTTTACCTGGCACTTTGTAGCACATAAAACCTACCTAATTAAAACATCAGAGAAACTGAGGGCTGAAGAGATGACTCAGTGGTTGAGCACACTGGCTGCTCTTTCAAAGGACTTGGGTTCGATTCCAAGTACCTTCTTGGCACCCTCTTCTACTTTCCACAGGCACTGTACCCACATGATGCAGATATATACGCAGGTAAAACACCTATGTCCACACAATAAAACTAAAATCTTTTTTTTTCTTTTTTAAATCAGAGAAACTAAGAGTTACAACAAAATTCAAAATCCTTTAAAAGCAGCTTAGCAGGAAACAAAATAATCTTAATTTCCCTTGAACTTTTTTTACTGGTCAGGTTTCTGGTTTCATAAATGAAAACAAAAATATAATCTTAAAATTTTAAAGTATGAGCCAGGCATAGTAATTCAAATCTTTAATCCAGGACAGCCAAGGGTACACAGAGAAACCCTATCTCAAAAACCCCAAAAAATAAAATAAAATAAAATAAATAAAAAATTTAGCATGCACTTACAAAAATATTGGAACGTTTAAATAACAATGGTAGCAGTAATACCCCCAAACACTTTGAAAAGCAGTACACTCAAAAAGTTAAAGCAGTTACTACATGAGCCATCAATCCATCCTATGTATATCATCAAGAAAACTAATTGTTTATTAACCCAAAAACTTGTACACAAATTCTCATAATACCATTATTGTAACAGCCAAAAAGAAAAAAAAAGGAAACATGCTAAATGTCCACACAAAATGTGGACTGTCCATATAATGTAGTATTATTGTTTAGCTATGAAAGGAATACAATTGTGGATGCATGTTACAACCTGGATAAACCTTAAAAGCTTATGATACATGAAAGAGGTCAGATATAAAGGCCACAGAGAACACTATTTTAACTGTAAGTAACCCATAGCTAGATAAACCCACAGAGACAAAAGGAGACCAGCAGCTGCCAAGAGCTAAATCACAGAAGAACTAGGATGACAGCCTATGAGCAGGAGGTTTCTTTCATGGAAATGAAAATGTTTTGGAATTAATGGTGGCTTGCACACACTTTGTGATTAGAAAGCAGAAACAGTACAATTCAAAAGGTTTATGTTGACAGGCATGGTAGCATACACCAGTAAACCTAGCTGTCTAGAGAAGATAGAGGCAGAAAAATTAGGACTTCAAGGCCAATGTTGGCTACAAACTTTTGGGACCAGCCAGGACTATGTACAATCCTGTCTCAAAAAAGTAAGTAAATAAAAATTGACTTTTATTTCTATTTAAAATCTACAGGCATGGTAACGCACACCTGTGATCCCAGTACTCAGGAGGCAGAGGCAGGTGGATCTTTCTGAGTTCGAGGCCAGCCAGCCTGTTCTACAAAGTGAGTCCAGGACAGCCAAGGCTACACAGAGAAACCCTATCTGGGGGGTGAGGGTGGGGGAATCCTCAGAGTATGGACTTAGGGTACCTCCCTGTATACAATAGTCAACAAAATGAAAACAACCTAATGGCTTATAAAAGCAACACTTAAGTACATAGAACAGTTTTTAAAAGGTGGGGAAGGGTACTTGCAAACAAATATAAAAATGAATAGCAATGCTAAGTGTTTAATTTGAAAGTAAATAAATACATAAACAAAAAGTCAGGTGTGAAGGCACACAACTGTAATCACAGCACTTGGAAAATGGGAGCAAGAAAATCAGAAATGTAAGGTTAGCCTTGGCTACAAAGTAAGTTTAAAACCAGCGTAGGCTCAGTGGTTAAGAGCACTGACTGCTCTTCCAGAGGTCCTGAGTTCAATTCCCAGCAACCATATGGTAGCTCACAACCATCTATAATGTGATATGATGCCCTCTTCTGCAGGTGCACATGCAGGCAGAGCTCTGTATACATAAGTTAAAAAATAAATAAAAATCAGCCTAGGTTACATGAGAACCTGTCTCATAAAAAAAAAAAAAATAACAGCGTTAGGGCAGGATATGGCTGGCTGCACCTTTAATCCCAGCAAACAGGAGTCAGAGACAGGTGAATCTCTTGAGTTGGAGACCAACCTGATCTACATAGTGAATTTCAGGGCAGTCAGACCTATATAGTGAAACCCTGACTCAAAAAAAAAGAGAGGAAGGAATGAAGGAAAGAAAGAAAGAAGAAAAAGACAGAAGGGGGCATGGTGGTGCACACCTTTAATTCAAGTACCCAGGACTGCTATGAAGAGACCAGCCTGGTCAACAAAGCAAGTCCAGGATAGCCAAGGTGAGCTAAATTCCATTTAACATTTAAAAATTCCTTCAAGGCACACCTTTAATCTCAGTACTCAGGAAGGCAGAAGCAGTCCAATTGCTGTCAGTTTGAGGCTAACCTGCTCTACAAATCCAGGACAGCCAAGACTACAGAGAAATCCCATGGGGGGGGGGGGAGATTCCTTCACAAACATATGTCCCTCCCATTCATCATGGAATGCAGCTTACATGAAGAACTTGTTCTTTTCCCATTTTGCGCATATTCCTCAGGTATACAATATTATTTCCACATAAAACAAAATGAGGCTAAGTATGCCACCTCCATGAAGCCTCCTACCAGACTTCTTTCCCTTCTAGAATACCCCACAACATGTATCTGTAGCATTATACTACACATTTTGACTTGTACAATAAACTGTTTATACTTTCTGTAAGAACTGAATTTATAATAAGACCCAAATTTTTGTAATTTAAATTTAAAAACAATTAAAAGCTTCTGAAATTTAAAGCAGCCACCTCAATTTTTATCCACAATGTCTTGCTTTTTTCTTTTTTAAGGTAGTTTGCTTAAAAATATGTAAGTGAATTAATTGCTTACATGCATCTTTCATCCCTAGTAACAGCACTAAACTCCAGTTGCTAAGGGACTGGACAAGTACTCACTCAGAAATGTCCATAAACATGAAATAATCAATTCTCACTATCTAGTAGAAAATTCAAGGCCACCCTGTGTAACTCATTAATTTAAAGACTGGCATTATCAAATACTTCTAGAGTTGCTGCAGCTATAAACATAGCTGACACAATCAGAGTTACTTGAAAAACCTTTCCATGAGCCAAAGACACTTCTCTTGTTCTTTTTTAGCCAAAGTAGAACTAGCTAAAACCACATCTTTTCCCACACTAGGAGGAGCTTAAGAATACAGGAAGGTTAAGAGGCAGTCAGGCAACAGGCAGCATCTCATCAGACAGAGCAGGGTTCTGCCCAGGACCTGGATGGACTTCCTCAACAGCCGCCTAAGTCAACAGGCATCCACTCCTCAAATCCATGTCTGACCCACTAGAGCTACAAGTTCTGTTCTCATCCAAAGTGCTCAAAAAGAGTTGGCTTGGAACTGCCACGACTTCAGGTTTGTAGATTATGGATAGTCAGTCGGTAAAATCCTTGCAAACATTCCAAAATCTAGAAAACACAGATATGTCAAACACTTTGACCTCAAGCACTCTAAAACCTACTCAGCCTGCAAGGACTCTGACTCAGCTAACCCTTCCAGACACCACTGACACCTTAACTCCCTCCTTGCCGAAAACAGTAAAAAGGGAAAATTAAATTCTGGAAATGACTGAAACTTCATTTTTAACTCGAAGACTACTAATGTTAAGTTTCACTTAGAAACCAAACACCCTAAATTATTATTATTAAGATAATCACCCAAGAGAATCCGAAGACTAACTGCACAGAACCAACCCTGCTTAAAATAAGACATTAGTGCCTCTGACAGCCGTCAGCACAGCTCCTTTTGGACAACAGAGAGACGCTGCCAGGCCTTTAAAATACAAGTTTCATAACACTACTTAAAAGGCTCCCCTAGAGAACAAAATTACACATAACAAAAGAGAAAATATGATGCCAAATGACTTTAGCTGAACAAAATCAAAATCAGTATTTGTACTTAAAATACTGTCTGGATGCTAAAAGCTCTTGATTATCACCTAAAAAGTTGAAATCTGGAGTTCCAAATATACTCTCATAAAGTTGATCACCAACTCAAAACATTCCTCCAAAGAATAATCAATTGAGGTGTTTGCAGGATTTTATTAGGCACAAAACAAAACAACATTTTGTCCAGAAGCAGTTAACAACCACTAACACAGCCACTGATAAGAAAGTGGGGTTAAGCAGAACACAGGATTTGAAAGCAAACAGCATAGGAAAACTCACTGAAATAATTTAAACAAAAGCTATATATCCACACAAGAAATTACAAGGTTTCATTTCTCAAATCCAGTCTCTTTAAACACTAAAAGCCCTCCAGAACACAATCTGTCACTAAGACTGAAACGCAACAAAAAAATCCTCCTTCTAGTTTCAGTCTTTTATATTAACTAAGAATTCTGAAAGCGCCTCAAATTTGTTATTTCTCAAAACCTGCCATGTACACTTTTACTTGATGATGACAAATAACTAATTCCTAAGTGCTTAAACCCATGTCACGTTGAGGCAAATGTGTGACGGGCCGTGAGCAACAAAACAAGCAGAAGCAGAACAGCAAATGATAGCTGGAGCCAGAAAGCCTGCTTCATTGCAGGGCAGCGCGGAACTTGCATTGGCAAGAGGGAAATTTTAACCTGTATTTACAAGGTAAGTCATCACCCTACGCCCCCCCAAAAAAAAACCCTGCTCAGATCTTTATTATTTACCCAAGTACGCATTTTAAATAATATACTTTTAACCTCTGGACAACAAGAGTGGTATCAAATAACCTCACTGCATTGTTGCCTACACTAATTTACACTTGATATTACAGTCTAAGTCTCTAATAAATTCACATTACACATTTTCATAATGAAATGCTGCAAAAATGGCAGTGCTTATTTTCTCTAAGTGAAAGGTTACCTTATTTTTCACTTGTTTAAAGTTTTAGTTTTGCTTTTTCGTCTATTATAGGAAACATCCCTTGCGGGACATTGTAAAGGGCAGACCCTCCTGTCAAGCCAGAAGGCTCAAACACAAAGACTGAGCTAACCAAGTGCTGTAATTCTTCCAAACTGAGCCTCTCCACACCCCCTCCACCCTTCCCCCCAACAGATATGTCTATTAAATCAGTGTCTGTTCTCCCCCTCGCACAACAAAGAGAACTTCTCACCGCATGAAATTGCCGCTGAATGGACACCAGAAAGCAGGATTTGCATAATTCCTTCCAACGAAACCCAGTCGGGAAGGAGGGGACCAGGGGCCCAAGCGAACGGACAGAATCTCCCTGGTCCGGCTGAGGAAGACCTGATTCCCTACAACATGCCCCACCGAGATGGGGGGCCGGAATTCCGGGCCTCCCCGAGGACTGGGCGTGGGGGACAGAGGACGACGAGAGGGCATTTCCCCACACATCAGCCGCACCGAAGCAGAGACGGGGAAATAACAATGCTGGGGACATTATTGAGTCAGACACAAGGATGGTCAAGGGGCTAGAGGGCGGCGAGTGGAGCAGACGCCACACGGGCCACTTACTTTTTGGAGGGGGGTTAAATATATGAGTTAAGCCCTTATGGTCCCGCCGGCCGCCGCACAGAGGGAAACGGGACCTTGGGAGAGAAAAAGAGACAAAACACACAGTGTGAGAGGTGCAGCCCCGCCGCCCGGCCCCTCCCGGGCGTCCCCGTCCAACGCTCCCTCCACCCGGGGAAGCCCGCCGGTCGCCGGCCGCCGGGGCTCAGGCGAGAGGGACGAGAGTGACCCCCCGCCCGGCTCCCACTCCCACCCCCGCCTCCCCGCCGCGCGCACGCCAAACACAAATCCGCACACACCGACCCGTGCGTCGAGGACTAACTCCCCGGCCGCCGCTGCCAGCAGAGGAAGTGCAGCCGCTGCCCCCTGCGGCCATGACACCCCCGACTTGGCTCGCTCGCTCAGGCGGACGCGGGGCCTGTGACAGCTCCGGCTCCCTCCGCCCCCATCTCCACCTCACGCCTCGCACACGCCCGAGGAGCGCCGCCGCGCGTGCCCGCGAGCACGGGGGCGCGCCGCCGGCGTGGGGGAGGGGCGCGGGAGCAGGGCAGGTGGGGGCGACCCCGTGCGTCCCGGCGCGCTGGCGGCGGCGGCGGCCTCCGGCGTCCACAATGCGCCCGCAGAGGGGAGGCCGCGCGTCCGGGCCCGCCCCGCGAGCCGAGGGGAGGGGCGCCGCGGCCGCGCGCTCGCGCTCCGGGGGGTAGGGGAGGGGGGGCCCGAGCCCGGGAGGGCGCGCGGGGGCCGGAGCGCGGCGGCCGCTGCCCTGTTCCCTCCCACGCACGGGCGGCCCGGTGGGTCCCGGCACCGGTGGAGGACCTCACCTACACAGTGAATGAGCTTGTGGCGCCACGAGTCCAGTTCTTGCCGAAAGCCGCGTCTCTCAACGGAGCATTGCTGCCGCCTACACACCCTCGCCATCTTCTGCCGCCCGCCCGGCCCTGCCTCCGCCGCGGCCCCGCGCACGCCCAGCCGCGTCGCCCGGGGCCGCGCACGCACCCGTGGCCTAGGCGTCGCGCCTCCCGCCGGGGGCGGCGCGGGGGCAAGGCTACCCTCACCTCGCGGTGGCCCGGGGCGGCCCGCTCCTCGTCCTCCCGCCCGCCCGGCGTCCCCGCGCACCCGCTCAGCCTCCTACGTCCGGCCGCACGGAAGGACGCCTTCCCACGCTGGCGTCCGGTCCCCGCGCCGCCCTCGCTCTCCAGCAAGGCCACGGCTGCCCCGGCCCTCCTCTGGGCTTTTGGTTTTTAAACGAGTCCCATCTATCACTTCCAACCTGCCTATCACCCGGCACCAACTGTTGCAAGTTCCGCATCGCTGCTTCTCTCAACTTGTCGCTCGAAACTGCTCCTCCGGGGAGCGTTGTGGAGGGGCAGAAATGGGAATAAATGCCCTGATGCCTTTGGAGCCACTGAGCCCCGAGGTTTTTCAAAGGTGAAGTGGACAGTTCATTAAGTTATCGGAATACTTCGCCGGTATTCGTAAGCCCAGTTATAAATAAAAATATAATATAAAATAAAATAAAGCCTTGTAAGTCAAAAAGGCTGGCGGGGTCTCAACTAGCAAGACTGATAGCTGAAAGTCTTAAACGAGTTGAGAAAAAAAATTGTGCTGATAGAGAATGAATTTCCAAACGACAGCTTAGGAATATGTTGGAAAATTCCACAGAGCCGTAATTTAGGAAAGGACTCAAAACATTTCGATGACAGAGAATGTCCAGGTGCCTTCTAGGATAATTAAGCCACCTTGCACAGAAGATATATTTGTTTTACGAGAGAGAGAGAGAGAGAGAGAGAGAGAGAGAGAGAGAGAGAGAGAGAGAGGAGGAAATAGGAAAAGAAAAACCGGAAACGACTATATAACAATATGGCTAGTTCCCCTCCAACTCTGGCCTCTTTCTCACCTTTAAGGCTTAAGAACAAAACAATGCATTTCTTCTAAATATTTAAATTTAAATAATTATGGTAGGTATCAAAGGTTCTTTGTGGCATGGGAAGTGGGGTGACTGCCCCTAGAGCTAAGTGGGTAGGTCTACTTGGATAGGAGTGAGATGCATGGGCAGTAGGAACCTTTCTTCTTCACCCTATGTTAAGGCCAATTAGATTTCCACAGTTCTCAAACTTCCACACTGCTTCACTGCTTTAAGACCACGCCAGCAGCCATGCATGATGATGCACACTGGTAATTCCAGACGTTTGGAAGGCAGAGAGCAGAAGGATCAAAAATTCCAGGCCAGCCTGGGCAACGTAATAAGACCCTACCTCAAACCGAGACTACTGTCAAACAAACAAGCTCTTAGGTCAGAATTCATAGAGTTCCTGTGTGATTACTACTACCCTGAGCTAGGAGGGGAGAAGATGAAAGTGAAAAGAATGCTTCCTGTGAGTAAGGTCCTATCCTCCGTCACCCCATGAAATTACCTTCTTCGCCACTAGATGGTGTTTTTCAATCTTTGCGATTTTAAGCAATTTTCTGTGGTGGTTGGAGGAAGTGTTTCATAAAGGTGTCTTCAGTAAATGAACAATTTGTAATTTTAAAGTAATTAACAAAATACTTTGCAAACAACTACCCATATGTTTTAAAACAAACAGGTCAAGGGTAATAGTTTCTAAACATAATCTCTAGAGCAGTGGCTCTCAGCCTTCCTAATGTTGTGACCCTTTACTATAGCTCCTCATGTTGTGGTGACCCTCCAACCATAAAATTATTTTTCTGGCGCACGCCTTTAATCCCAGCACTAGGGAGGCAGAGGCAGGTGAATCTCCGTGAGTTCGAGACCAGCCTGGACTACAGAGCAAGTTCTAGGACAGCCAGAGCTGTTACACAGAAAAACCCTGTCTCGAAAAACCAAAAAAAAAAAAATTTTTTTTCCTACTACTTCATAACTGTAATTTTTCCACTGTTATGAATCTCAATGTAAATATTTTTGGAGCTAAAGGTTTGCCAAAGGGTTGAGACTTAGAGGTTGAGGGCCCTTGGAGTCTCAGCGGGGTGTATTTCAAGAATTCTAGGGGCTTCAGAGATTAATCCTAAGTGAAAGCAAGCATTCTTTCATTTCAATCGGAAGCCCAGACAAGTCAGAGTACATAGCAGAAGGTGTGGGGCCAAGGGGAGCAGGCAGAAGCCAGAGGACACAGTTCTAATTCCCAAGGTAATGCCACCTCCACTACTCCACTGTGAACCTTTCTTTCTACTTAATTTTTTAATTTTTGTTTTACTAAGACAGGGTTTCTCTGTGAAACCTTGGCTGTCCTGGACTTGCTTTGTAGATCAGGCTGGCCTCGAACTCACAGCAATCCACCTGCCTCTGCTTCCAGGAGTGCTGGGATTATAGATGTGAGCAACCACACCTGACAATTTCATTTATTTTAAGTTGGGAACCAACCTATAGCTGCTGCCTCATGATGCTTTTTTGAAAGGCAATATGGTGGGTTGTGTAATAATGGATATTAGCACTTGCTAATGTGTTTGAACACTTGATCCAAGCTTGTGGCACTGTTGGGGACGTTGTAGAAACTTTTGCACATGTACCCGGGCTGGGCAATATCAAGCTGTAGAGGCTTGTCTTCAGGACTATGACCTGGCCCAGCTTCTGCCTCTTGGTGGGTGCCATGCTGCAGACCCTTACCTTCCCAGAGACTCCCACTGTCCTGGCTTCCTTGCCATGTACTGCGTGCTTTTCTCAAATCGTGAGACAGAATAAACCTTTCTTTGAGTTGCCTGGTGGCATACTTTGTTACAGCAATGGAAGAAACCATGTGGTTCTTAGGCTTTCAGAATCGGTTTGCAGGAAGAATGTGGAATAGTTGGGAGCTACAAGCTAGAGATGCCGGGGGTGGGGGTGGGGGATACAGAGCTCAGGAGGCTGTTCTCTGGGGAGCTCGGATGTTCAGAATGCCCACGGGAAGGCACAGTGTTTACTCTGTTTTTGTGGGTTGGTTTTTTTTTTTTTTTTTTTTTGGTTTTTCGAGACAGGGTCTCTCTGTGTAGCCTTGGCCATCCTGGACTCACTTTGTAGACCAGGGCTGGCCTCGAACTCACAGCGATCCGCCTGCCTCTGCCTCCCGAGTGCTGGGATTAAAGGCGTGCGCCACCACGCCCGGCTTTTTTCTTTTTTTTTTTTTTTTTGGTTTTTCGAGACAGGGTTTCTCTGTGTAGCCTTGGCCATCCTGGACTCACTTTGTAGACCAGGCTGGCCTCGAACTCACAGCGATCCGTCTGCCTCTGCCTCCCAAGCGCTGGGATTAAAAGCATGCACCACCATGCCCGGCCACAGTGTTTACTCTGCTCATGAGTTTTTTTTTTTGTTTGTTTGTTTGTTTTTTTGAGAAAAACAAAGGTTCTTTTGGAAATTGGGCCAGAGGCCATTTGTGTTACAGTCAGGCAAGGAACCTGGCTGCATCAGCCTCTATACTGAAATTTTGAGTAAGGCTAAGATTTAAAGTAATGGACTGATTTGTTTGTTAAGAGAAAAGTCAACGTAGCATATAAACTAGTCTGTGGCACTATTATTGCTCACTTCCATTAGTCAGCTTTACAGTGAGAATTCTACATAGAAAGATGTGGGAAATGTATGTTTTGATGAGGAAGGAGTTGTAAACAAACCTTACAAACAGAGTGGCTGCAAAGTGGACATAATTGTTAAATTTTAATTGTACAACTACATAGAAGCCTACCACTCTGTCCAGAAACAATAGGAACGGTGCCTCAAGGGCAGCCTCTACACGTTGAAGGCTCCAGGATGCCTTGTCCCAATAGTACCATCTAGGAAAACATTTTCCCAAGTTCAACCCTTAAGCACAGAGAGGCTACTCAGCTACAGGTGTATAAACTGACAACATGACCACTCTATGGCATGGTTAAGGGGAAGGATTTTATTGTAGAGATGAGAGAGAGAAGAGCTGGACACATCTGGAAGAGTCCACAGCAAAGAGAGAAAGAAGTAGACTGAACTTGGCCAGCAGGCTAGATCTGGCCACGACAGAAGCAACAGCAGAGCAGAGAAAGAGAGAGAGAGGAGGCAGTGTGGCGGTTTGAACAGGAATGCCCCCCATAGATTCATGTGTTTGAATGGCTGGCCCATAGGGAGTGGAACTATTGGGAGATGTGGTCTTGTTGGAGCAGGTGTGGCCTTGTTGAAAGATGTGTATAACTTTGGCGAGCAGGCTTTGAGGTCTCAGATGCTTAAGCCCAGGCTTAGTGGCACACAGTTCTTTCCTGCTACCTGTGGGTCGAGCTGTAGAGCTCTCAGCTCCTTCTCTATCACCATGCCTGCCTGCATGCCGCCATGTTTCCTGCCGGGACAGTAATGGGCTAAACCTCTGAACTGTAAGCCAGCCCTAATGCTGTCCTTTATGCTGCCAAGGTTATGGTGTCTCTTTTATTTATTTATTTATTTATTTACTTGCTTATTTTTTGTTTTTTCGAGACAGGGTTTCTTTGTGTTAGCCTTGGCTGTCCCAGACTCACTTTGTAGCCCAGGCTGGCCTCGAACTCACAGCACTCCGCCTGGCTCTGCCTCCCGAGTGCTAGGATTAAAGGCATGCGCCACCACGCCGGACCTCTTTTATTACTTTTTTAATATTGTATTTATTTATTTCACGTGCATTGGTGGTTTGCCTGCATGTGTGTGTGAGGGTGTTGGGTCTCCTGGAACTGGAGTTTCAGATGGTTGTGAAGTGTCCCGTGGGTGCTGGGAATTGAACCCAGGTCCTTTGGAAGAGCAGCCAGTGCTCGTAACCACTGAGCCATCTCTCCAGGTCCTATGGTGTCTCTTTACAGCAATAAAATCCCTAACTAAGACAGAGAGTAAGGGCATAGCCAAAATAGCAAGGTTACAAGGAGAATGGGTAGCTGGGGGGAGGGAAGCTAGTGAGCTGCAGGGACTTTAGGGTGGGGGAGGAAGTGAGAAGGGCAGGATGCTAGCACGGACTTCAAAATGTGCAAGGTTTGCTGGTGATACTGAGACAGTGCCTGTAGGCCACCATATACTTTGGTATGCTAATAGGCACTACAGGTAGTCATTTGTCCCTTCTGCCAGAAGTTAAGGAAATGACTCCTTCTGTTAGAGTGGAACCAGCTTTGCAAGTTCCTGAGGAATGCTGGCTTTTCTCTAAGTGCCAGAAATCCTCCTAGGGTCCAGGTTGAACCTGTGTCTAGATATTTGGACTGCCTTTTGGAGTTTGGGGAACTGGAGTCTCCTCTGGACCTCACAACAGGGTCCATGGAGCTTTGTACCAAGTCTCCAGGAAGCTGCCAAGGCCAGGCAATAGGCAGCAGGGTCAGGCTCTCTGAACGGAGCTCCAGCATAGGCCACGTGTAAAACTGTGAGGGTGAAACCTGAGTTGCAGTGCAGCCCCCAGGATGTTGAAGATGCCAGAAACATGACACTTCTGCTAAGGTGAACTGCCCTTATCAAGTGGAGGAACAAAATGTGTGTGTGTGTGCGTGTGCGTGTGCGTGTGCGTGTGCGTGTGCGTGTGTGTGTGTGTGTGTGTGTGTGTGTGTGTGAGACTGTACTGCAAGGAGCAGAGCCAGAGAGGTGGAGCTACACAAGCCCCTGGAAATCCAGATGATGCCACCACAAGCTGCAGACACCAGACATAAAACTGCAAGAGTTTGGTTTTCTTGGTTTGGTTTGGTTTTTGGTTTTTTGAGACAGGGTTTCTCTGTGTTGCCCTGGCTGTCCTAGACTCGCTTTGTAGACCAGGCTGGCCTCGAACTCACAGCGATCCGCCTGCCTCTGCCTCCCCGAGTGCTGGGATTAAAAGCATGTGCCACCACGCTGCAGAGTTTTATGGTCCTTCTTTGGGTCCAGTCTTTCTATCTTGCTATAGGTGCTCGTTAAATTTTTGTTGGCTTGGAACAACCTAGAGTCATCTGGGGGGGGGGAGTCAATTGAGTTTCCCTATAGGATGTTGAGCCACACAGTTTGGGGGTGGGTGAGGGGCAGAGCATGCCACTCCCTAGACAGGCAGGTGGTCCTAGCTGGTATATATGTAAAAAAGCAAGCTTTGAGAGTCGTGAGAAGCAAGTCAGGAAGTAGCAGTTCTTCGTGGCCTCTGCTTCAGGCATGCTCCCGGGTGTCTGTCCTCACTCCTCTTCTCCAAGGCCGAAAAGCTATAAACGGAAATAAACCCTTTTGTCCTCAAGCTGCTTTTGGTCACAATCTTTATCACAGCAATAGAAACCAACTAAGGGCTGGAGAGATGGCTCAGTGGTTAGAGCACTGACTGCTCTTCAGAGGTCCTGAGTTCATTTCCCAGCAACCACATGGTGCCCTCACAACCATCTACAACGTGATCTGATGCCCTCTTCTGGCCTGCAGGTGTACTTATAAATAAATAAATCTTAAGAAAGAAAGAAAGAAAGAAAGAAAAAAAGAAAAAGAAAAAAAAAAAAAGAAAGAAAATGAAACCTAACTAAAACACTACCTTCCCAGCCCTTCCTCTTGGAATCAAAATGCTCACTGTGTATGTCACTGTGGGGGCGGGGCCTTGAGGCCTCCTATGCTCAAGCTCCACCCAGGTGGAACCCAGCACCTGGCTCCCCCAGCACCATGTCTGCCTGCATACTGCATGCTTCCTGCCATGATGATAATGGACTAAACCTCAAAAACTGGAAGCCAGCCCCAATGAAATGTTTTTCTTTATAAGAGTTGCCTTGATGGCGGTGGGAGGGGGGACAGAGGGGAGGGCTGGAGAGATGGCTCAGA
Source organism: Acomys russatus (assembly GCF_903995435.1). Classification (NCBI taxonomy): domain Eukaryota; kingdom Metazoa; phylum Chordata; class Mammalia; order Rodentia; family Muridae; genus Acomys; species Acomys russatus. The sequence continues at coordinate 60,282,292 of NC_067141.1, read as the reverse complement.
GGTTAAGAGCACTATCTGTTCTTCCGAAGGTCCTGAGTTCAATTTCCAGCAACCACATGGTGGTTCACAACCACCTACAATGAGATCTAGTGCCCTCTTCTGGCGTGCAGGCACACATGTGGGCAGAATACTGTATAAATAAAATATAAAATAAAACTCTTTTTTAAAATGTTTTTCTTTATAGGAGTTGCCTTGATCCAGGGAACAGGAGAGATGGCTCAGAGGTTAAGAGACTGTCTGTTCTTCCAAAAGTCCTGAGTTAAATTCCCAGCAACCAAATGGTGGCTCACAACCACCTATAATGAGATATGATGCCCTCTTCTGGCCTGCAGGTGTACATGTAAGCAGAGCACTATATACATAATAATAAGTAAATAAATCTTTTTTAAAAGTTGCCTTGAAGCTGGGCGTGGTGGCGCACGCCTTTAATCCCAGCACTCGGGAGGCAGAGGCAGGCATATCGCTGTGAGTTCGAGGCCAGCCTGGTCTACAAAGTGAGTCCAGGATGGCCAAGGCTACACAGAGAAACCCTGTCTCGAAAAAACAAAACAAACAAACAAACAAACAAAAAAGTTGCCTTGATCATGGTGTCTTTTTTTTTTTTTAATTATGTAATCAGTGCTTGGGCTGCATGTACACCCACAGGTCAGAAGAGGGCATCAGATCATTTTATAGCAGGTTGTGAGCCACCATGTGGTTACTGGGAATTGAACTCAGGACCTCTGGAAGAGCAGTTAGTGCTCTTAACAACTGAGCCATCTCTTCAGCCCTGATCATGGTGTCTTTTTAATATATATACATAATATATTTATTTTTATTTGATGTGCATTGGTGTTTTGCCTGCATGTGTGTCTGTGTGAGTGTATCAGATCGTGGAGTTATAGACAGTTATAAGCTGCCATGTGGGTGCTGGGAATTGAACCAGGGTCCTTTGGAAGAGCAATCAGTGCTCTTAAGCCTTGAGCCATCTCTCCAGCCCCGATCATGGTGTCTTATAGTGGATGTAAACATATTTTTGTCTTGATCCCAAGCGTGGGGTGTGAAATTGCCTCGTGTGAGGGCGTGTGATATCTGTCTGCTAGAAAAGGAACTGCCTCATGTAGGGGCATGGCCTTTGGCAGTTGAAAAACATCCGGTGTGGGAGAGTGTAAGTAGCCCCCAAAAACAGAGATCACTTTTTCATCTCTTTGCATGGCTTGGCTGTGATTGGCTCCAGTTTGAGACATGATGTATTCTGATGCTAATTAATAAAAGGCCATCACACCTGGGCAGGGCAAATGAGATAGGTGTGGCTAAGGTTCTTGGGTGTGGGGAGACAGAGAGAATCTTGGGAAAAAGAGAGACCAGAGAAGAAGAGAGAAGAAGAAGCAAGGCCGCCATGGGTTAGGTGGAAGAAAACCACATGGCCGGCGTGGATGCAGGACTTGGCCCAGATGAAGAACATTAGCAAGTATATGGGATTGTGGATGGGAAGTAGCTTGATAGAAATTACTAGAACCAGATGACATGGGATTGGGACAGGCATTCCATATCTATCCCACTATGGGAAGTAGTTTAGGGGATTAATATCTGCCCTGTCCCAGGTTAACTAAGGCTATTTTGAAATATAACAAGTGTCTGTGTCTTGATTGATTGCAAGTGGGTTACACTGCCATAATAATAATTATAGGCCTGATAACAAACATTGTTAGATGTTAGGCCATACTAGTAAATTAACAACAACAGATGCTCCTGGAGAGAAATGCTCCAGAGAACTCTTCAATGTTCCTGCTGCTATGGTTGTTGTCGCTTTCACTGAAGTGCTGGTTTACTGTTTAATGGGTGTGCTGGAATCCTGATGAGGAAAAGTAGAATTGCCCCCAAGGAACTGAGTCTAAAAAGGTCTACTTCCACTATCCCTACCAGCCTTCTTTCTCTCCTGTTTAGGGTAGGTGGGTTGGAGGGGAGGTAGAGGCATTGAAGAACTCCAAATAGAGTAAGCTTTAAAAATACCAAAGCCTAGGCTGGAGAGATGGCTCAGAGGTTAAGAGCGCTGGCTACCCTTCCAGAGGTCCTGACTCAATTCCCGGCAACCATATGGTCGCTCCCAAACAACCATAATGAGATCTAATGCCCGCTTCTGGCATGCAGGTAGAGCACTCATATACATTAAGTAAATCTTTAAAAAAACAAAACAATAACAACAACAACAACAAAAAAAAAAAACCCCTGAAGTCTACGGTGTCTCTTCACAGCAATGAAACGCTAACTAAGATAGAAGTTGGTGCCAGGAGTGGGGTATGACTGTGATAGGCCTGACCATGTTTTGGGTTAGAGGAATGTGGATTTTTGAGATTTTGGATTAGGAAAGCAGTGGAATGCTTTAAGTGGCCTGAATGGGCCACCAGTATGAAGATAGTGGTGCTGAGGGTGATTTGAACTGTTAGGGCCTGGCTCAAGAAGTTTCAGAGGAGAATTTTAGTATATTGCCTCGGGATCATTCTTGTGATATTTTGGTAAAGAATGGGCTGCTTTTTGCCCTTTTCTGAAGACTCTGCCTGAGGCTAAAGTGAAGAGAGTTAGATTAATTGTGTTGGCAAATGAAATCTCAAAACAGCCTCGCATAGACTCTGTCCTGTGGTTCACTTTTATGAAGAGTGTTTTGATCAAATGTAACAATCTGAGAAAGGAAAAAAAAATGTATGGCTCAAGAATTAAAGAGGGGTGAGCCGGGCATGGTGGTGAACGCCTTTAATCTGGGCATTAGAGGCAGAGGCAGGCAGACAGCTGTGAGTTTGATGCTAACCTGGTCTACAAAGAGAGTTCCAGAACAGCCAGGGCTATTACACAGAGAAACCCTGTACTGAAAAACAAAACAACAACAACAAAGAATTAAAGGGGCACAGGAAGTAGGATGGAACTAAATGCTGTGTTCAAAGGAGATAAACAGATTAAAGATATTAAACAGAATTAAGGGAGTGCTGACCTCAGAGCAAGATCCCACCCAGCTAAACTTCCATCTTGTGAAAAGGCTGTTCCCCAAAAGACATTGCCACCTATTCTGAGTTTATGATGTGTTTGTGGTCATATGATGGATACTTATATCATGATAGATGTTATTATGACCTGGTTAATGTTTATGCAGTTGCAGTTGTATGAGGTATAGTTATGTCATGTTAGGTGTTATTATAACCTGGTTATTGGTTTCATTTGGACAGAAGGAGATGTGATTCGGTGTCACGTTGACAAGGGGTGGGTTGTGATGAATATTCTGGGTTGTCAACTTGACTATATCAGATTGAACTACAATCTAGAATAGAGGGCTCACCTGTGATCCAGATCTGCGGCAGGAGTGCAATATGCCTTTGGTCCAGATGTTGAGGCTGGAAGACACAGGCTTTTGATCTAGATCTTGAGGTAGGATGACCTATGCTTTTGACCTGTATTGGCATACACGTTTAATCCAGATCTTGAGGCACAGTGACCATGCTTATAAAGACCTATAATGAAAGAAAACTAAAGAAAATCTTAGGTTCAAGTGTAGTGGTACACACCTTTAATCCTAGCACCTAGGAGATAGAGGCATGAAGATCTGAGTTCAAGGTCAGCCTGGTCTGCAGAGCAAGTTCCATGACAGTCAAGCTTAGGCAGTGAAGGAAACCATTGACAGCAGAAAGCTGGTGAAGATGTAATTCAACAAGGGGGCCATGTTCCAGCCCCAGCAAACAGCAGAACTTGGCAGCTTCAGCCATCTGATTATGGCTTTAGAGTCAAAGAAGGAAAGATGTTAAGGCCAGGTGTGTGGCAGGGGTGCCCCTGAAGGAAGGCCCAGAGAAGCCATTGTTGTCTGATGGCCTTGGAGATCCCAAGAGCTTAGAGATGCCAGAGCTGTGGGAACCCTATTGAGGAAAGCTGTTAGCAGGGAGTGGAACCAGGCCAAGAGAAAGAAAGGAGTTGAAAGTCTGAGGGTATTTTGACATCAGACATGGTGGTGCAGAGTTTGGAGTTTACTAGCCGGTTTTCAGTCTTGCTTTGGTTCAATATTTCTTCACTGTACACAACCAAGGCTACACAGAGAAACTTTGTCTTGAAAAACAAAACAACAACAACAAAATTTCTGCTCTTGAGGCTGGAGAGATGGCTCAGTGGTTTGGTTCCCAACACCCACTCCAGGAAGCTCACAACTCCCTATAACTCCAATATCAGAGGGATCTGATGTCATTCTTTGGGTTCAGCCAGCACCTGCACACACATGAATAACACACAGACAAACACATACATGTAAATGAAATTTTTTTTTCGAGACAAAGTTTCTCTGTATAGCCTTGGCTGTCCTGGACTCACTTTGTAGACCTGGCTCGCCCCGAACTCACAGAGATCCACCTGCCTCTGCCTCACCCCAAGTGTTGGGATTAAAGGTTTGTGCCACTTTGCCTGGCTATGAAATTAAATATTTTTTCTTTTTTAGATTTATTTGTTTATCTATCTGTCTTTCTATCTATCTATCTATCTGTTATGTCTGAGTACTCTATCTGCATGTAAATCTGCAGGCCAGAAGAGCATAACAGATCATGTTACAAATGGTTGTGAGCCACCATATGGCTGCTGGGAACTGAACTCAGGACCTCTGGAGGAGCAGTCAGTGCTCTTAACCTCTGAGCCATCGCTCCAGCATGAAATGATATATTTTTAAAATGTTTTTTTCTCTTATAAAAAACATAATGAGCCAGGCGTGGTGGCGCACGCCTTTAATCCCAGCACTCAGGAGGCAGAGGCAGGCGGATCGCTGTGAGTTCGAGGCCAGCCTGGTCTACAAAGCCAGGTCTAGGACAGCCCTGGTCTAGGACAGCCAAGGCTACATAGAGAAACCCTGTCTCAAAAAACAAAAGCAAAACAAAAAACAAAAACAACAACAACAACAAAAACATAATGAGTTAAGCAGTGCAGTAGGTAGATCAAGTTCAAGGCGAGCCTGATCTACAGAGCAAGTTCCAAGACAAACAGAGTTACACAGAAAATCTGTCTGAAGAAGAAGAAGAAGAAGAAGAAGAAGAAGAAGAAGAAGAAGAAGAAGAAGAAGAAGAAGAAGAAGAAGAAGAAGAAGAAGACATTAATAATAAATCAGACACAGTGGCACATTCCTTTAATCCCAGTACTTAGGAGGCAAAGGCAGCAGATCTCTGTGAGTTTGAGGCCAAACTGGTTTACATATTGAGTTCCGGGGCAGACAGGGCTACAGAGTGAACCCATGTCTCAAAACAAAAGAAAACAAACAAAAAAACCAAACACCATAATGGTTTAATGGTAGCAAACAAAGATTTTTATGTTTCCCTACCATCATTTCATATAAATATGAAATTAGTATATCTTTAAATCTTGTTGTTTTGGCACATTTGATATTAAGAATTGCTGTTTGAGCTGGGCACGGTGGCACACACTTTAATCCCAGCACTCGGGAGGCAGAGGCAGGCGGGTCTCCATGAGTTTGAGGCCAGCCTGGTGTACAAAGTGAGTCCAGGACAGCCAAGGCTACACAGAGGAACCCTGTCTCAGGAGGAAAAAAAGAATTGCTGATGAGTTTTTAGATCATTAATTGGGCTTTGGTTTGGGGTTAAGACAAAATTTCCAACAACTTCTGAAACAGTTCTAAACACACTTCTGCTATTTTGTACCATGGGAGTGGAAAAAGTCAAAGGAGCTGCCTCAGTTCAGTTACTTTCTCTGTTCAAGTCTGCATCCTCCTTTTCTTTGTCCTCAGCACCAATTCCTATTTAAAAAATCTTCTATGTCCTGTGACAGTTGATATATATATGTGTACGTGTGTGTGTGTGTATGTATATGTGTACATATATATATGTGTGTGTGTGTGTGTGTGTGTGTGTGTGTGTGTGTGTGTGTGTGTGTATTTGGTTTAGTTTGGTTTGGCTCTTGGCTGTCCTCGAACTCAGTCTGTAGACCAGGCTGGCCTCAAACTCAGAGATCAGCCTGCCTCTACCTCCCCATTGCTGGGATCAAAGGTGTGCACCACTGCACCTGGTGTGAAGGTTGATTTTGTGTATCCATTAGACTGTGCCCAGATACCTGGTTACACATTTCCATGGCTATGAGTGTGTTCTAGAAGTGCATAGCATTTGAATTGGTGACCTGAATAAAGCGGATTTTTTTCCCTACACAGGTGGGCATCATCCAGTCGGCTGAGGGTCTGAGTACAAGACAGTGTGAAGAAGGTTGGAGTCGTTGCCTGGCTGGATTGGAAAAGTGACTTTCTCCTGCCCTTGCTATTCTTGGTCCTCAGTCCTGTAGACTCAAACCGTGATCTCTACCAGTCACTCTCCAATGCTCAGGCTTCCCAACTATTCCATTGGCTTTTGGTCTGTTATCTTGCAGATGCTGAGCTGTGGGACTTCCCACAAGGTCACATGAGTCAGTTCCTTATGATAAACCTTGCACTAGATTTTTGTGTCCTATTGGCTGTTTCTCTGATAGATCCCAACTAGTATACCTCCTAAAACCCGCCCCCAGTGTCGGCTTCCAGAGAACCTGCTGTGTCAACTAAGATTTGTGATGTAAAGCCTTGATATATTGGTTAGACTTTTGTCAACTTTTTCTTCAGTTGGGGAAATGCCTTCATCAGATGGCCCTTAAGTATGTCTGCGTGTCATTTTCTTGGTTGTTGGTTGGTATGGGAGAGCTCATCCCACTATGGGCAGAACCACCTTGGGCAGATGGAAGGGTGAAAAAAGGTAGCTGAAAGCTGGGTACAGTGGTGCACACCTATAATCCTAGCACTTGGGAGGCAGAGGTAGGTGGAATTCTGTGAGTTCAAGGCCAGCCTGGTCTGCAAAGTGAGCCCAAGACAGCCAAGGATACACAGAAAAACCCTGTCTCAAAAACAAAACCCAAAAAACATGCCAGGTGGTGGTGGCCCACACCTTTAATCCCACCACTTGAGAGGCAGAGGCAGGTGTATCTCCATGAGTTTGAGGCCAGCCTGGACTACAGAGCAAGTTCCAGGACAGCCAGAGATGTTACACAGAGAAACCCTTCGAAACAACAACAACGAGTTCCTGCTTCCAGGGTCCTGCTTGAGTGAGTTCCTCTTCCAGGGTCCTGCTTGAGTTCCTGCCCAGTCTTCCCTTAAAAATTGACTTTTAAGTCAAATAAACCCTTTCTTCCCACAACTTTGTCAGCATTTGTAGGAGATGGGCTATATGGCCAATGTTCTTCCATCTTGTCAGAGCCTAGGTTCCTATTTCTCCAGCAGTCTGTCATTTACCAGAAACCAGCTGACCCTGTCATGGTTCGGCAGTTAGACACCTGTTGTGGTTTATTGTGGGGGACAGTCATTCTAAGACCCCCGAGCTCATAGTAAGAGCTACTCTTTTCTGGCTATAAACTAGCTTTTACAGTAAGACTGCTGGTAAAATCAGTTGCCTGCGAGCAGCAGTTCCGGGAACTTTTTCCTGACTAACCAGATCTTTCAAAATTTCCCTTTCTCTCTGGAATTTCTCCCTCTTCTGTGATTAAAGTAGCTGTTAAGGTACACACCTGATGGAGCATTCCAGGGTTAGGTATCCATAGCAACCCTTGCTTACGCAAATACCCATGCCTCTGTACCTATATAAACTCTGTGAAAATTTTCAATAAATGGGGTTTGATCAGAATGCAGACTTGCCCCCTTCTTCCTGTCTGTGTTCTGTCCCTATACAGGAAAATTCTCCTCCCGAGCATTAGTCGAACCCTGGCGGGCCGGGGCAAGTATTCGACTACAACATCAGAGAAACCGACGAATACTTCTTTGTGTTTGGAACCTCAAGCTCTTCTAGTTCTTTACAAAACCATGGTCACTGTATTGTGCCATTGAGCTCTAGTGCTAAGCTCTACCTAGCTATATTTTTGGTAACTGTCCCATCTCCCTCTACATAATCTTTATTCTATTCCCTCTCCTTCCTACATTTCAGTCTTTACAGTCTAACTCAATGATGATGATGGTTGTTATGATTAATAATTAGATAATGAGAGATACAAGGTACCAGATATTATGTTATACGGATTTTATTAAATGAGTGTGAGGGGAGAAGGGAAGGGGGAAGGGGTACCCCAGAAAGAGAGACAGAGACAGAGGGAGAGAAGAAGAGGAACAGGAAGAGACAGAGAGAGGAAGGAGAGAAAGAGAGGGAGAGAGAAGCCATGTTTGTCCTTTTATATGGCCCTGGGCAGGGCCACGCCCCTGTGGCAGGTAAGCAATAACATCATAGGTAGGTGGACAATGGTGATGATGATAATGACGGAGTGAGGACATCTGTCTTTTTGTTACCGATTTATTTGCCCTTCCCCCAATTCCATCCATATATTAATATAGATTTTATTTTTTGAAGGAATGAGCTTCACTCTTTAAAGCCCTTATAGAACCATATTTTTTTCACAAGCCTTTAGAATTATATTTTATGCTAATCTATCTTTGCCTGAACATATGGTATTTTCTTCTAGCCTTTAGGGAAAGCAAACAAACTATTGTCTGTGTCAGATGACTGAAAGGAACACCTTTTAAGAGAATAACCAGGAAAGAGCTATTTATAGCTAAGAAGCAATCAAAAGCTGTTTCCATGGAAAATTTCTATTACAATTGTTATATCTGAGATGTTCTAAAATGCATCTGAGTTAGGCAGAATAAAAATATCTAACAACAAAGGAAGGCCTCAAAGATAACTGTATTTTAAATAAGAAAAGGAAAGTTTGGTTTAAAAAAAAAAAGTCACAGAAAGTACTTAAATGTCCAAGATAGCCAAGGGTACACAGAGAAATCCTGTCTTGAAAACACCAAAAACAAAACAAAACAAACCAAGAAACAAAAACCTATGTTGACTCTAACAGCTGTCTATTCATTAGAGTCACAACGGTGTCCTGCCAAACTAGTTCTGGAAAACACACTTTAGAGAACTCCCAGAAGTGCCTGTGGCAGCTACTCCTTTTGGGATCTAGATTTCTTATCCATCCTATTTTTGCTGCAAAGTCTCAAAGGAAGTGCAAGGATGAAGCTGCAAATGGTAGAGTAAGCAGGTTTGGGTAAAGCCTAAAGCACATTAGAGCCAGGTGGTGGTGGTGGTGATGGTGGTGCAAATCTTTAATTCCAGCACTCAGGATGGAGAGGCAGATGGATCTCTTGCATTTGAGGCCAGCCTGGTCTATAGAGTTAGTTCCAGGACAGCCAGGGCTACACAAAATAAAAAATAATAATAAATAAATAAATAAAAAGAAACTACATTAGCTCTTTGGTGTAACGTGATAACCCAGGTTGGATCCTGGGTTTAACAAGGAAGTAAGAAGTTCATTGAGAAGATGAAATCTAATCTGGCTACTTGGTTAAATCTAGTGGGAATCCAAGCCTGGTCTACAAAGTGAGTCCAGGCTGGCCAAGGCTACACAGAGAAACCCTGTCTCGAAAAACAAACAAACAAAAAAAAAAAAAACAAACAAAAAAAACTAGTGGGAGTAAAGCCGGGCGTGGTGGCGCACACCTTTAATCCCAGCACTCGGGAGGCAGAGGCAGGCGGATCGCTGTGAGTTCGAGCCCAGCCTGGTCTACAAAGTGAGTCCAGGATGGCCAAGGCTACACAGAGAAACCCTGTCTCCAAAAACCAAAAAAAAAAAAAAAAAAAAAAAAAAAACCTAGTGGCAGTAGTCTGCAGTTCAGTTAATAGCAATGCACCAAGGTTGGTTTGGTATTTAGATAAAAGGAAAACCAGGCACATGTTTATAAGGAACGCGCTGCACCACCTTTGCAACTCTTATGTGATCTAAGGCTATTGTACAGCTAAAGTATTTGTTTAATGCCGCATGTTAGACCAAAATTTGATTCTCTCATTCTGCTACTTACCAGGTAGGTGACTTTAGCAGGGAATTTAAACCATTTGGGTTTCAGTTTTCACATTTGAGATGATCTATTTCATAGCTTGGGGGAGGGGTTAAATAGTGTCATAAAGTACTCAGTGGGGCTCAGTGGGTAAGGTCACTTGCACCAAGCCTGATCTCTGGATCTCTGGAAGGAGAGAACCAAACAAATTGTCCACTGGCCTCTATATTGCAGATGTTGCCCCTAACCCCCAGAGATACAATGCATATTTTAAAAAAGAAAAAAAGAAAATGAAGCAGCTATCATAGTACCTGCCTTGAATAAAACTTTAATCCTAAAATAGTAAAGGAGCCTGGTGCGGTGATGCATGCCTGTAATCCAAGCTCCCTGGGAGGCAGAGACCCGCAGATCTCTGTGAGTTTAAGGCCAGATTGAACAAAGCAAGTCCAGGACAGCCAAGGCTACACAGAGAAACCCCTGTCTCAGAAAACAAAACAAAACAATAACAGCAACAAAAAATAAAGGGAAGACAGGACCTGGCATTCTGGGAAATTTGCAGCTTCTTGGCAAATCCCACATGCTGGGGTCAGAACGTGTATCTTCAAGCAATGGATGGCACTGTGGAGCCCTAGACAGACCCACCCTTCCCAGTGGCCACCCTTTGGCTTGGTCTTCTCCAGTGCTCAGCAGCAAAGAGTGGGGCTAATTGAACTGGAGCTGGAGAGCCAGAGGGATCACACTGCGTTCACTTAACAAACTCTGATGAAACCCTTCCATGAGGCTGGTTGTGGTGCCAATGAAATGTACGGAGGGGCCTGTTTTCCATTGTCCATTCATTAATTGTGCCTGGTCACCCAGTCCTCCCAGACCCACTAATGTTCTATCAAGTTAGGTTTGGGACCAAAGTCTCCCTGAGACTAGAGATGGGAAATTCTCTTTAGAAAGGATCTAAAGAGCCAGGCGTGGCGGCGTATGCCTTTAATCCCAGCACTCGGGAGGCAGAGGCAGGCGGATCGCTGTGAGTTCGAGGCCAGCCTGGTCTACAAAGTGAGTCCAGGATGGCCAAGGCTACACAGAGAAACCCTGTCTTGAAAAACCGAAAAAAAAAAGGATCTAAAGGTTGTGGGACCTTAATGGCCCAGACTTACGGAGAAAGGGTCAAGGGAGCTGCAAGCTTAGGTAACTCAAACATGAGGATGGCAGGAGTTGGCTACCTCTCCCCTCCCAACCTGGCACCATAAAACCTGCTCCCCAACTATCAATCCTAGTAAGAATTTACTACCCTTATAGTTATCAGTCTTCACTCCTTCTTTGACCTTATAAGGTACCCCCCCAACACACACCCAGACTCTACAACCCCTGAATATGCAGCTGAAATATCTTCCAACACTCCTGCCTTAGCCAATGGTACTTGGCCACACAAACCTTGTCCTAGAGACCCTGGTCACCGGCCCCCAGGGGAATAAATACCCCCCACCACCACTAAACTGAACTAGTTCTCTGAAGCTGTTCCTGAGTGTGTTCATTTCCCTGTGAACTCACAACCAAGATCCTATCTTGAACTCACCCTCACCAGGCTAAACTTCCTTCCCTCCAGTCCAGTTCAATGCTCAACAGAGCAGATTACCCCGACGGGGAAGCAGACAAGGCCAGCTCAGTCAATAGAGCATATAGGACTCTTAATCTCAGGGTAGTGGCTTTGTGCCCCACCTCGGGCACCATATGTAAAAGTAGCTTTCATTCTTATGTTTCAGTTGTCTGGGAAGCTTACTGCCTCCTTCTGCTGGCATAGACCTAGTCCTGGGAGCTTTTAGCCTCCTTACAACCTAACCTAGGCCTAGAATGTTTTCAGCCTCTGAGACTCACTGCTTAATTAACTTACCCATACTTTTCTTTCCGAACTCTGAGTGGCTGGTTCCACTCCACTGTGCTGGCTTAAACTCTTCTCCCAGCTGATTTATTTAATCTGACTTTTCTCTCAGCCTGGAATTGCTCTGCTTGGCCTCAAACTAACTCAGCAATCTGCTCTGATCTGACCTTTTCTCATTTTCTGGCTTATTCCGTCTTCACCTGTGTTCTCTCTATGCAGCCATCTCGTTATTACCGTCCTGGTAAAACTGCCTCTTCTATAAAACTGCCTCTTAGGTAGCTTCTCCTTTCCTCCTCATCTCATGAGAATTGGGCATATCCTGTCTGTTTGTTTGTTTTTTGAGACAGGGTTTCTCTGTGTAGCTCTGGCTGTTCTGGAATTCTTTTTGTAAACCAGGCTGGTCTTGAACCCTGCCTCTGTTTCCCAAGTGTTGGGACTAAAGGTGTAGGTCACCACCCCCCAGCATGTGTATATCCTACTCTGTCAAATCTGATTTGTCACCTTTTCTGCCACTCAATTCGACATTACTGTCTCTTTTTTTCCTCTTGCTTTTTGTTTTTGTTTTTATTTTTGGTTTGTTTGTTTGTTTGTTTGTTTGTTTTGAGTCAGTCTTACTACATAGACCAAGATAGCCTAGAACTCACAGAGATCCACACACTTACAAGTGTCTAGGATTAAAGGAAGCACCACTACACCAGATATGTTATCTTATTAAGCAAACAATGCAGTTTGACCAGGTACATTCACATGCTGAGTAATCATCACTACTATTTATTACCATAAATTCTTCATCAACCCAAACTAAAGCTCTCTGCTCATTAAATACTGACCTCCAGCTCTTCCTTCTCCTAGCCTTTGGTAGCTTCTATTTTATTGTCTGCCTCTGAATTTACTATTTTAGTACTTCATATAATCTGAATAATAGTATTATGATTAATTCCTTTATGATCAAATCCTTTAATGTGTTCAGAAATACATTTGAAGTCTTGCTTAGAACTGATGCAATTAATCACAGGAATAAGCCCTATTTAGCCTCCTGTTTTATGTTTGCAAGGTACGGTTTAAAGCAAATAGCAAAAAACAAAGGTTGTTTAACTCAGACTGCTCCATAGGTACTAGCTCTCAAGCCTGTCAGAGACCTGCTGAATATGACATTTAAGATGTTTAAACTTACTGTGACAGACAGTCCCAAATCCTAACAGTAAACCCCAAGGTCTTCAAGAAGATATAGACACAGTGATAAAGGGCTCCACCGGGCATGTGGTATGCTAACCACTGGGGAAGGCTCTCCCAGTGCCTCACACACTTCTAGGGTCCAGCATGAACTGTAGACAAATAAGACATCAGACAGTTGATTGCCCCATTAGCCTAAAACAAAGTGAGGTCAGTCTCTCTCATGTTCTCCTCAACAGAAAAAGTCCTTCATCTTCTGGGCCAGATGGCCAAAGACTGCTTCTGTCCGAGGTGCCATGGAGACCACAGGAACCTGGGACAACCATCTAGGTAGTGGACTACGGAACAGTCTCTGTCATTTTAATTAATGCATAGGCTATTTAGATGATAATTAGTCCTTCTCAGGTCTCTGATCACATTGACCGCTAACTGTAGCTTATCAGCTGGAGAGCAACAGGCAGGTAGCTCCTTACCCCAAGATGATCCACCTCCATGTTAGTTCATTACTCCATTCATCAGTTAGTTAAAACTACTAGGTCTCCGCTGTGAGTTCGAGGCCAGCCTGGTCTACAAAGTGAGTCCAGGATGGCCAAGGCTACACAGAGAAACCCTGTCTCCAAAAACCAAAAAAAAAAAAAAAAAAGAAAAACCAAAACAACAGCAGCAACAACAACAACAAAAGCTTCAAAATTTGGGCTTGAGAGATGGCTCAGAAGTTAAGAGCACTGTCTGCTCTTCCTACTGTCTGCTGTTCCTGAAGGTCCTGAGATCAATTTCCAGCAACCACATGGTGGCTCACATCTACAATGAGATCTGATGCCCTCTTCTGGTGTGCAGGTGTACATGCAAGCAGAACACTGTATACATAATAATAAATAAATAAATCTTTTCTTTTTAAGATTTCAAAATTCAAGCCGGGCGTGGTGGCGCACGCCTTTAATCCCAGCACTCGGGAGGCAGAGGCAGGCGAATCGCTGTGAGTTCGAGGCCAACCTGGTCTACAAAGTGAGTCCAGGATGGGCAAGGCTACACAGAGAAACCCTGTCTCGAAAAACCAAAAAAAAAAAAAAAAAAAAGATTTCAAAATTCAGAGCTTTCATATTAATCAATGGAATTCTGGTAAGTTATTAGTCTAACTCTAGTAAAGCCTTGCACTATACAGTCCACTATCATAGTCACAAGTTCAAGATTTTAAATTTCTTTTGGTTGTCTTTTAAGTATGTACTCAAAGTGGGTTTTTGTTTTGTTTTGTTTTGTTTTTGTTTTCGAGACAGGGTCTCTCTGTGTAGCCTTGGCTGTCGTGGACTCACTTTGTAGACCAGGCTGGCCTTGAACTCACAGCGATCCACCTGCCTCTGCCTCCCGAGTGCTGGGATTAAAGGCGTGCGCCACCACAGCCCGGCTTTAAAGTGTTTCTTATTGTGCTAAATTTATATAGATCCAGTCTTCTGGATAGAGAGAAGAAGTCCCTCTTTCATGGCTTTGTAGTCATACTGAAAATCAAGATCAGATGAGCTTTTCCCCCTTCTGCTCTGTGGAAAGCTTCTGACGTCAACGAGCTCACCTGAAAGAGTGTTCATGTAGCCTGGTGCGGTGGCGCACGCCTGTAATCCCAGCGCTCTGGGAGACAGAGGCAGGCAGATCTCTGTGAGTTCGAGGCCAGCCTGGTCTACAAAGTTCGAGCCAATGCTACACAGAGAAACCCTATCTTGAAAAACAAACAAACAAAAAATAAAAAAGATTCCTGTAAGCTCTGGGGAATCCACTCGGATTCACTTCTCACAGGTCAAATAGACTCCAGGTAACACCCTGTCAATCAACAGCCTAAGTTTCCCATCTATTTCCGATTTCAGAAGATGGATTCTCCCCCCTCTCCCTGGTTTTGGGACTCCCCTCCCCCCAACTACCAAGACCATGGCCCTAAAAGTTTCAAGTGTACACACAAGGAGAAAATTTCTCCCTAACCTACTTAACTTTATCTTCTGCCATACACGCACACACACACTCACACACTCTCACACACACATATTTGTCCCAGTGCCCTGCCAAGTCCAGGTGTTTCCTCAAGATCTTTATCCAGGAGGGCTTCAGGGAGGCTCTGATCCAGCCTCACAGACTGCTTCAACTGAGTCTGCACCCTCTGAGCCCCAGCTGGTTGTACAGACCTTGGACAGCAGTGAAACAGCCAGCCCTCCCATAACTTGGCCAGCACCGTAATTTTTTAGGGTCCCCAAAGATGATATCCCCTCCAGTCAGCAGAAAAGTAGTCTAAAGAGCGAGAAGTCCTCACTCCTGCCCCACCATCACCCCTTCCTAGTTCCTTATTTTTAGTTAAACAGAAGGGAGGAATGTTAGCGTGCAGGTGATTCTGCTGGCCCTACTCCAAGGACCTAGCAATTGCCTATGTCATGACCTGCTGCCGCTGCCTGCTGGGACAGGTGTGTGCCCCAATAAAAGGACCGCCTGCTACCCCAGCCCTCTCTCTCTCTGTTCCCAGTGTTTTCTCCCCGTTTCTGTCCTTGGTGCCCGCCCCCCCCCACCGCCATCCGCACCTCTCTCTGCGCTCACAGCTCTGCTGCTGTTTGTCTACTTTTTTTTTTTTTTTTTTTTGGTTTTTTGAGACAGGGTTTCTCTGTGTAGCCTTGGCCATCCTGGACTCACTTTGTAGACCAGGCTGGCCTCGAACTCACAGCGATCTGCCTGCCTCTGCCTCCCGAGTGCTGGAATTAAAAGCATGTGCCACCATGCCCGGCTCTTTGTCTACTTTTCTATTCCTCTGCCTCCACCTCTTCACTTCTCTTCCTTCCCCCAATAAACCTCCTTATACCAAATCTGTTGCATGACATCATTTCTCAGGGGCACACCTTGGCACGGGCCAGCCAAAGGTACTCCTCGCCACATTATAGTTCATAACATATAGTACCTAGAAAAACTACCTTTGGTTCTCCAGGATCTAGGGGAGAAAAGTTACAGACAAATACCTAAATTCTTACCAAATACACAAGTGCATGTATACATGCATGCGTGCGTACACACACACACACACACACACACACACACACACACACACACACACGAAAATATTCTATAGAAAGCTGCTGTGTCCTGCAGACCTGGACTCTTAGTCAGTGTCATGATTATTTGATAAACAATTTTTTTTGTTTGTTTTTGTTTTTTGAGACAGGATCTCTCTGTGTAGCCTTGGCTATCCTGTACTTGCTTTGTAGATCATGCTGGCCTCGAACTCACAGTGATCCTGCCTGCCTCTGCCTCCCGAATGCTGGGATTAAAGGCATGTGCACCATGCCTGGGTTTGAGAAACAATTTTTAATTGGCCTTGACACTTTAAATACCTTTTCTAAAGACTCAGAGTCTAGAGCAGGGCATGGAGGTGCATGCCTTTAATCCCAGCACTTGGGAGGCAGACACAGGTGGATCTCTGTGAGTTTGAGCCCAGCCTGGTCTATAAAAATGAGTCTAGGACAGCCAAGGCTACACAGAAAAACCTTGTCTCGGAAAAAAAAAAAAAAGACTCAGTTTAGGTTGAATTAGCTAAACTAAGTTGAACTGCACACCCAGCTCGATGTGAGTGAGAAGAATTTTCTTTTTTCTTATGTTGTAGAGGAGTTTACTAAATGAGCATCCGGGGGCAGGGAGGAAAAGGGGTAGGGGTGATCCAGAGAGGAAGAGAGAAAGAGAGTGAGAGAGAGAGAGGGAGGGAGAGAGAGAGAAAGGGGGGGGGGAGAATTTTTTATTTTTTTGGTTTTTTGAGACAGGGTTTCTCTGTATAGCCTTGACTGACCTGGACTTGCTCTGTAGACCAGACTGGCCTCCAACTCACAGAGATCTGCCTGCCTTTGCCTCCCGAGTGCTGGGATTAAAGGCGTGCGCCACCATGCCCGGCTCTAGAAGAATTCTTAATAGACTACCTCCACCCCTGTGTGTATACATACATGCTCATGTGTTTGCAGGTACACATATGTATGTGTGCTGATATGTGTGTGCACATGTGTGTATGTGGCAGCCAGAGGACAAACCTGGTTCCTTCTTCTGGCACTATCTACACTACTTGTTGAAATAGATCTCTTGCTGGCCTGGACTTCACCAAGTTGTCCAGGCTGGCTGGGCAGAGAGGCAAGGCAATCTACCTGTCTCCACCTGCCAGCACTGGGATCACAAACACAAACCAGCACCCTCCTGGTTGTTTTTTATATGGATTCCGGAATTCAAAGGCCAGCAAGAAGGAAAGACAGACCAGGAAATGATCACTTAAGACAGTTTACGTTGGGGCTGGATGGTGGTGGCGCACGCTTTTAATCCCAGCACTTGGGAGGCAGAGGCAGGCAGGTTTCTGTGCGTTTGAAGCCAGCCTGGTCTACAAAACCAGGAAAGCCAGTGCTACACAGAGAAAGCCTGTCTCAAAAAAACGAAAAAAAAAAAAAAAAAAGGAAGTTTATTCTGGGAAAAACCTGCAGACACTTCAAGAGCCCCCCTCCCCCCACCACACACACACTCACACATTGTTGGTTACCAGCTGGAGCAGGCCTAGGGCAGTAGGGCAGTGGGGAAGAGATTTAAAAGTTTTCTTTGTAAAAGGTGAACGTTGGCCACTGTGGGGAGTGACCAGGGAATGGTTAGTAGTAGGTGAAGGAATGCCAGGTGAGCCGCAGCCTGTGGCCAGCCATTCTCAGGGGGTCTGCAGGGACTGAGGCAGGAGTTTAGAAAAACAAGACTGGAATGCTAATTACAGTGGTTTCCAGGGCGTGGTGGGGGTGGGGGTGGAGGGAGCTGTCATTATTTAACCAAAATAGGGAAACTTTTAAAAAGTGCTGCAGCCACAACAACACAGGAGCAGCAAGCTCAGGGCCTCAAGCTGCAAAACAAGCACTTTACCAATTGAACTAGCTCCCCCCCCCCACTCTCTACTGCCTTTTTTTTTTTTTTTTTTTTTTAAAAGGAGGGTCTCATTGTGTAGCCTTGCCTGTTCTGGACCTGGTTGTGTAGACCAGGCTTGCTTCAAACTCACAGGGATCTATCTAGCCCCCTTACTACATCTCCAGGGAAGGCAAGCAAGGGTGCTTTAGTGAGGGAGGTCCCCTGCAGCATCCCTCCCATTGAGCTGCACAGAATTAGCACCTGGGGATCTCTAGAAAGTTCTGAATGTCAGGGTTTAGAAATAAAAATTCTCCTCCTCCTCCTCCTCCTCCTCCTCCTCCTCCTCCTTCTTTTTTTCGAGACAGGGTTTCTTTGTGTAGCCTTGGCTGTCCTGGACTTGTTTTGTAGACCAGGCTGGCCTCCAACTCATAAAGATTTGCCTGCCTCTGCCTCTGCCTCCCAAGTGCTGATGTTAAAGGCGTGTGCCACTACTGCCTGGCCTTTTTTTTTTTTTTAAATATAGAAAACAATCCTTGAACTTATCAAATCCTTGAAGTGTCAGGGCACTGGGCCCAGTGGGGGACACCTCTGACCCCAGCACTCTGAGAATTTCAGGCTAGCCAGGAATACACTTGCAAGACCTTGTCTCAAAAATAAAACATCTCGAGGCGGGGGTGGGGTGGGGGTGGGGCTAAAAAAACAATCTCTCTCATTTGCGGCCTGTGAGATTAAAAGCACTTAGTGCTCTTGCAAAGGACCCAGGGTCAGACCCCATCACCCACAGGACAGCTCACAACTATCTGTAACTCCAGCTCTATAGCATCTGACATCCTCTTCTGGCTTCTGTGGGTACCAGGCATGCATGTGCTATACAAGCAAACACCCATACACATCAAAGTAAACAAATCTTTTATTTAATTTTTAAAATCTAATACCTGATGTGAGGTGCAGTCTGTGATCCTAGCACTCAGGGAGGCAGATGCCGGCGGATGTCTGTGGGTTCCAGGCCAGGCTGGTCTATAAAGTTAGTCTGAGACAGCCACCATGCCTGGCTCTGGAGTAAAGACTGTCTTTGTATATTCTAATGCTGGTATCTGTACCAGCAGAGGGCTGAATACAGACTGGGACTTTGATATTGTTAAGCATCCCCTGTGTCGATGTTTTGTAAGCATGGTTCTTCATCATCTTTCTTTTTTAAAAAGATTTATTATTTATTAATGCATATACATATTAATGCATGCCAGAAGAGGGCGTTAGATGACATTATAGATGGTTGTGAGCCACCATGTGGTTGCTGGGAATTGAACTCAGGACCTCTGGAAGAGCAAGCAGTGCTCTTAACCTCTGAGCCATCTATCTCTCCAGCCCCTCTTCATCATCTTTTGATTGATTAAATAAAGAGCTGAGGCCGGGTGTGGTGGCGCACGCCTTTAATCCCAGCACTCAGGAGGCAGAGGCAGGTGGCTCTTTGTGAGTTCAAAGCCAGCCTGGTCTACAAAGAGAGTCCAGGACAGCCAAGCATACACAGAGAGACCCCATCTTGAAAAAACAAAAACAAAAACAAAAAAATAAAATAAAGAGCTGAACAGTCAGTAGCTGGGCAGAAGAGGAAAAGGTAGGGCCAAGGGAGAAGAGTGTCAGGGGAGAACAGTGGAGAGTCACCATTAGGACCACCAGCAGGGACCAGGGCGAGACTAAGATGAAGAGATAATGGGCCACGTGGTGGGACGTAAGTCAGGCCAGTATTGTCGGGTTAGAGTAGCTGACTATCTATCTGCCCAGCTATAGCGTCTAAAGCTCATAATACATATGAGGTCTCCGTGTCATTGTTCAGAGCAAGGGCAGACATAGAAAAACCTACAATTAAGCTGGGCATAGTGGCACACTCAGGAGGCAGAGGCAGGCGGATCGCTGTGAGTTTCCAGGCCAGCCTGGTCTACAAAGTGAGTCTGGAACAGGCAAGGAGACACAGAGAAACCTTGTCTCAAAAAAAAAAAAAACAAAAAGAAAAAGAAAGAAAGAAAAACCTACAGTTATATACACCACACACGCACACACACAATTAGACATTTTTCTTTAAGTCTGAGAATTATTGTGGCAGAGGAATAGTCTGTCTCTATTGGGCTGTGGTGGAGTCAAAAACTCTTTATCCTCCAAGATTATCAGGACAGGACAGGAGAGATGGCTCAGCAGTTAAGATCACTTGCTCATGCGGAAGACTCAGGGTTTGTTGCCAGCACTCTCATTAGTCCAGTTCTAGGAAAACTCATATTGTCTTTTGTGTTCTCTGGGCACCAGCGGTGCTGGTGTATAAACATACATGTAAGCAAAGCACTCAGACACATTTTGTGAGTGTGTGTGTTTGTTTTGGTTTGGTTTTGGTTTTTCGAGACAAGGTTTCTCTGCGTAGCCTCGGCTGTCCTGGACTCACTTTGTAGACCAGGCTGGCCTCAAACTCACAGGGATCCACCTGCCTCTGCTTCTGCCTCCCAAATGCTGAGATTAAAGGTGTGCGCCACCACTGCCTGGCTCAAACACATTTTTTAAAAATTTATTTATTTATTATTATGTATACAGTACTCTGCTTGCATGTACTCTTGCAGGCCAGAAGAGGGCGCCCTATCACACTACAGATGGTT
Source organism: Acomys russatus (assembly GCF_903995435.1). Classification (NCBI taxonomy): domain Eukaryota; kingdom Metazoa; phylum Chordata; class Mammalia; order Rodentia; family Muridae; genus Acomys; species Acomys russatus. The sequence continues at coordinate 60,261,903 of NC_067141.1, read as the reverse complement.
ATGAGCCACCATGTGGTTACTGGGAATTGAACTCAGGACCTTTGGAAGAGCAGGCAGCGCTCTTAACCACTGAGCCATATCTCCAGACCCTCAAACACATTTTTTAAAAGTACACACTCTTCAGCCTTTAGTTGACAAGATAAGACTAATAATCTAGAGTTTGGAGATTAAAAAGAAATATCTGTGCCCTTATCTTGCTTCAATGGCTCTTTTTAAATGAAAATAAACTTTATTATGTCATAAATACCACAAAAAAAAAAAAAAAAAAAAAGTGATTTGGGGCTGACACTAGAAAAGGAAGCAACAGAAATGCCCCTTCTAAGCTTTAAAATCTCAGCGAAAATTCTCAAGATATCTGCTCTTTATTCAATTTATAATGAAAGCTAATTTGTTTTTGATCAAAGGGTGGAATCTGAGTTCAACCCCCCCTTTAGGAGTTAATCTGAGCTGAAGTGGCAGTACACCTTAATCCCAGCTTCCGGGAGGCAGTGGCTCTCTATGAGTTCTAGGCCATCCTCGTCTAGAGAGCAAGTTCTAGGCCAGCCAGAGCAACACAGTGAGACCTTGTCTCAAACAAAACAAAAGTTAATCCACTTAAGGCCGTCAATCACCTGGGCTGAAAATGAATGAAAATCTGTTCCAGAGGCCTCGGAAAACAACAGAATGATCTCTCTGACCCTTGTCCACCCCAGCTCTAAGTGAGTGGTTTCACTGGCCTGGCCCCTTTGGTAACTGCACATTTGCTCCCTCAAGGGTTCTCTGTTATTTGTTCTGTTAAACTTCATCCTTAAAGCTGGAGACAGACCATTTGTGGCTCTTGTAGAGGACCCGGGTTGATTTCCCAGCATCCAGTGGGTAGAATTCACAACCACAACTGCACACATCAGACATGCTCGTGATGTGCAGAGATGCATGTGGGCAAACCACTGGCACATCTGATGAAATAAGTACATCTGAAAGCAGAACATACTCTCTGTCCTTTATGCAACACTCTGGCTCTTGCCTGAATTTATTCTATGAAAATCTCAGACCAGAAAGCCAAAGCGAGGCCAGAGGGACAGACATAAAGGGAAGGCAAGGGGGCTGGAGAGAAGGCTCAGTGGTTAAGAAAGCTTGCTTTTTTTAAATTTTATTTTATTTTATTTTATTTTATTTTATTTTATTTTCAGCACTCCAGTTGGGCGGTTCACAACTGCCTGTTACTCCAGCTCCAGGAAACCTAATGGCCTCTTCTGGCCTCCTTGGGCACCTGAACACATGTGGCATTCACTCATACAGACATACACACATATACATAAATACTAGTAATAAAAAGAAATCCTTGAAAATACAACCAGAGCCGGGCGTGGTGGCGCACGCCTTTAATCCCAGCACTCAGGAGGCAGAGGCAGGCGGATCGCTGTGAGTTCGAGGTCTACAAAGTGAGCCTGGTCTACAAAGTGAGTCTAGGGCAGCCAAGGCTACACAGAGAAACCTTGTCTCGAAAAACCAAAAAAAAAAAAAGAAAAAAAAAAGTAAGCCCAGGACAGCCAAGGCTACACAGAGAGACCCTGTCTCAAAAAATAAAATAAAATAAATAAATAAATAAAAAATAGAAAATACAACCAGTAGCTGGGTGCTGTGGCACATGCCTGTAATCTCAGCACTCTTGGAAGGCAGAGGCAGGCCTGGTCTACAAAGTGAGTCCAGGACAGCCAAGCCTACACAAAGAAACCCTGTTTAGAAAATCAAAAAGCAAAGCCGGGCGTGGTGGCGCACGCCTTTAATCCCAGCACTCGGGAGGCAGAGGCAGGCGGATCGCTGTGAGTTCGAGGCCAGCCTGGTCTACAAAGTGAGTCCAGGATGGCCAAGGCTACACAGAGAAACCTTGTCTCCAAAAACCAAAAAAAAAAAGAAAATCAAAAAGCAAATAAACAAAACAACAAGAGAAGTTTAAAAAATTTTAATTAACTAATTTACTGACAGAATCTCACTATGTAGCCTAGCCAGCATAGATTTGCTATGCAACCCAGGCTAGCCTAGAACTGCATTCCCCTGCTGCTGAGTGCTGGGTTTAAAGGTGCGTGCCATCCTGGCACGCTCTCAATTTTATTAGTGTGTGTGTGTGTGTGTGTGTGTGTGTGTGTGTGTGCGTGTCTGTGTGAGGTATGGATGTGTATGGGCACATGTATACCACTGTACCTTGTTTTAAGCTCAAAGGACAATTGGCTTTCATTTGTTTGTTTGTTTTTGGTTTTTTCTTTTCTTTCTTTCTTTCTTTCTTTTTTTTTTTTTTTTTTTTTTTTTTTTTTGAGACAAGGTCTCTCTGTGTTAGCCTTGGCTGTCCTGGACTCGCTTTGTAGACCAGGCTGGCCTCAAACTCACAGTGATCTGCCTGCCTCTGCCTTCCCAGTGCTGGGATTAAAGGCGTGCGCCACCATGCCCAGCTCATTTGTCTTTTGAAACAGGATTTCTTTATGTAGCACTGGCTAGCCAGGAGCTCACTATATAGACCAGGCTGTCTTTGAACTCACAGGGTGCGCACCACCATACCCGGCAGAGGGTAACTTTTGAGAGTCTGTTTTCTCCTTTCATGTGGAAACCTGAAATGGAACTCAGGCCATCAGGCTTATACCACAGGCACCTTTACCCACAGAGCTATCTTGCCATCCCCCACAAGAGCTTTAAAGTCAAAAGCCCCAGCAGGCTAGACTCAGGCACCAGCCCCACTAAGCCAGCTAAAGAGATAAGTAATGGTAAGAGGCAGAGAGAAATTTCTCCAACACAGGCGCATTGTAAAGAGGAACAGATTAGACATAAGCTTTAGGCAAATACGTAATTAAACTGTGTTTGTCTGGCTCTTGTCTCCTTGATCTTTGTCCCAGATACGAAGGTCCAAAAAAGTCCTTATGGCTTTAGGGGAGAAGTTTCCAGGAAATAAGTACTTCTGCTCCTGGGTGTGGCTCTACCTTATCCGTGGGTGGTCTCCCCACCCAGTGTTCTTCTTGGAACTCAAGGTGACTCAAAGGAAAAGCCAGTCACAAAGTCGACTTTCTGTTCCCTCAGCCAGAGTGAGGCAAGTGGCTTTAGATACCACCTGGGCCCAAGTGAGGAGTCAAAGTCAGTACATTTTATCAAAAGGCATTTCTTTTTCTTCCTTTCTTTCTTTTTCTTTTTTCTTTCTTTCTTTCTTTCTTTTTCTTTTTTCTTTCTTTCTTTCTTTCTTTTTTTTTTGGTTTGTTTTTTGAGACAGAGTCTCTCTGTGTAGCCTTGGCTATCCTGGACTCACTTTGTAGACCAGGCTGGCCTCGAACTCACAGCGATCCACCTGCCTCTGCCTCCTGAGTACTGGGATTAAAGGCATGGGCCACCATGCTGGGCCAAAAGGCATTTCTAAAATGCCTGTTTCAAAAGGTCTAGAAAGTTTGGGAAGGAGAAGAAGGAGGAAGACGAGGAGGAGGAGGAAGAGGAGGAGGAGAAGAAGAAATCAAATGTGGATGTGGTAGCTTTTGCCTTTACTCCTAGCACTTTGGAGGCAGAAGCAGGCAGATCTACATAGTGTGAACCTATCTCAGGAAAAAACACTGTGGAAACAGGGCTGGGCCTTCTAAATAGCTCCAGGTTGTGTGAAACTGCGGCGGTGCAGGGAGTGCCTTGGCCCTGGGTTAAACCATCACCACAAGGTTTTGTAAAGCCACTCTATTTTGGTTGAACAGTGACAGTTCCCAAACTAAAATTACTTGTCTTAGTAGATTCTTGCCCTTCCCAGTAAGGCTGGCCAGAAAAGATGTTTATTGGTCACCTGACACTCATTAACCCGTTACATACCATATTCCCTCACTCATACCTCTCAGTGACCCACCAGGGACCAATAGAGTAACTTTTTTTTTTTTTTTTTTTTTTTGTTTTTCTGAGACAGGGTTTCTCTATGTAGCCTTGGCTGTCCTGGACTCACTTTGTAGACCAGGCTGGCCTCGAACTCACAGCGATCTGCTTGCCTCTGCCTCCCAAGTGCTGGCATTAAAGGTGTGCGCCACCACGCCCGGCTTAGAGTAACTCTTGAGTCATGCCCCCGACCCTACCTTCCCATACCTTCCTCCTAACATTAGGCTCTGGTTCTCATACTAGAGAGCTCCCCACCCTCACTCTCTTCCCCAGCCCCGCCCCTGCCCAAGTCCTGCACACATACAAGCTTGTGCGGCCACTGAGGCTTGTCCCTTTGTCTTCCTTGCCAACTTTATACCAAGAGACTTCATTCACAAGCAGCATTGACTGGACACTTTGGTGAGTTCGTAAACACCACCTGTCTAGCACCACGCACAAGGCACAGAATAATAAATAACTAGCTCCTAAGGGTACTAACGTGACTCTCTAGACATTGATTAAAGTAAACGTGACCGTGTAAACATATGGGCATATTGAAATCCTGTCAGGAAAACTAGGCCCTAGAACTGACAAAACACACCAGACCCAAGCAAGGATACAACAGTGTCACCTGGCTCCTAACTGAATGAAAAAACGAAGAGTGCATGATGACTCCTAGAGTGTGGGGATTTTTATTGTAGATATAAGGCTGTCAGAGGGAAGCGTTCAGGCTGAACATGGAGGGCAGACTAAACCAGATCGTGAGGGAAGAGAAGAGGAAGGAGAGCAGGAGAAGAGGTGTAAACTAGAAGGGGCTCAGGCCAAGAGGCCCAGAGCCTGGAGCAGCCCAATTGGCTGAGTTATATAGAGAAGAGAGGTGGCAGCCCGGCCCCTGGGAGGGAGCAGTTTAGCATAGGGGCCAGGAGGGAGAAGCCACTTGTGTACTGAGAGATGCTAGGAGAACTGGCCAGCATCTGCTTCGGTCTGCGAACAGGCACTTCAGTTAGTCATTTGTCCCCAGTTTAAAATCTAATAGTAGTACAGCAATGATGATGGCCCCTCCAGCATGTCATCTGACTTCCTGGTGTGTGTGCTCTGGGAAATGCCAATAAAAAACCAAACAGCATGGGCTGGAGAGATGGCTCAGAGGTTAAGAGCACTGGCTGCTCTTCCAAAAGGGCCTGAGTTCAATTCCCAGCAACCACATGGTGGCTCACAACCATCTATAATGTGATCTGGTGCTCTCTTCTGGCCTGCAGATGTACATGCAGACAGAGCACTATATACATAATACATAAATAAATATTAAACAACAACAAAAAATAACAAAACAAAACAACAACAACAACAACAAAACCAAACAGCAGAAAGCCAGTGTGGTAGTGCATGCCTTTAATCCCAGCACTTGGGAGGCAGAGGCAGGTGGATCACTGTGAGTTCAAGGCCAGCCTGGTCTACAAATTGAGTCCAGGACAGCCAAGACTACACAGAGAAACGCTGTCTCGAATAAAAACAAAAAGCCAAACCAAACAAACAGCAGCAACAGGGCAACAACAACAACAACAAATCATTTCAAACCCAGTGGGAGGGTAATATTTTAAAAAGGGGATGGGGTGGGGCTGGAGAGATGGCTCAGAGGTTAAGAGCACTGCTTGCTCTTCCAAAGGTCCTGAATTCAATTCCCAGCAACCACATGATAGCTCCCAACCATCTATGATGAGATCTGGTGCCCTCTTCTGGTGTACATAAATAAATGAATCTTTAAAAAAAAAAGAGGGGGTGGGGGGTGCTGGGGGGGTTGGGAGCATCAAGTGTTGGTGAGGACATACAAGAATGCTCAGAGCCATTATCATCTCCCAAGTGGAAACACCCCAAATGGCTACCAGTCAATGAGCATGAATAAATAACGTGTGATATATTCGGATAATGAAGAGCGGCAGAAAAGTGCCGGATTAAAGGCGTGTGCCATATGCCTGGCTCCTACAAAAGCTTTTGAGGAGCCAAAAATCCCTGGAAGAAAATGAAATGAGAGATGTCCCGTGTGTGTTAGACCTGGAAGGACCTCCCTGGCCCCAGGAAGCTAATTCTGAAGCTTTGTCATCCCTCTCCCAATACCGCTCCCACCCCCACCTCCACCCCCACCCTCCCACCCACCCCTGTGCACCTCCACTGTATTAAGCATTTAATCCAGTCCTGACTGCCAGAGGCTTCTGCTTGGTCAGTCTCCCTGTTGATGCACCTACTCAAATTGCTGTCCTTCCATCTGCCCATTTGTCCATCTGGAGCTAGTCCTGATTTTTGACTCTACTAGCCTCCATGGTCCCATACCTCAGCTGTGCATCTGGACTAGACCTTGAGGCTCAGCTCAAATCTATGACCCCGCCCCTTCTCCCTTTGTTCTTGACTCTGCAGAGCCACCTTCGGGAGACCTCCAACAGCACTGGACAGCTGGGCCCCTTCTGACACTCCAGCACACCCCAGAGAGCACCTTTGTGAGCTCTGCTGCAGCCTCTGTAGCACTTTATAGCCATTCTATAACCTACCCGCTACAGAGAGACAGACAGACAGACAGACACACACACACAACCCAGGAAGGGAGGGATGTACCGATATAGATATATTTACTATGTGTTTTGCAATGTGTAATTCAAGAGTTAGTATTAGTTAAGACTGTCATAAAAGTACCCAAGCTTGCCTCAGCCAGCTACTGTTATGGTAGCCTTGAGAAGGGCTCTATGGAGGCCTGCTAGGGAAAGTTATTTCTCTGACCTGGCTGGAGACATAACACAGTCTAAGCTACCCAAAACATCCTGAGGGATAGCACATGGCTTCACCCTGAGCCACATAAAGAAATAGGAGGCAGGCTGGAGAGATGGCTCAGAGGTCAAAAGCACTGGCTGTTCTTTCAAAGGTCCTGAGTTCAGGTCCCATGACCATGTGGTGGCTCACAACCATATGTAATGGGATCTGGTGCCCTCTTCTGACCTGCAGGTGTGGGATCTGGTGCCCTCTTCTGACCTGCAGGTGTACATACAGGCAGAATATTGTGCATATAATAAATAAATAAAATCTTAAAAAAAAAATAGGAGGCATAATCATCCCTTTAATGAGACAGCATACTTTTTCTTCCCAGAATCCTCTTTGTGCTGTTGCTTACAAGCTGCACAGCTTTCTAAAATCTTCCTGCTTTTTTGACTTACTCAGAAAACTATAACCCCCTCCCTCTTTACTTATCTCTTTTCTAATCAGCTATCCCTAATTATTAGAGCCTCACACGCTAACCCTTCCCTCCTTGCCTTGTGGCTGCTGGTCCAGTGTGACTGAACTTCGTACTTTCCCTCTTGCTCTTCTGTGTCCTTCTCTGGGCATCTGCCAGGACTTACAGCTATCTGCCCGACTTTTATCTTTTTAGGGTTTTGTTTTGTTTTTGTTTTTTCGAGACAGGGTTTCTCTATGTAGCCTTGGCTGTCCTAGACTCACTTTGTAGACCAGGCTGGCCTCGAACTCCCAGCAATCTGCCTGCCTCTGCCTCCCAAGTGCTGGAATTAAAGGCATGTGCCACCACTCCCGGCTGCCTTTATCTTTTTAAACTCTAATAAAATTGTACCCTAGCTTCTGTTTGAGTCCATTTTTTTTTCTCTTTAGTTAAAAAGACTAAGAATCCCGGGGGGGACCCAGATTCCCTTTATAACACTACCAAAGGAATTCAAGATGACTTGGAACATTTCTGCCAAATGAAACTGGTGTCACTTGTGAACTTATTCTTACTCAGTGAATTCTGTCGTGGGAAGGCACAGATGTGTTGCTCTATGCCTCTGACACAGCGTGTTAATGACATTTACTATGAACAAAACTACACCTTTATTCAGAGCATATTTGCTTTCTTATTTTCCTTTGCTGAGGCACTGCTATATTAACTGTTACATTGTGATCATTCCAATTATCAGAAAATTGTGACAGATTTTGGAAGTAGGGAGAAAAAGTAAAAAAAAAAAAAAAAAAAAAAAAAATTTAACCTCTGCTGACAATGCACATGTCTTTGGTTTATATGCAAATGTTTCTGATGAGTAGATGAACTCCAAATCCCCAAGTGGATAAAGTCAGTTTTATATTTATTTATAAGTCCATTAAAGTACCTCCACTTAGGCCAGGCATGGTGGCGCACGCCTTTAGTCCCAGCACTCGGGAGGCAGAGGCAGGCGGATAGCTGTGAGTTTGAGGACAGCCTGGTCTACAAAGTGAGTCCAGGATGGCCAAGGGTACACAGAGAGACCCTGTCTCGAAAAACCAAAAAAAAAAATAAATAAAAAAAATAAAGTACCTCCACTTGACCTATGTACATGAGATTCTTTGAATTCTCTCTTGAATCCGTTATCACATTTGTTTTCCTCATCCACCGAAGGCTTAGCTTACATCTTTTTTTTTTCTTTTTTCTTTTTTTTTTAGTTTTTTGAGACAGGGTTTCTCTGTATAGCCCTGGCTGTCCTGGACTCGCTTGTAGATCAGGCTGGCCTCGAACTCACAGGGATCCGCCTGCCTCTGCCTCCCAAGTGCTGGGATTATAGGTGTGCGCCACCACACCTGGCTTAGTTTACATCTTTATAGGAATTGATTCAGCACCAGTTTGAGCCAGTCAAGATTTTATCTTCAGGGGCATGGTAATGCACACCTGTAATCCCAGCACTGGAGGCAGAGGCAGGCAGATCTCTGGTCTATAAAGTGAGTCCAGAACAGCTAGGGCTATTACACAGAGAAACTTGGCGGACAGTGGAGAAAAAAAAGAAAAAGAAAGGAAGAAATGCCGGGTGTGGTGGCACATGCCTTTAATCCCAGCACTCGGGAGGCAGAGGCAGGCGGATCGCTGTGAGTTCGAGGCCAGCCTGCTACACAGAGAAACCCTGTCTCGAAAAACCAAAAAAAAAAAAAAAAAAAAAAGAAAAAGAAAGAAAGAAAAGAAAAGAGCCTGGCATGGTGGCACATGCCTTTAATCCCAGCACTCAGGCGGATCTCTGTGAGTTCAAGGCCAGCCTGGTCTACAGAGTGTGTTTCAGGAAAGCCAGGGTTACACAGAGAAACCCTGTCTTGAAACACACACACACACACACACACACACACACACACACACGATGAGCCTGTAACAGACAAGTGTCTAATGTTTACACTTTAATACCTTCTCTTTGAGGACCAGGGGCAGCTGCTGGCCTTGCTTGGCTTTGTGGTCTGTGGCTAAGCTGGTCCTGTCACCTGCCCAAGACTCCCCAGATCAAAGCCCTTGCGGTGGCTAATGTTGTAGCATTGGCATGTTTCCTAACTGCGCTGGGAATGGGGAGGTGACCCTAGCAGAGAGATGTAGCCAGATAGAGGGCCAGTCTTTGTACTTTCAAGTCCCTCTAAGTGTCCCTCATCTTGCAGAGTGACAGTTGTGGTTGTGAAATGTTCTGCTTCCGGGGCTTCAGAGGACTCCACAGAGGTGAATGGCTCCATAAGTTGATTCTCCTGTTAGGGAATTCCTGGTGGCTCCACTGAGGAAGTCTTCCAGCTACTGAGGGCTCAGCTTTCCGTCCTCCAAGCACTCCCCTCCCGGAGCCAAGCCTCCTGCAGTCTGCACTTTCTGATTTATCAGCATTAGCCCCTTGTTCCCCAGCTACCTTCCAGGGCTTTCTGGAATTTCAGGCTCTGACTTTATGGTTGCTTCCTGATTACAGACCCACAAGGTAGCTCAGTTTCTTTCTTACTTCCTTCTTCTTCTTCTTCTTCTTCTTCTTCTTCTTCTTCTTCTTCTTCTTTTTTTTTTGAGACAGGGTTTCTCTGTGTAGCCTTGACTGTCTTGGACTTGCTTTATAGACCAGGCTGGCCTCGAACTCATAGCAATCTGCCTGTCTCTGCTTCCCAAATGCTGGAATTAAGGGCGTGTACCACGCCTGGCTTTCTTTTCTTTTCTTTCTTTCTTTCTTTCTTTCTTTCTCTTTTTTTTTTTTTTTAGTCAGGGACTCTCTCTCTCTCTCTCTCTCTCTCTCTCTCTCTCTCTCTCTCTCTCTCTCTCTCTCTCTGCAGCTCTGGCTGTCATGGAATTCTCTATGTAGACCAGGCTGACCTTGAACTCAGAGAGATCCACCTGCCTCTGCCTCCTGAGTGCTGGAATTGAAGCTGTGTGCTGGCAGGCCTAGGTTGGTAGCTCTGGTTTTTTTGTTTTGTTTTGTTTTGTTTGTTTGTTTGACAGGGTTTCTCTGTGTAGCCTTGGCTGTCCTAGACTCACTTTGTGACCAGGCTGGCCTCGAACTCACAGAGATCCACCTGTCTCTGCTTGGTAGCTCTGTTTTAAACAAGCTGGGCCCCAGGCCCTGCCCTCACAGTCACACAGAGTGGCACAATGGGACCCAGCACCAGAGGAATCAAGACTGAAACTCACTACTAGTCCCGAGGCTTGTGAGAGCTGTGGGCCTGTCCTTAGGGTGGGACTCCAGTGTCTCTTCAACAGTGGAATGACAAAGCTTGAGCTGTGTCCAGCTTGATGTGTCATTCACCTCTTCCTCCACACTTGAAACTCAGAGATCTGCCTGCCTCTGTCTTCCAAGTGCTGGGATTAAAGGTGTGGTTAAGAGCACGGACTGCTCTTCCAGAGTTCAATGCCAAGCAACCACATCGTGGCTCACAGCCATCTATAATGTGATCTCATGCCCTCTTCTGGCCTGCAGGTGTACATGCAGGCAGAGCACTGTATACAGAATAAATAAATACATCTTGAAAAAAAAAGGATGTACATCACCACTGCCCAGCTTCTTCCATGATTTATCTGTCCTTTGTGATTTCCAAAGCTCCACCCTTCTTTCTTTGGAATAAATTGTATTTAAAAAAAAACTTTTTAATATTTTATTTTGGTTTTTCAAGATAGGGTTTCTCTGTGTAACAGAGCCCTGCCCTGGACTCACTTTGTAGACCAGGCTGGCCTCGAACTCACAGAGATCTGCCTGACTCTGCCTCCAGAGTCCTGTGATGCCCGGCTGGCAGTGATTTGTTTTGTGGTCAAGTTGCTCATGAGACTGTACAGGTGAGGTTCTTGCTGTGGCTTGCTTTAGAGACTTAGTTTTTCCTTGAGTCTCCTGAGGCATAGACCTGCATACTACATCCTACATGCTTGCCTCTGAGCTGTGTGGCAGATAGTTTGCTTGCTCCTAAACATCCTGGAATTCCTTGGAGTCTGGATGAGATTTAAGGTAACATGTTAGTAATGAATACGTTCCAGACAATATTTAAAATGGTGGATCCATCTTATTTACTAAGCCAGATTCTTTTATTTCTTGAAAAAAAAAAAAAGAAAAAGAAAAGAAAAGAAATAGCTTTTAGACTTAGCTCACATATGAATTTTGGAGAAGAGTTCCGATTTAGCAGGCCTCAAGGTTAACCTGTCCACAGAGATTGAAGCCCTTGAGAAGACAAGTCTACCAGCAGTGCATAGCGCCTCCTAGTGGTAATGATTGTCAGCCGCTCTTCCTTGAAGGCGCTGGACCATGGCAGAAAGAACAGCTCCTGCAGATGAGCTACTGAGGCTTCTGAGTTCTTGCCTGTCTTAGGTTATGGTTTTCTATGCTGTATGGTAAGGACAACCAGCTGAACCTGAGGTTTCATTTCTGGCCTGGTTTCTTTATGTGGGTTAAAATCCCCTCTTAAAACTTCCCCTGGTGCTTCCTGGTTCTCTTCAAGTAAAGAATAAAACAAAAGAGAAAGCTTTCTTGAGTGAGAAGTGTGCCATCTGTTAATTACGCGGTTGGAGAATGCTCCCGGGATGGAGGTTCCACCACGGATTTCTTTCTTTCTTTCTTTCTTTCTTTCTTTCTTTCTTTCTTTCTTTCTTTCTTTCTTTCTTTCTTTGGTTTTTCGAGACAGGGTTTCTCTGTGTATCCTTGGCTGTCCTGGACTCGCTTTTTAGACCAGGCTGGCCTCGAACTCACAGCGATCCACCTGCCTCTGCCTTCTGAGTGCTGGGATTAAAGGTGTGCGCCACTACACCCGGCTACTTATTTATTTTTGAGACAAAGTTTCTCTGTGTAGTCTTGACTGTCCTGGACTCACTCTGTAGACCAGGCTGGCCTCGAACTCAGAGATCTGCCTGCCCCTGCCTCCCTGAGTGCTGGGATTAACGGCGTGCGCCACCACCGCCCGGCTGTTGCCTTTTTCTTGATGTCTATTTTTTTTCCCCTCAGTGATGAAAACCGCAACACAGGCTCTTTGGGGAAAGGACAGCGGAGCCTCCATTCCACCCCCAGGTGTCCAGCTCTCGCAGTTTTCATCCACGGGTGTTTCACACCCCCTTCAATTTCTCACGTCCTGCCGCTTCGCGCGCCATAGCATTTGCTCTGGAAGGCAGACATTCTAGCAGGAAAGTGTGCAGTGAAAGAACACCCCGTTGATCACTTAGAATGGTCTCTCTGGTCCTCGGTGAGAGGGGTCACTGCGCATATCACTCAGCAGTACCTAGATTAGCAGAAATAGTCCATCCCACAGGCAAGGGGAGTGTAACACTTACAGCTCTTGAGCCTGGTGCAGTGGGGAAAGTCTGTAATCTCAGCACTCAGGGAGGCAGAGGCAGGCAGATCTCTGAGTTCGAAGCCAGCCTGCTCTACAGAGTGAGTTCCAGGACAGCCAAGGCTACACAGAGAAACCCTGTCTCAAAAAAAAAAAAAAAAAAAAATAGTGTGCATTTTGTTTTTTGTTTTGTAGCTTTGGCTGTCCTGGAACTCTCTTTGTAGATCAGGCTGGCCTCAACCTCAGAGATCTGCCTGCCTCTTCCTCGCAAGTGCTGGTATTAAAGGCTAGTGGCACCAAGGCCCATTTGTGTGCGTTTCTTATATGACCTCTGACCATTTCAGACACTTGTTGACTATATTTCACTATGAACTTTTGTTCCAATCTTTTGCTAGCGATACATATGCTTTGCTGTAGCTTACAAATATTCTCTTCCAACCCACTATTTACCTGGAGACTTTGTTTGTGGTGTCTTAAATGTCTATGTGGTGGAACTCATCTGTTCATTCATAGCTTCCACATTTAAAGCAATTCTTAAAAACGGACACCATCACCTGGATGTTAAATAAAGTGTGTGTGTAGCCGGGCGTGGTGGCGCACGCCTTTAATCCCAGCACTCGGGAGGCAGAGGCAAGCGGATCGCTGTGAGTTCGAGGCCAGCCTGCTCTACAGAGTGAGTTCCAGGATGGCCAAGGCTACACAGAGAAACCCTGTCTCGAAAAACCAAAAAAAAAAAAAAAAAAAAAAAAAAAAAAGGTGTGTGTGTTCACTTTTTGCTGTTTTAATGGTTCTGTATGGATTTGCTCATGCATATTTAATCTCCGTGGAGCTAATTCTTGTTTATTCATGTGATAGTGACTCAGAGGATTTAGACTTTCCCCCCTAGGTGAAGAGCCATCCCTTACATTCACTCTATTCAGAACCAGGATCAGCTGGCACAACTACTTAGTGTCTGGCCATTGCTACTAGAGATTCGAATACCATTTTTTTTTTTTTTAATTCAGTAATTCTACTTCTATAAAAATGCTTCTAGGCCGGCCTTGGTAGTGTATGCCTTTAATCCCAGCACTCAGGAGACAGAGGTAGGCAGATCTCTTTGAGTTTAAGGCTGGTAGCCTGGCCAACAAAATGAGTCTAGGACAACCATGGCTACAAAAGAAACCTTGTCTCAAAAAAAAAGGAAAAAAGAAAAAAAAAAAAAAAAAAAAAAAAAAAAAAAAAGCTGCCGGGCATGGTGGCGCATGCCTGTAATCCCAGCACTCGGGAGGCAGAGGCAGGAGGATCACTGTGGGTTCGAGGCCAGCCTGGTCTACAAAGTGACTCCAGGACAGCTAAGGCTAACACAGAGAGACCTTGTCTCGAAAAACCAAAACCAAAACCAAAAACGAACAAACAAACAAACAAAAAGCTTATAGACATAAAAGCAGCAGAATATAACAACTTACATGGAAAGGTATACCCTGTATCATTTTTTTATCTTTTGAATTAATATGAGTGAATATTTTAATAAATTTTACAAATTTATACTATTAAATATTGCAGAATATTTAAAAGAATACTGTGTCTCTCTACGTACTACTTAGAAAAAACGTTTATGATATATTGGGGTTTTTGTTGGTTTGTTTTGATTTTTTTTGAGACAGGGTTTCTCTATGTAGCCTTGGCTGTCTTGGACTTGCTTTGTAGACCCAGCTAACCTTGAACTCACAGTGATCCACCTGCTTCTGCCTCCAGAGTGCTGGGGGCTGGGCAGTGGTGGCATATGCCTTTAATCTAGCACTTGGGAGGCAGAGGCAGGTGGATCTCTGTAAGTTTGAGGACAGCCCGGTCTACAAAGTGAGTCCAGGACAGCCAAGGCTGTACAGAGAAACCCTGTCTTGAAAACAAAACAAAACAGAGTGCTGGGATTACTGACATGCACCACTTCTCCTGGCTTGATATATTGTTTTTTTGTTTGTTTGTTTTGTTTTGTTTTTTGGTTTTTCGAGAGAGGGTTTCTCTGTGTAGCCTTGGCTGTCCCGGACTCCCTTTGTAGACCAGGGCTGGCCTCGAACTCACAGCGATCGGGCTGCCTCTGCCTTCTAAGTGCTGGCACTATATATTGTTGAATGGATTAAAAACCTATAGGTGAAAAAAAAAAACCCCAAACTATATGTGTACCTGTGTCTCAATATAGGGGGAAATCACATACGTGCCAGGTACAGCGATGTATATGTACATGTAATACCAGCTTACTAGGGAGGATGAGGCAAAAAAGGGTTGCGGAAGCAAGTGAACGTAAGACCAGCCTCAGAAACAGGAAGAGCCCACTTCAAAGACGTACACTCAAACAAAACAATAAAAGCCACAAAAGGTCACCACAGGCTACCTTTTGTTTCTTCAAAGATGGGAAACTAGAATGGAGGCATAAACGTTTTGATTTTATAGACATGTACTTTTAACATTTTGATAACTCATCACGGCTGGAGAGATGGCTCAGAGGTTAAGAGCATTGTCTGCTCTTCCAAAGGTCCTGAGTTCAATTCCCGACAACTACATGGTGGCTCACAACCATCTTTAATGTGATATGATGCCCTCTTCTGGCCTGCAGGTGTACAGGCAGGCAGAGCACTGTATACATAATAAATAAATAAATAAATCTATTAAAAAACCTCATCAATGAAATACTATTTCATTGATTTGACTGATAGCTTGGTGATGAGAGACACATGCTTGAGATAAGGCAAATCAAGGAAGAAATCAAACCAGGCACAGTGCCATTCCTGTAATCTCTGTCCTCAGAAAGTAAGGCAGGAGAACAGCAGGCTAAAGGCCAGCCCAGTCCTGTCTCGCAGAAGAAGAAGCAAAGATGTTATACTGAGTGCTTCATTTTTCAGAAGACCGGACAACTCCTTCAGCCTAGGGGAGGGAGAAGGCCGGTGCTCCCGTACCCTGGTAGCAAGGCTGAAGGGAGACTAGAAAGGTGGGGAGGTTTGAGAAGGAATCGAAGTGCTTGCCCTCTGAGTAGATCTAGATGCAGTCGACAGGCATTTCCGAAAGGCTGATTTTAGCACGTGCCGCAAGTCTCAAATCACTGGAAGTGTCCAAAAATTAAAGCATCTGTCGCATGGATTTTGAGTTTTTCCGTTGCTAGAAATATCGAACTGAGGCTAGGTGGCCATCTGTCGTGAATGCCGTGGAAGAAGCGTCTAAATTTAACTGGAGGTTGAACTAGATAATTTTACACATCCTTCTAATGCTAGAATTCTAGCATTTTGACACCTGGAAAACTTTATTGAAATATAAGGCTGTGAATGGAGTGTCTGGAAACTTAGAAAGAGGCTCACGGGCACCATAGCACTCACTATAAGCTAGATGGGAAATCTGTGTTGTGTTGTGTTCACATACTATGTTGCTTTTGTTGACCTGTATTAATGTTGCAATAAAAAACTCACTAAAATGTACATTTCTGTACTTTTCCTACTTTAGGCTCAGAAATTCCTTATAAAGAATCATCTCCTTATCCCTCTGATACCAAGTACTGGTATGTAAAGTCCCAGAGTGGCTTTGTACCCATCCCGCCAGGAATAAAGGTACTTCTTCCTCTTTTTCACCTCCTCCCACCCCTCTCTTGAGACAATATGTCCATATATAGCCCTGGCTGGCCTTGAACTCACTCAGACCCATCTTCCTCTGCTCTCCAAATATTGGGATTAAAGGTGTGCCCCATTATGCCCTGCTGAGAACAAAGATACTCTAACACTTGTGGCCTTGTCTATAGCTTTCAGACTACTTTTTGTTTTGATTTACCTTGGACTTTTGAGATGACGGAATTTCCCTAGAAGGCCCTCACTGGGAGAAGGAAAGAGATGGTGCTCTGCCAGCTGGAAGGGGAGTTTGTCTTCCACAAAGAGGTGCCACACAGCTCTGACAACTTGTCAAACTACATTGCAGGGGAGGGTGGGACCCAGAGGATGATGATGATGGGCAGTGTGCACTCTGTCAGGGGATGTTCAGGTCTTTGTGCTTCACAGAAGGACTGGAAAATGGACTTGGGAAGGGTGGACGCTGCTCTTCTTCTGTGTCCCTTCCCAGAGTGGAGTATTTCACTGTGACCTCTGTGAGGTCTGCTCGGGCCAAGGCTGTAACCCTAACAGCATTCAAAAGCTAGTAGTTTCTCTTTTTCTTCCCTTCCCTTCCCTTCCCTTCCCTTCCCTTCCCTTCCCGGCTCCTCTCTCTCTGTTTCAGAGGACAACTTGTTGCAGGAATTGGTTTTCTCCTTCCATCATGTGGGTTCTGGGGAATCGAACTCAGGTAGTCAGGCTTTGCAAGCAGGTGCCTTTACCTGCTGAGCCATCTCCCTGGCCCTCCAACATCTTTTTTTCAGACATAAAAGCTGAGAGAAATTGTAACCGGCACACTCATAGTACAAGGTATAATAACAAAAACCCTTTAAGTGAATCTATACAAGAAAATTTAAATCATTTTTACATTTTATGTGTATGGGTGTTCTGCCTACATGTATGACTGTGTACCGCTTGCATGTTGGATTCCTGCAGAGGCCAGAAGGGGTTGTCATCTGATCCCTGAGTTATGGGCAGTTGTGAGACTCCATGTGGTGCTGGGAATCTAACCCCAGGTCCCTGGAAGAACAGCCAGTGCTTTTTTGTTTTGATTTTGGGAGACAGGGTTTCTCTGTGTAGCCCTGGCTGTCCTGGACTTACTTTGTAGACCAGGCTGGCCTCGAACTCACATCGATCCGCCTGCCTCTGCCTCCTTAGTGCTAGGGATTAAAGGCGTGCACTACCACGCCTGGCTATTCAGCCAGTGCTCTTAACTGCTGAGCCATCTCTCCAGCCTACAAAGACAAAATCTTGTTTGGTTGGTTTTTTTTTTCTTTTTGGTTTTTCAAGACAGGGTTTCTCTGTGTAGCCTTGGCCATCCTGGACTCACTTTGTAGACCAGGCTGGCCTCGAACTCACAGCAATCCGCCTGCCTCTGCCTCCCTAGTGCTGGGATTAAAGGCGTGCGCCACCGCGCCTGGCTCCAAAGACAAAATCTTAAATGACAGAATAGAGAGCAGTGTCAGAAATGATGATTCTGAGAGTAAACACATATGATTTTTGTCTTTAAGTAAGAAAACTTTAAGATTATAAAAAAAATGTGTTGCCATAGTAAAGTTGCAAGGGAATAAAAGTTTGCTTTACAAGGTTTTTATATTATCCACGTAATAGTGTATTATTTTAAGATAAAGTGTGATAAACAAAAGATGTATACTATAAAATCTCCAAAACATTAAATGTAAAAAGGCATATCAAATAAACAAGGAAAGAAAATAAAATTTGAGTCATAACAAATGCTTATCTGATTAAAAAATATGGAAGGAAAAAGGTAGACAGGTAGTATATTTAAGTTTAACTATATCAACTGTCATATTAAATATAAATGGTCTAGATTTAAGGTCAGCAAACTATGACCTAAGACCAATGATAGTTGTTATCTGTTTATATAGTGCCCATGAACTAATAAGGGATCTTATTTATTTATCAATGATGGCCCTGGGGGTTGAATGTTGGGCCTCCCATATGCTAACCTTCTACCACTAAACTGCAGCTACACCCTCTTTTTAGATTTTTATTTTTGAAATGGTCTCATAAAGTTTCCAGGTTTGCCTTGACCTAAGTCTATAACCCAAGCAGGCCTTGTAGTTTTTTAAAAAATTTAAAAATATAATTTATCTAATTTTATTTATGTGCATTAGAGTGACAGTGTCAGACCCCTTGGAACTGAAGTTACTGATCCTTGTGAGCTGTCATGTAGGTGCTGGGAATTGAAGCCCTGGTTTTTTGTTTTTTTGTTTTTTGTTTTTTTGAGACAGGGTTTCTCTGTGTAGCTCTGGCTGTCCTGGACTAGCTTTGAAGCTGAGATTGGCCTTGAACTCAGAGAGATCCACCTGCCTGAGTGCTGGGATTAAAGAGTGCACCACTGCCCCCAGTTTAGTT
Organism: Acomys russatus; assembly: GCF_903995435.1. NCBI lineage: Eukaryota > Metazoa > Chordata > Mammalia > Rodentia > Muridae > Acomys > Acomys russatus. The sequence goes on along the minus strand of NC_067141.1, from coordinate 60,243,556 downwards.
TCCCATCTCTTAAATTATTTTTTATTGCATTTATTTGCTGAGTATGTGTGTGTGAAGATCAGAGGACAATTTGCAAGAATCAGTTTTATGGCTGGACATGGTGGCGCACGCCTTTAATCCCAGCACTCGGGAGGCAGAGGCAGGCGGATCGCTGTGAGTTCAAGGCCAGCCTGGTCTACAAAGGGAGTCCAGGACAACCAAGGCTACATAGAGAAACCTTGTCTCAAAACCACCCCCCCCCCCAAAAAAAATCAGTTTTATTTTTCTACCAGGTGAAGCCCAGGGACTGAACACAGGTCATCAGTGCTAACAGCAAGCCCCTTCCTTATCCACTGGACCGTCTCACCAGCCCCAGCTGAGCATCTCTTTGTACATCTCTCTGGCCTGATTGTTCATCACATCCATCAGCTTCCTGCCATTCCTGACACTCTCCCTGCTTCTCTGTCCAGAAAATTTTAATTTTGTCTTTCTTTGGAGAGTGATAGCTTAGGATAGGCCAGGCTCTATATCGGTGAGTCTGTTGAACCTCTTGGTGAAATAAAGAATATAACCCTGCTCTATATGCACAGCTCTCCTGTAAGTATAATGGCAGTCAATGCACATACAGTTAGTGAATGTACATTTAAGTTTGTGTTCCTCTCATTTTCTTTTTTTAAAATGTATTTTATTAATCTGTTCATAGTACATCTCAATTGTTATCCTATCCCTTGTATCGTCCCATTCTTCCCTCCCTCCCGCTTTCCCCCTATTCCCCTCCCCTATGACTGTGACTGAGGGGGACCTCCTCTGCCTGTATATGCTCATAGGGTATCAAGTCTCTTCTTGGTGTTCCTCTTATTTTCTTTTTTCTTTTTTTTTTGTTTTTTTTTGTTTTTTTTTTTTTTTTGTTTTTTTTTTTTCGAGACAGGGTTTCTCTGTGTAGCCTTGGCCATCCTGGACTCACTTTGTAGACCAGGCTGGCCTCGAACTCACAGCGATCCGCCTGCCTCTGCCTCCCGAGTGCTGGGATTAAAGGCGTGCGCCACCACGCCCGGCGTTCCTCTTATTTTCATTAATGATATTTTCCAAGTAGTTTTCTCATCACAGAGAGAGAGAAAAAGAGAGAGAGAGAGAGAGAGAGAGAGAGAGAGAGAGAGAGAGAGAGAGAGAGATATGGAGAGAGGGAGAGAGAAAGAGAGAGGGAGCAAATAATCAACTGAAATAAGCCTGTGAAGTTTGTTCCAGACAGGGTTTCTCTATGTAGCCTGGCTGTCCTGTACTCGCTTTGTAGACCAGGCTGGATTCGAACTCACAGGGATCCACCTGCCTCTGCCTCCCGAGTGCTGGGATTAAAGGCATGTGCCACCACACCCGGCTAAGCCTGTGAGGTATATTTCAGATTCAAGGCATAAAATCAGCTTAATAGCTATAGAAAACATGGCACACACATTAAGTAGATATTACTCAACAATAAAGAGCAATCAGCCATATGTTGAGACAGGGGATAGTTGGATATCCTGGGCTGGGCATACCCTTGTGATTCTCCCAGGTCTGCCCCTCAAGTTCTGGAATGACAGGCACTGTCCACCATACCCAGTTAAGAATGGATCATTACTAGACATTATAATGAGACTCTCAAACTTATGCTAAATGAAACAAATGTGCATAATTCTGAACTCTCTTTGTCCCTGGGTAAGACAACAGAGGTGTCCATTTTTGAGTTAGCTTTGTAGCCTGTATTTTCTCATCCCTGCCTGTAGGATGATGTTCTCAGCATGAGCTCTCCAGTCAACTCGACGCCAACTGGAAACCTGTAAACAAAGCAGCTCAGGGGCTTTATCCCAGGCTTACCAAATCAGAGACTGTGTAGGACAGTGCCTCTTGACCTGTGAGTTGTGACACCTTGGGCGTTGGAACAACCCTTTCCAGCTGAGAACCGCTGCCCTAGGGGGTCCTGACGTCTGTGCTTCTGGTAGTTTCTGATGCAGGCTAACCTTTGAGGAAGATTTCTCCAACAAATGCCATCAAACCCCACCTACCTACTGTCATTCTTCTTGCCTGTGTCAAATTAAACAGCTTTGCGATTTAAAATGGGTGGGTTTTATTTGGAAATATCTGCAAAAGCATTTCCTGGTTTGTGAAAGATCAGAATACTTTGAGCTGTAGCTCTTGAGTCGGTTTGGGGTCATTAGACACCTGCGCCTAGGTGACCTACACCACTGCATGATAAATTACAAGTTTCTTGGACTTTTGGTATAATGGAGATCTTTCAAAGTGGTAATAGTTTCTTATTCTTAGAATTGAAAAGTACTAAAGAAATCCCTATACTCCATTTCCTCATACTTAGGAAGAAATTGTGCAGTAAGTGAGTGGTTTGTTTTGACAAATTTATACAATAAGCTTGTAAAACAAAGTGGCCAGTGTGTTGAGACAAACAAAACAATCGTCCTGTAGTGAATATTGGCGTTCTGATTCAGTCTGCCTACTTGTGATGTCATTGCCTACCTGCCGTGGGAGCACGGCCCTGCTCAGGGCCATCTAAAAGGACAAACCGCCCATGTGGCTCCCTCTCTTACCCTTCTTCCCCCCCCTTTCTTCCTCTTCCTCTCTCTGGGGTACCCCTTCCCCCATTCCTTCTCCCCTCACGTTCATTTAATAAACTCTGTATAACATAATATCTGGTACCTTTCTTTCTTTCTTTTTTTTTTTTTGTTTCTTTGTTTTTTGTTTTTTTGAGACAGGGTCTCTCTGTGTAGCCTTGGCTGTCCTGGACTTGCTTTGTAGACCAGGTTGGCCTCAAACTCATAGCGATCCTCCTGGCTCTGCCTCCCGAGTGCTGGGATTAAAGGTGTGTGCCACCACTGCTCCAGGTTCATCTTATCTTTTATATATAAAATTGATAACAGTGAAGGCCAAACACAATTTTCAAGTTCAACACGACTACCATATATACATATATATATGTGTGTGTATGAATATATATATACATATACATATATATACACACACACACACACATATATAGATATAGATATCTATATCTATATCTATATATATCTGTTTTCCCATTACCGAGGCATCCTTTGCTAGTCAGCTGGCGGTATAAACCAAAGGAACAGCCAAAGTTGGTTTGTGATGTGGCAACAGGTGATTTATCTGTGTAGCCTTCCCTGTCCTGGAACTCACTCTGTAGACCAGGCTGGCCTCAAACTCACAGAGATGTGCTTGCCTCTGCCTCCCTGAGTGCTGGGATTAAAAATGTGTGCCACACCACCACCGCTAGCTTTGTTATTTGTTTTTATTAAGTCTATCCAAAACAAAATATGATAGTCATTCTGTCTTAAAAAAGTTCCCACTTGTTCTTTTATTTATTTTTCTCTCATATATTACATCTCTATTGGGATAATCTGATGTATTTTGATGTTAATTACTGCTTGCTGCCTGACCCACCTTTTGCTTAATAAAAAGCCATCTCACCTGGGCAGGGCAGGAGATAGGTGGGGCTAGGAGAGAGAGGAATTCTGGGAAGAAGAATCACCACCGGGAGAAGGAGAGACCTGAAGTAAAGAGAGGAAGGCTGCCATGGGTTAGCTGGAGAAGCACATGGCCTGCGGTGAGGATGGAGAATCCAGCCAAGATGAAGAACATGAGCAAGTATTTGGGATTATGGATGGGAGGTAGCTTGATAGAAGTTATTAGAAGCAGATGGCATGGGATTGAGACAGGGATCCCATGCCTGCCCCACTATGGGAGGCAATTTTAGAGGATTGATATCTGCCCTGCCCCAGGTTAACTAAGACTATCTTAAAATATAACAAGTGTCTGTGTCTTGATTGATTGCTAGCCCGGCCTACAGATAATACTGATACTACAGATAAAATTTAAAAACAATACATCTCAGTTACAATTTCCCCTTCCTCCTCCCCTTCCAGTCTCTCTCTCCCACTCACATCCCCATCCACTCCTTCTCCATTTCCCTTTAGAAAAGGGCAGGCCTCCTAGGGATATCACCCAAACATGGCATATCAAGTTGCTGTAAGACTGGGTACTTCTAAGGCTGAACAAGGCAACTCAGTAGGAGGAAAAGGTCCCCAAAGCACACAACAGCGTCAGAGACAATCTCTGCTCCCAGTGTTAGCACTCCTACAAGATCAAGTTACACAGCCATAACATATATGAAGGGGGCCCAGGTCAGTCCCATGCAGGCTCCTTGCTTGTCTATTCAGTCTCTGTGAGGCTCCTTTGAGCCAAAGTGAGTTGATTCTGTGAGATTTCTGATGACGCCCTTGTCTCCTCTGGCTCCTACAATCCTTCTGGCTCCTCTGCCACAGGGATCTTGAGTTCCACCTAATGTTTTGGCTGTGGGTCTATGCATCTATTTCCATCAGTTGCTGGGTGAAGCCTCTGCAATGATGATTATGCGAGGCTCCTCTCTAGAGCACAGCAGAATAGCATTAGGAATCATTTTATTGACACTTTTACCCCAGCACATCTGGTAGGCAGGTCAAATTGTAGGTTGAAGGGTTTGAGGCTGGGCTGGTGGCCCAATCCCTTCACTGGAAGTCTTGCCTGGTTACAGGAGATGGTCAATTCAGGCTCAGTATCTCCATTACTAGGAGAAAGATCACCCCTCTTTTGTTTTTTAAAAGAGAAGAGACCTTACGCATTGTGATCCTTTCAGAGATCTTTGTCCCCAGGTGCCCCAGCCCACCGGGGTTTGACTAACACTCAGGAGGAAAAATTTTCTGTATAGGGATAGAACACAAAACACGAAGAAGGGGGCAAGTCTGGAATCTGATCAAACCCCGTTTATTGAGAAATTTCATAGAGTCTTTATAAGGCAAGGGGCAAGGAGGCATATTGCTATGGCAACCCAGCTGTAGGCTATCTCAAGATGCGAGGAATTCCAAGCAGGTCACAACATCCTGCCACACCGAATATTTTGCTATCTTTATCTAATCTAACTGCTAAACTACAACAGGGTGGGTCCATCTAAATCTTTAGTCTAACTGCTGAACCACGACAGGGTCATCTGGTGTTTGGTAAATGGCAGACTGTTGGAGAAACAGGAACATAGGCTCTGACAAGATGGCTGAAGATTGGCTATATAGCCCGTCCCCGACACCCAGGTTCGTTTCTTTGACAGTTGCCTTTTGTGTGTTTTCTCAGGAGGTCCTCCTCAAGCTCCTACACACCTGTTGTTAAACACATTAACTTTGCAAGTGAAAAGATCATAGTCTAATGGCTGAAGGGAGGTGATGCGCACAGGAGGCTCTTGGGAAAAATCTCGTCCCCAAGGCCTCTCTGTGTGGGATCAAGGTTACACTGTGACCTTTATTGATTGGCTTTTAGTTTCTCAGCATTCCTTCCTTATCTGTAAAGTTGGTAAACTCATTAACTACCTTGTAATCTCACTTATGAAAGAAAAATTTCTTTAGATCAAAATAAGTATACTAATGTTTCTATCAATCTTTTAAGCTTACATATAGATAACATCCTTTGAACAGTGTAACTTTAAAAGACACACACACGAACCTGGCGATGGTGGCGCACGCATGCCTTTAATCCCAGCACTCGGGAGGCAGAGGCAGGTGGATTGCTGTGAGTTCGAGGCCAACCTGGTCTTCAAAGTGAGTCCAGGACAGGCAAGGCTACACAGAGAAACCCTGTCTTGAAAAAAAAAAAAAAAAAAAAAACAAGACACACACACGCACACACACACACATTCTGTTGAGAAAGTCCCTCGCTTGAGAAGGGAAGGCAGCTTCAATCTCTTAGCTGTGTACTAAAAGGGGCGTGGGGTGGGGGTGGAGTGGTAGGCCCTTGAGTGTACTGAGACTTTCTCATATCAAGTGGATGTATCTCTGGGGGTTAGGGTGCTGGACAAACAATAGCCACTATGCTCAGGTGTGGTGGGGTTTCCATTTGTTTGTTTTTCAAGACAGGGTTTCTCCGTGTAGCTTTGGCTGTCCCGAACTCAATTTGTAGGCCAGACTGGCCTTGAACTCATGGAGATGCACCTACCTCTGCCTCTAGTGCTGGGATTAAAGGCCTGTGCCAACACCACCTGGCCAAGGTGTGGCAGTTTGAATAAGAATGGTCCTCATAGACTCCTATGTTTGAATACTTAGTCCCCAGTTGGTGGAACAGCTTGGGAAGGATTAGGGGGTGTAGCCTTGTTGGACCCTCAAAGGCATGGGCTTTGAGTCTTTAAACGACTCATGGGATTCTTAGAGTGCTTGCTCTCTGCCTCCTCCTTTCAGCTCAGCATGTGTGCTCTCAGTTGTTCCTGCTGCCATGCCTTTGTTCTGTCACCCTGGAATTTTTTTTGTTTTTGTTTTGTTTTGTTTTGTTTTTGAGACGGGTTTCTCTGTGTAGCCTTGGCTGTCCTGGAGTCACTTTGTAGACCAGGCTGGCCTCGAACTCACAGCGATCCACCTGCCTCTGCCTCTCGAGTGCTGGGATTAAAGGCATGAGCCATAAGTGTTTCTTTTTCGTTTTTTTGAGACAGGGTCTCTCTGTATAGCCTTGGCTGTCCTGGACCTCTTTGTAGACCAGGCTGGCCTTGAACTCACAGTGATTCTACTGCCTCTGCCTCCCGAGTGCTGGGATTAAAGGGGTGTGCCACCACGGCCCAGCAGGGGTTCATCAGTGTAAAATTCGTTAGGGTCCAGAGGAAAGCTCACAAACCACTTAGACACTGATCTTAGTTAGATAAGGATGGTTTATTAAACTCAACACCCCAAGACCGACCATGATCAGGGACACAGAGCAGACTTGGAATCCAAACTGTGACACTGCATGTTTTTCAGAGTTAGCTTATAGAGAGAGGCATAACCCCACACTTAGCCAGTGGTGGTGGCACATACCTTTAATCCCAGCACTTGGGAGGCAGAGGCAGGCAGATTGCTGTGAGTTCGAGGCCAGCCTGGTCTATAAAGCAAGTCCAGGACAATCAAGGCTACACAGAAAAACTCTGTCTCAGAGGAAAAAAAACCCCACCATGCTTAGCTCACACAAGGGTGGGGGTGGGGGTGGGTACACAGCAGAACAGGGTAGTCACCTCTGACACAAAGCAGTTCTAGCTGACCTTGAATCTGATTGGTCCCAAGTGGAGCTTATGGTTAGGGCCAGCTGCACTTCTGGTTGGGGATTTTCTAGGAGTAGCAAGGCCACACAGTATGCTGAACATAAACGTAATTTTTGGTCAACCTGACCTTATATCAGCAGCAAGCTGAGATGAGGCGGCAGGTAGGCATGAAATAAAAATGGCTACAGTTATGCTACCCAAAAGGAGCAGGCCTCAACAAAAATAGTGTAGGACTCTTTTATGCCCGTTTTAGCTCCCGAATAATGACACGGTGACCTAGTATATTTACTGATAAACTTTAAAGCACTATAGCTGGGCAGATACTCATCTATTCTAAAGCGTCTATGCTGACCTAGACTATTTCCTGGCCATGTGCCCTGTTACCAGCCATCTGATCTCACTCTGGCACCTGCTCCATCTTTGTCCTCATAGTGACCCTCATGGTGACCTCCTCATGACTGGCTACCTTCTCCTCTCTCTCTGCTCCACCTGGCCCCCCATTCCCTGACCCCTTACTGGGATTGCAAGCCACACTTCAGCTTTCCTCAACTGCCCAGCTAGATAGGCTGTTCAGCTCTTTAATCAATCAGAGATGATGGACAGCAATTTTTACACAACACAGAGACAGATGATTCTTCAATAGTAATGACGATATCAGAATCTGTTAGCTGGAAGGCTGCCTTTGTGAACTGTGACACCTGGCATCGCATCCTTGCATTCTTCTGAGCTGGTTTCTCTTCTGGTTGGACCAACAGGAAGAACCAGCAGATCACTGAAGGGCTGAGAAGAGACGTGCTGGGGGACTTCCGCTGGGCGGTGCCTCTGGCTGGGGCTAAGGGCGTCTGCCACCACAGCGCATAGGACCGACTACCTCCGTGTTTCCAGCTCTCCTGGCCTCAGGGTAGCACCAGTTTCCCACCTTGCCCACTGTTCCTCAGAGGCAGTAAGAGCCTCGTGCTGTTTCTGGCCCTGGGTCCCCGGACCTGCCCATTGCGTGGTAAGTCATTTTGTTATTGCAGTTCTTTCTTTCTTTTTTGTTTGTTTTTTTGTTTTTGTTTGTTTTTTTGAGACAGGGTTTCTCTGTGTAGCCTTGGCCATCCTGGACTTGCTTTGTAGACCAGGCTGGCCTCGAACTCACAGTGCCTGCCTCTGCCTCCTGAGTGCTGGGATTAAAGGCATGCACCACCACGCCCGGCTTGCAGTTCTTTCTTATGAATAACCCAGGGTGAGCTTTGTTTCCTGCTGGCTGTCAGTGGTTTGCAGAGATGAACTAGCATAAGAAGAAAAGCTCGTCACCAGTGAAGAGATGACAGGAGCCCCAACTTCACGTGCAACTGGAGGAGTTCAGCTGTGAGTAACAAGGACATAAAATTCTCCACCTGTTCACATTGGCCCAAAATAAGTAATGTATGACCTTATGAAGGAAAGAGGACTCTTATTTTTTTGCTGAAGAATGGATAACCAATTTACTCTTCTATAGAAACTTTGGGAGGAACAATTTGGCAATTTTGAGGAAAAACAATTTATACATCTTTTTTTTTTTAGCTTTGGCTGTCCTGGACTCACATTGTAGACCAGGCTGGCCTCTCACAGGGATCCACCTGCTTCTGCCTCTGCCTCCCGAGTGCTGGGATTACAGGTGTGCTGGGATTACAGGTGTGCTGGGATTACAGGTGTGCTGGGATTACAGGTGTGCTGGGATTACAGGTGTGTGCCACCACCACCCGGCTCAATTTACACATCCTTGACTCATTTTAAAGTAAGTTTTTTTTTCTGCAAAATCAAAAATCCTAGGACTCAAGACTCCATGAATAAGCTTGTTTGCTGAAGAAAGACCAAAAGTGGACTCAACCTCCAGGTGAGCCAGTGAAGGACATTATGTTAGAACTGCACAAAAAACACTAGGCAGCTATTATCAAGCCAAAGTGGCTCTGCGTTCATTGACCTGAAAAGACTTTGTGCAATCAACAGACCGCAGAGCATTGTACGCACTCTGCATGGCAGGGGCTTCTCAGCATCTTTTAAGACCCAGTCTCTTTCTTTCTCTTGGTAATATACCCTTAAAACAAAGCTGGGCATAGGACTAACCGGCTTGACTCTACTTCCCAGAAGTCCTTACAGTTACTTACGTGTGGCTTAACATTATGATTAAAGGGAGGTGTTTAGATGTGTGACCTGTGCGCTCTTCAGATTCTGGTTTTAGAGAAAGGAATGCCCTCTCTACCCTCTATCCCCACTTTCCCCCTCACAGGAGAGAGAGAGAGAGAGAGAGAGAGAGAGAGAGAGAGAGAGAGAGAGAGAGAGAGAGAGAGATCTATGTCTGCTTACTTACATTCCATGATGACCTCACAGAGTGGAGCCAGCTTGCCAGTCTGGGGCCACCTGCTTTGGAACTATTCTGTGTGACAGAAGTTAATTTTCATCTTGATTAGGCCATAGATACTTTGATTGATTTCAAGAGCAAAATATATATCCTTATGCAGAATGTTTTGTTGTTTTTAATCAAAGAAATGGTAGGGAACTTAGTTAAAGATGCTGGAAGATCCTGCCCAATCTGTGCCCCTGGGTTCCCAGCAGTGGAATAAAGTTGGAAATGCTAAATTTTAGCCCTGGCTGGCCTGGAACTCACAGAGACCTCCCTTCCCTGTCTCCCAAGAGCTGGGACTGAAGGCTTATGTCACCATGTTCAACTGTACTTTTTTTTTTTTTTAAGGTTTTGTTTGAGGTGTAACCTGGTATTTGGTATTTGTTATATAGCTCAGGCTGGACTTGAACTTGCACTTCTGCCTGACTCAGGAACACTGGGGCCGTATGTAGAGTGTATCACACCCAGCTACACGTCATTCTCTCACCCCTGTTCTAGGCATGCTTTTTTTTTTATTATAGTATTTATTTATTTATTTTATGTATATGAGTGCTCTGTCTTCATGTACATCAGAAGAGGGAATCAGATTCCATTACAGAGGGTTGTGAGCCACCATGTGGTTGCTGGGAATTGAACTCAGGACCTCTAGGAGAGCAGCCAGTGCTCTTAACCTCTATGCCATCTCTCCAGGCCCTAGGCACACTTTTTATGTCGAGAAGAGAAACTAACTCAAGTCAAACAGGAGTTTTGGTGGAAGAATGCAGGAGGAGCACACGGGCTCTGAAATCAAAAGCTCAGCTACAGCGGACTTGCAGAAACTCTGTCCCCTGGCACCCAGCCACGGGAAGCAAGGCTCTCACACACACTTCTCTACTGAGGACAGCTTGCAAGATTCCCTGTAGCTCTAACCCACTGAGTCAGAAGCCTAGTAAAGTCATTGATCTGTCTCTAGCAAGTTTTCAAATAAAAGGTGGGGAAGGGAGACACACAGAGAGACAGAGATGCATCTATTTGAGTTACACACACACACACACACACACACACACACACACACAAGCAATGAGAAAGAATGCACAATTCTATAGCCTCTGATAATTTCCCACTTTTATTAATGATACAAAATTGTACAAGTGCCTTATTGTCAAACACTATATGTTAGTTTCTTACTTTTTTTTTTTTGGTTTTTCGAGACAGGGTTTCTCTGTGTAGCCTTAGCCATCCTGGACTCACTTTGTAGACCAGGCTGGCCTCGAACTCACAGCGATCCGCCTGCCTCTGCCTTCCGAGTGCTGGGATTAAAGGCGTGCGCCACCACGCCCGGCAAAGTGTCTTTAATATTAGAGAGCCAGGCCTGCACTGCGAAGGAAAGCTTTAGGGGTGATGAGAGGAGGGAGCAGGGCTGTGGAGTGACGGCGTGAAGGGGGCAGGGCAAGTGTCAGGGAAAAGCAGTGCAGGCAGGCACTGCTCTCATTTCAGCCACTAACCAGGTCTGTTAAAAGGTGTCTCAGGGACTCATTAGCCGGCTGGTAACTCATGGGTTAAAAAAAAAAAATTATTACTATTTTTTTTTTCCAGAGAAAGTGGTAGGAGGAGTGGCAGGTCACTTGAACCAGGCACAGAACATGGGCTTACTATTTCATACCTGATTTAGTTCTGAGAAAAGGAGGGAAGTCAGACCTGTGTGTGGAAGCAAGGGGCAGCCCTGCAGGTTAGCACAGGAGAGCAGCCCGCAGAACGCTGCTGTTTGATTTGTATTTCTCTGATTGCAGTAATCGCGAACCTTTGTGTATGTTTCTGCTTAGGACTGCTTTTCCTGGCGCAAATTCTCTGCTCGGTTTCTCTGTCCAGTTACTCACTGGCTTGTCCACCTTTTTTTTTTTTTTAATAGGCAAATGGATGAATCTTTTCTGTTAATCATACTTGTGATAAATATTTAGTCTACAGTCTTCTTTTCCTTTTTCTTCACCCCATTCCTCACCTCCCCCCACCCAGAAGCAGGATTTCTCTATATAGCCTAGGCTGTCCTGGATAGTCCAGGTTGGTCTCAGACTCCCAAAGATCTCGGACTTTCAAAGATCCACCTGCCTCTGACGGTCATGCGCTGGGATTAAAGGCATGCACCACCACGCCTGGCTTAGGGAGAATTTGAGGGGGCCTTAATAGACTGAAAACTCCTATCATGGTATATTCATTAATATATAAAATAAACAGTTTTATTAGTATAAAAGCAAGAAGTTCTTTGCACAACTTTTAGTAGCACAATATGCGGTTGGCCCCTTAAAGTGTATAGTTTGCTGGCTGTTTGCTTGTTCATCTGTGCAATCATCACCACAGATAACCCAAGGACACTGCATTTCCCCTCTCCCCAAAGAAACACTGCCTCCACCCCCCACCTACCCAGGCTACAGTGCCCTCACTGCCTTAGTCCTGGGAACATCTGACCTGCTTTGTGCTTATTTTGAACATTTCATACAAAATGAGTCATACACTATGTGGTCCTTGTGGCTAGCTTCTTTCACTTGGCATGATGTTTTTAAGGATCACATATATTGTGACGGCGATATGTAACTCCTTATTGTCAGTTCATAGTGCATCATATAGAGGTATGCCAATTAAATATTTACATTTTAATTACTTATTTAAATATTTAAAATTATAATTTAAAATATAAAAATAAAATTTTTATTTTTAATGTTTTTGTCCTTTGAGTAGCATGGTATGAGCATTTGTATGGATGTAGTTTTTCTTTGAGTATATCCCTAGAATTAGGTTTATTGGGTTGCATTTTACAATGAAATTTTGTAAGGTAAAAGTCCTCTATTTAGCCAGGCATGGTGGTGCACACCTTTAATCCCAGCATTTGGGAGTCCAGGGCAGCCACGGCTACACAGAGAAACCCTGTTTTGGAAAAAAAAAAGTTCTCTCTTTGTCTCCCAACATGCCCTGACCCCAGTGCTTTTTGGCTTTTGATTTTTTTTGAGATAGGGTTTCTCTGTGTAGCCCTGGCTGTCCTAAAACTTACTCTGTAGACCAGGTTGGGCTTGAACTCAGAAGTACGCCTGCCTCTGCCTCCAGAGTGCTGGGATTAAAGATGTGTGTCACTACTACCCAGAGACCCCAGTATTTTTTTATTTAAGTAATTTATTCAGATTACATCTCAGTTGTTATCCCCTCACTTGTATCTTCCCGTTCCCCACTCCTTCCCTATTTCATCCTATTCCCCTCCCCTAGATCTGTGACAGAAGGAGACCTTGTCCCCCACTTGATAAGATCACAGCCTAGGGCCAGGCAGTGGTGGTGTACACCTTTAATCCCAGCACTTGGGAGGCAGAGACAAGGCGGGTCACAGTGAGTTCAAGGCCAACCTGGTCTACAAAGTGAGTCCAGGGCAGTCAAGGCTACACAGAGAAACCCTGTCTCGAAAAACCAAAATAAAAGCCGGGCGTGGTGGCGCATGCCTTTAATCCCAGCACTCGGGAGGCAGAGGCAGGCGGATCGCTGTGAGTTCGAGGCCAGCCTGGTCTACAAAGTGAGTCCAGGATGGCCAAGGCTACACAGAGAAACCCTGTCTCGAAAAACCAAAAAAAAAAAAAAAAAAAAAAGAAAAACCAAAAAAAAAAAAAAAAAAGATCCCCGCCTAACAGGTCTCTTCCTGGTAGCTTGCTTACTCTTCCTCTGAGTGTCACCAGGTCTTCCCACCAGGGGGAAGTGGTCAAATAGGGGGCACCAGAGTTCATGTCCTAGTCAGTCCCTGCTCTCCACACAACTGTGGAGAATGTGGTGTCCATTGGCTAGATCTGGATAGGGGGTCTAGGTTTACTGCATGCATTGTCCTTAGCTGGTATAGTAGTTTTAGCTGACCTGCCTGGGTTCAGATCTGCCAGCCTTCCTGGTCTTCTTGTAGGTTTCTAGGACCCTCTGGATCCTTCTATTTCCCCCTTCCTTATCTCTCTCACCTAGAGTCCCAATAGGAAGTCCCAGTATCCGTCCCAGTCTCCTGTGAGACCCCAGTAGTGTATTACTTGAGTACATATCCTTTTTTTTCTTTAAGCACACACATACATGCCCCTCCTTTCACCTTTGTTTTACTAGTCTTTGTTTGTTTGTTTGTTTATTCCTGAGATAGGGTTTCTCTGTGTAGCCTTGGCTGTCCTGGACTCACTTTGTAGACCAGGCTGGCCTCGAACTCACAGCGATCCACCTGCCTCTGCTTCCCAGGTGCTGGGATTAAAGGCGTGCACACCACTGCCTGGCCTTGTTTTACTAGTCTTTCCTTTTCTTCTTTTTTGGTTTTTCAAGATAGGGGTTCTCTGTGTACCCTGGTTGTCCTGGAGCTAGCTCTGTAGACCAGGCTAGCTACAAACTCACAGATATCTGCCTGCCTCTGCCTTCTAAGTGCTGTGATCAAAAGTGTGTCCCACCAAGCCCAGTTTCCTTTTCTTCTTTTAAAATAATCTCCCCTTCTCCTTCTTTCCTTTCCCACCCCCTTTTCCTTCATCAATTAATGTATATATACATGTATAACTAAATTTCCTCTATTCATCAATAAAACTCAGGGCCTCTGGGAGAGCAGCCAGATGTTAAAACCATCACATGGCTTGAGATGATTCCTTGCGAAAACACCTTGTGGTTATATGGGAAACAGAGTCAGACATTAGGGAGCCATACGGCATATGGATGACTCTTTGATTTGTAGGCCCCTTCTAGTTGCAAGTATCTACCATTGTAGGCGATCATCAATGAATGTCACATCATATTCCCAAATGCTGTGATGAACAAATATGCTTCTGCATTCTTCCAGTGCATTTATTTAAATATATGTGTCTTCTAGGATGTGTGTGCTTTGCTCATCTAGGCCTCGTGGAGACTATAGAATGGTCCTCCTGTATGAGCAACCCTGAACCATGTTACCAGTCTCTTGTCAGGGGAACGCACACGCCATCATACAAGATAGTCTCTACTAACTTCAGTTTTTATTCACTTTTTGGTTTCTAGGACGTAAATCTTTATATCCATTAATACCTTCATAATATCCATTGAATAAGCCTGAGATTATACTTCTTTATTAATAGAATGCTTTATGCTAATAGCCTTTCTAATATTTATCACATAGTTGCTTTAAAATTTATTTTATTTTATTTTATTTATTTTATTTTTTTATTTTTTTATTTTTTTGCTTTTTCGAGACAGGGTTTCTTTGTGTAGCCTTGGCCATCCTGGACTCACTTTGTAGACCAGGCTGGCCTCGAACTCACAGCGATCCGTCTGCCTCTGCCTCCCGAGTGCTGGGATTAAAGGCGTGTGCCACCACTCCCGGCTAAAATTTTTTTAAAACAAGGTTTCTCTGTGTAGCCTTGGCTGTCCTAGACTCACTTCGTAGACCAGGCTGGCCTCGAACTCACAGCGATCCGTCTGCCTCTGCCTCCAAAGTGCTTGGGACTAAAGGCCCAATGCCTCTTTTGTTTTTTGTTTTTGTTTTTTGAGACAGGGTTTCTCTGTGTAGCCTTGGCTCTCCTGGGCTCACTTTGTAGAACAGGCTGGCCTCGAACTCACAGAGATCCACCTGCCTCTGCCTCTTGAATATTGGGATTAAAGGCATGCTCCACCACACCTGGCTGCCCCATTTGCTTTTTGAGGCAAGGTCTTAAAGTGTAGCCCCAGCTGACCTGGAATTCCCTCTGTACACCAAGTTGGCCTCCAACTCACACAGGCCCACCTGCCTCTGTTTCCTCACTGCTGGTATTAAGGACATGCAATTCAACACTAAGGTTCTATCATATAGGTTTTTAAAATTTTTTTATTTTTTTAAAAAATTTTTGAGACAGGGTTTCTCTGTGTAACAGTCCTGGCTATCCTGGACTTGCTTTTGTAGACCAGGTTAGCCTCAAACTCACAGCAATCCCCTTGCCTCTGCCTCCCGAATGCTGAGATTAAAGGCATGTGCCACCACGCCCAGCTTGTTTTGTTTTGTTTTTTTGAGACAAAGTTTCTCTGGTAACAGCCTTGACTGTCCTGGACTCGCTTTGTAGATCAGGCTGGCCTCGGACCCACAGAAATCTGCCTGCCTCTGCCTCCCAAGTGCTGGGGTTAAAGGTGTGTGCCACCACCACCTGGCAAGTTTAAAAAAACTAATTAATTTATTGTATGTTTATTGGGTATTTTATCTGCATGCATATCTGTGCACCACATTTGTGCTTGGTGTCCACAGAGACCAGAAGAGGGCATCAAATCCCTTGGGTCTCAAGTTATAGAAGGTTGTTAACTGCCATGTGGGTGCTAGGAATAGAAGCCAGGTCCTCTGGAGGAGCGGCCAATGCTCTCCAGTTTGTCACATAGTTTTAATATAAATGGCAGTAAGTTGAAATGACTGGAAAATTAAAAAAAATCAACATGACAATCCTGACATCATGTACTTTTCACATTTTTCTTTGATACTCTGCTTTTTAAAAAAATATATTCTGGTTTTATTTAGTTTTGTTTTGTTTTGGGGACAGGGTTTCTCTGTGTAGCTCTGGCTGTCCTGGAACTCACTCTGTAGACCAGGCTGGCTTTGAACTCAAGAGATCCGCCTGCCTCTGCCTCCTGCCTGCTGGGATTACAGGCGTGCACCACCATCACCACCCGACAACATACTCTATTTTAAATCAACTTAGGGGGAAATTTACATATATGAAATTAATTTATTTAAAGTACATCAATATTTTTTTCAGCAAAGAGGAACCAGAATCACTGAAATCTTGTGACATTCTTGTGAGACAGGCACTGCTCTCATCCTCACTGGGTGGAGGCATGGGATGCAGTTAAGCCCACTGTTCAGCTGATTGTTTTCTGTACTGTGCCACTCAGTTGAATGAATATTATCTCTGGCACTGTGTTTAGTGACTACATCAGCTCCTGCTGTATGCCTGTGCTTTCATGTCCCATCCCTCTGATATTGGTCGTTCAGGTTAATCACATGCCCTTTATTTGAATTTCTCAATGAGACCTTTCAGTAAAGTCTTGTCCTTTTTTCATTTCTATCCACTACTCTTTTGATCTGACAAGATAGCACACCCTAGAGACCTGCTTCTCTTTGAAAAGGTGTGTCTTCCTACTATACGCTTTTTTTCCCCCTTCCATTTTTGTCTGATACTGAGAGACGCTCATCCCTGTGTGTCTGTGGAGAGTTCTGTTGCTGGAACAGCAAGTCGTTCTGAAGGGGTCAGGCAGCACAAGTTGGGTCCACCAAAGAATAGATTGGGATGATTTAGCACAGCACAGCCCACAGCTGCCCTGGGGTGTGCGACTCTGTGCGCCTACCATCTGGAACAGTTTGGACATGCGCAGTCAACCAGCTAGCTACATTGTCCTGTGTTACTTTTAACCGGTTCCTTGTATGTTTTCACTGCCAGTTTTCCTTCCCCTTTTGACAGAACTTCCTCTTCAGCTGGGATGTGTGGTGAAGGGCTGCGGGAGGGATTAAAGTTTAAAGCACTAATTTTTTTTTCTTTCTGGCAAACAGTGAAAACAGAAAGTAGCGGAGGATTCTTCTCCATCCACTTCCTCTCCGCAGGATCTTTCAGTGTAGTGATTCTCACCCTGCAGCATCCAATGACCCTTTCATAGGGGTCACCCAAGACTGTCGAAAAACAGATATTTACAGTGCAATTTATAACAGTAGCAAAATTACAGTTGTGAAGTAGCAACAAAAATAA
This sequence comes from Acomys russatus, assembly GCF_903995435.1. Classification (NCBI taxonomy): domain Eukaryota; kingdom Metazoa; phylum Chordata; class Mammalia; order Rodentia; family Muridae; genus Acomys; species Acomys russatus. The sequence goes on along the minus strand of NC_067141.1, from coordinate 60,226,428 downwards.
TTTTATGGTTAGGGGTCATCACAACATAAGGGGTTACAGCATTAAGAAGATTAAGAACCGCTGTTTTAGTGTTTTTTTCTTATTCAGCATTTGCTGGAGACAGTCCTGGGGTGAGAACCTGGCTATATTGTTCATGGTCTAAAAGAGATAGAAGCCACCGCCTATCCAGAGGCACTCAGAAGGGCCTGCTGGGTAACGCTGACTCTCCGTGCTTCCTCAATTTTAGGCATCCATTAGTCTCTAAAAAAAGCAAGACCAAGGACGAGGAGCTTGATGTGGATGTTAATCATCCTGGAAGCAGGAATTAGACCTTACTGTTTTGGAGAAGTATATGATATAACCATTTGGAAAAGCAGCTTTAAAGTTCCTTATTTGCAGCTGGGTGGTGGTGGTGGTGGTCGTACATGCCTTTAATCCTAGTACTTTGGAGGCAGGGGCAGGCAAATCTCTGAGTTTGAGGCCAGCTTGGTCTACAAAGCAAGTTCTAGGTTTTTTGAAACCCCGTCTCAAAAAAAGAAAACAAGTGAGAAAATAGTTCCTTATTTGCTAACGAAAGCCCACATCCTACTCCTGGATAAGTAAGGAAACGCTCATATTTATGCAATGAATCATACATGAATGGTCCTTGTAGCTTTATTCAAGTTCAAATGAACCAAATTAAAAATTGTAGTATACTTTTGTTTGGGTTTTTTGTTCATTTTGTTTTTTTGAGATAGGGTTTCTCTGTGCAAGAGCCTTGGCTGTCCTGGAACTTGCTTTGTAGACCAGGCTGGCTTTGAACTCACAGAGCCTATGTGCCACCACTGCCTGAAAAAACTTGTGGTAAACTCTTTGAATTCTAATGCACAATAGAAGTCACAAACCAATCTCTCTCTCTCTCTCTCTCTCTCTCTCTCTCTCTCTCTCTCTCTCTCATACACACACACACACACCATGGTGAATGTCACAAATCTTTTGAACGGAAGACAGTCACAACTGCACATACCACCTGGCTCCCTTAACATGAAACTGGAAAGCCAATTGCATTTTAATGGCAAAAGGCAAGTTCACACCTGCCTATGGACACAGATAGAGGGGAACTGAGTTCAAGAGGGGCATGTGAATTAGGTGCAGAGGTGGCTCAGCAGGTAAGAGCACTTGCTGCTCTGTCAAAGGACCTGAATTTGGTTTCTAGCACTCACGTTGTGTGGCCTGTCTGGCCTCCTGGGTACCTACACTCTTGTGGGATATACTCACACAGATACACACTTACACACATAAATAAAAATAATAAAACAGACCTTCAAGAAGGCATATGAGAATGAATGAATACAGTCTGTGTCTTGAGGATGGTAGGAATTACGTGACCTGAAAACTTGTGAAAAATGTTGAGGTGTGTATTTCAAGTGAATTTAATTTGCACACCGGCACTGTGGCCCACATGTACTGTATGCACACGTGCACACACAAACACACACTAAGTACCATTAAGAAATATATATATAAAGTGCTTATCCATACAATGGGCCCTCAGACCCTTAGCACAACTGACTCAATGATGGAAGTGTCATTCAGGCTGTAAAACTCAGCCCACAGACAGTACCACCTGTCAAAACTAGAATAAAGACTTAATCCAGCAAGACTCATAGTTCTGGGAAAGTCTTTAAATGTACTAACCTTGCTTTTTGGCTTCTGTGGTTCTGTTTCTGGCTAACTGTTCTTGCTAACTGAAGTATGTCAACCCAGGACATGGTTTTTGTGCTTAAAAGCTCAAGCTGAGAAAGGCTCTGGGCTACACTGGGATTTTAAGCACTTAAGAGTAGTAACTGGAGCCGGGCGTGGTGGCGCACACCTTTAATCCCAGCACTCGGGAGGCAGAGGCAGGCGGATCGCTGTGAGTTTGAGGCCAGCCTGGTCTACAAAGTGAGTCCAGGATGGCCAAGGCTACACAGAGAAACCCTGTCTCGAAAAACCAAAAAAAAAAAAAAAAAAAGAGTAGTCACTGGAGCCCGGATGTGGTGGCACATTCCTTTAATCCCAGCACTCGGGAGGCAGAGGCAGGTGGATCGCTGTGAGTTCGAGGCCAGCCTGGTCTACAAAGCGAGTCCAGGACGACCAAGGCTAACACAGAGAGACTCTGTCTCCAAAGACTAAAAAAAGAGTAGTCACTGGTTGGCTAATAAAGACTTTCTATTGGCTTAAACCCGTGTTGGAGCAGTCTTCTCTGGTGGATGCGCTACGAGAGTAACGCCATATAGTAGATCAGTACAATTATGTCACAAGTTTTTGTTTGTTTTGTTTTTCAAGGCAGGGCTTCCTGTGTAGCGTTGGCTGTCCTGGATTCGCTTTGTAGGCCAGGCTGGCCTGGAACTCACAGACATCCAAGCCAGGTGTGGTGATGCATGCCTTTAATCCCAGCACTCAGGAAGCAGAGGCAGCTGGGGATTTTTGTGAGTTCGAAGCCAGTCTGGTTTACAAAGAGAGTTTAGGACAGCCAGGGCTCTGTGTAACAGAGAAACCCTGTCTCAGAACAAAAACCAAAAACCAAAAACCACCACCACCACCACCACCAAAAACCTCACAGAGATATGCCTGCCTTTACCTCCCCAAGTGCTTGGATTACAAGCATGTGCCACCACACCTGGCTCACAATTTCTTTTTAAAACATTCTTTTGTTTTGTTTTGGTTTTTTTTTTTGAGACAGGGTTTCTCTGTGTAGCCGTGGTTGTCCTGGAATCACTCTGTAGATCAGGCTGGCTTCGAACTCACAGAGATCGGCCTGCCTCTGCCTCCCGAGTGCCGGGATTAAAGGCATGCATCACCATGGCCGGCAAACATTCTTTATTATTATTACATGTGTGCATGATGTATGTGTGTGTGGGCACGCTCCTGCCACAGAGCACATGTGGAGGTAGCAGGCAAGTCTGTAGTTGCTTCTGTCCTTTGACCTTACCTAGGATCCAGGGATAGAACTCAGGTCATAAGGCGCATGCTTCCCTGCCCCTCAGCAACCATTAACTGCAATAGCTCCTCAGCCAGGTCATAAGGCCTCGTTTGTCTCTCCGGCATCCACAGTACAGTGGTGGCATTCTTGATCCTGTGCAGGTCGTGTGTAGGACGCCACAGCTTCTGTGCTTTCCTAGGTGCTGCTTCTGTGTTACATCCCAGAGACAGAATTTCATGGCACTCCTCCCGACCCTCCAGTTCTTTCGTTCTTTCTGCCTCCTCTTCCAACATGCTCTTTGAGTCTTGGGGGAGCAAGCAGGGGTTTGAGATAAATGCTTCTCTTAAGTATCCGGGTCCACTATTCTGACCTTTGGGACTTATGTCATTCAAAATCATCTGTAACCTCAGCTCCTGGGCATCCGATGCCTCCAGCCTCCTTGAGCACCTGCACTCACATGCACATCCCCACAGGTAGACACAGCTACCTGCACATAATAAAAAATAAAAATCTTTTAAAAAGTGGCTTAAAGCCTTAAAACAAGAACAAACAACCTTATATTTCCAGAGGTTTGCACCTTCTGGACTTAAAGGTAAGAAGGTGCAGGTATGTATCCTTACAGGGACACTGGTGACTCAGGAGATCACAGCCTTTGCTGTTGCTGTACTTAACTTTGATGTATTTTAATTTTTCTGTAATGAGTATTCATTCTTTTCTTTTTAACCTAAATTACTGAACTTTTCTTAAGATTTATATATTATGTATACAGTGCTCTGCTTGCATGTACACCTGCAGGCCAGAAGAAGGCACCAGATCACATTATAGATGGTTGTGAGCCACCAAGTGGTTGGTGGGAATTGAACTCAGGACCTCTGGAAGAGCAGACAGTGCTCTTAACCTCTGAGCCATCTCTCCAGTCCCTGTATCACTGAAGTTTTAGTCTATTCAACTACTGTAACACAAGTCTAACACAAGAAGGAGACTGTTACTTCTCAGTGGCTCTCAAAGATTGACATCAGCACCGGCTTCATGAGTTTCCTTTGTGCTTTCCAAGGAAGTCTTCTTCTGGGGAATCAGAACAATAAAGGGCCAAGAGTGGGGCTTTATGTCCCTTTCCTGTGTCTTTACCAGTTTTAGCCAACAGAGTCCAGAGCGTTCAACTCCTAGACCCCTTAGACAAGGCTTGCCAGCAACTCTTGTGATAGGATGTATTAATCTTTGTTGTTGTTGTTGTTTGCTTTTTTAGATGGGGTTTCTCTGTGTAGCCTTGGCTGTCCTGTACTCTCTTTTGTAGACCAGGCTGGCCTGGAACTCACAGAGATCCACCTGTTTCTGCCTCCTGAGTGCTGGGATTAAAGGTGTGCGCTCCCACACCCGGCTGCAGGATGTATTAATCTTATATTAAAAAGTCAGGCAACAATAATGACAACAGACTGTGGGGGAAAGTCAACAGAGTGAAAGAAAAAGATGCAGTGAGGCAGAAAGGAAGTAGTTAAGAGAGCAGGGATGGAGAGAGAGAGAGAGAGAGAGAGAGAGAGAGAGAGAGAGAGAGAGAGAGAGAGAGAGAGAGAACTGCTGCAGGAGCCAGTACTGGGCTAAGCTGTGGTTGCACACAGCTGCGCCTCAGGGGAGACCAGAGGCCACAAGGAGGCCTTGGGACATGTCAGCAGCAGACAGATGCGGCACCTGAGGAGTTCTAGGAGTGGTAAGACAGGGCCCTGTCCTGCTCAGCTTCTTGGGCACTTAGCAGTCTGAGAAAGACAAGGATCCGTCATTTACTTAAATAATCAACCATGCCGAATATGGGCTGGCTGATTGCTTGTGAGTTCTGGGAGAGACTTAGCAAGACTTGGGCAGGAAAGTCCCTCTAACTCAAAGGAAATCACAGAAGGAGGGAGTGAGAAGGACTTACAGAAAGTCTACGGGGAGGAGAGTGTTACCAGGTAAGTCGAGCGTGCACTTAGTGGCCTCTGAAAAGTAGAAAATGACAGGTGAGGAGAGTTTTGCATGCCCATGAGATTTACTGTCTTGTGGCTCAGGAGATAGTTCAGTCCATACAATTCTTGCTTTACATCAACGGACCTGAATTCAACCCCAGTCTATGCAAACCAAGCAAGCAAGCAAGCAGCCAACCGACCACCAACCAACCAACCAACCAACCATCCAGATTCAGGCATGTGGCCTATGCTGGTAATCTCAGCACAAGGAAAACAAAGACAAGTGGATCCTGCCATATCAGCTTCTATCAGGACAACCTACTACTGGGAAGGTAACATGAGGCTTCAGCTTCCTCCTAGCTCAAGGATGGACCCCCGTGTGGCAGCCATGTCCATAGTCATCCAGGAGAGATGCTCAGATTTCATACGCAGTAAAGAAGCACAGGATGGCCCACGTGGGAATGACTCTGGGTCTACAAAGAACCAGCAGACTGAATAAAAGCTAGAGTAGGACCAATTCAAGGACCCCAACCTCTGTGTGTGTGTGTGTCTGTGTTGTGCTGAAAAGTCACAAGAGGGCATCAAGTGTCCACACTCTACTACCTCTGTCACTCTCTGCCCATTGCTTTGATGCAAGGTCTCTTTCTGAACCTGAGTTTCAAGTTTTTCTCAGCTAGGCTGTCAGCCAACAACAGCCCAGCAATCCTCCTATCTCTAGCCCCCTCCCCAAGCCCCCTGCCCTCCCAGCTAGTTACATGAGATTTGAACTTTCATTTTCACGACTGTGCAGCAAGCTTTTTTAAGATAAAGTTTCTCTGTGTAGCCTTCAATGTCCTGGGCCCAGTGGCAGCATGATCTTTTTTTTTGGTTTTTCGAGACAGAGCCTTTCTGTGTTAGCCTTGGCTATCCTGGACTCACTTTGTAGACCAGGCTGGCCTCGAATTCACAATGATCTGCCTGTCTCTGCCTCCTGAGTGCTGGGATTAGAGGTGTGCACCACTATGCCCGGCCTGGTGGCATGATCTTATTTAACCTTGGACCATGGTGCTCTTCAACTGAAACAGGAGTCTCGTCTGCATTTATAGGTCTCTTCATTTTGTTAGTTCTACTGAAAAAAGGTTTTGTTTTTTTTTTTAAGTTAAAAAGGCAAGGAGAAAGCCACTCTTAATTTCATCCTCACCTTACTAGCTGTAGGCTTTGATATACACTGTTACTAATACTATTACCCAATTGTATATTTACAAATGCATTTATGCATAACCCTAGTGAATAATAATAATAATAATTTTTTTTCCTGTTTTCCTTGCTTGTCCTAGACTCCCTTTGTAGACTAGGCTGGCCTTGAACTCATAGCGATCCGCCTGCCTCTGCCTCCTGAGTGCTGGGATTAAAAGCGTGTGCCACCACGCCCGGCACTCTAGTGAATTATTATCATTTAATTAACATGTTTTGAATGCTTACCAGGGCTAGGCATTGTTCTAAACCCTTCACAGGAACAGTCCTATTTAGAACTCTAGGAAGCACAGTATTACTCTTATAACAAAAAAACCAAACAAAACCAAAAAAACAATAACAACCAAGAACAGAGGGTTAAGGACATTTATCCCAGGTAACAGGAACAGAGAGAGTGTCATCTCACTGTGGGACCCACATTTTTAGCTAACATATACATTCCTCCTTAACAGAACTTTATCAAGATTTATCATTAAGTATTATCACTAAATATTATATTGTGTATAGTTCCCTTATCATGAAGTGGTTTCATTTCCTCATAGAATTTTTGTAATTCTGTGGGCCTCCCCAACACTTATTATCCCAGGATCCAAATCTAAGATACTACCTGACTCAGTAGTAAACATGGTAAACCTAAATATCTGTGTTTATTGGTATCTTGTACACAAACTAAACTATGTATTTCTCAAGTATAGCAATATTCCAGAGTATTCAATAAGGGGCCATGGAGAAACATGAAAAACCAAAAACCAAGCCAAAACAAAACAAAAAATCAAGATCAGATGAGCTTTGCCCTTTCTGCTGTGTGGAAGGCTTCTGTCTTCCCTGAGCTCATCTTAGCCTGGTGTGGTGGTTATGCCTGTAATCCCAGCACTCAGGGAGGCAGAGGCAGGTGGATCTCTGTGAGTTCAAGGCCAGCCTGGTCCAGAGAGAGAGAGAGAGCGAGAGTGCACAGGACAGCCAAGGTTACATAGAGAAACCCTGTCTCAAAAGCTAGTAATGTGAAGATGAGATTGTCAGTGGCTTTCTCCTTGACTCTATAATGATAATAATAATTAAAAAACCCCACCCACCGTTTTTCAGTAGAACTGACAAAATGAAGAGACTTTGACCTATAAATGCAGATGAGATTCCTGTTCCAGTTGAAGAGTAAGTACCATGGTCCAATGTTAAGTAAGATCATGCCACACAGAGAAACCCTGTCTAGAAAACAACAAAAATTACCAGCAAATTACATTTATTTAATTAATGCACACTCATGTGCGTGTGTGCGCACGCGCGCACACACGCACACATCAGCACCCATTGATGTAGCCAATGCAACATGGAACTTAATGGAAACTGTCGGCTTCACTTAATGGTAATGAATCAATATTGGTTTATTAACTGCAGGAGATGTTCTCACAATGTAAGATGCTAACAGGGAGATGTGTGCAGAGTGTGGAGAAGGGAGGAGCAGCAGGGAGTGTATGGAACCTCTCTGTACTATCTACTAACATTTTTCAGAAATCTAAAGGTGCTTCTAAAAATTCAATTAAAAAAAGGGGGGGGGTGAGTGCTGTGCAACTGGAAGAGTAACTCACTGGTAGAAAGTTTTCTAGTGTGTAGAATAGGGTTTTAATGCTGCAAAGACAATAAGCAAGCAAATAAGCTCATTTCAGAGATGAGTCGATCGATGCCACCAAAAAGAATGGGAAGAAGGGCTTACCAACTGGATGCAGTGGAGACGATCAACATCAGATACTGAGTGACTTCATTGGCCACTCCCCTTTTAGATGAGAGCATAACATCGTGTTAGGAGAAACTTTCAGACAAAAAAAAAAAATATATTTAAAAGATCATGTGTCAGCATGTGCCATCTCTACCTATGTGAGTCTGATCCATTCCTTTGTGGAATAAAGGATGAAAGGCTGGAGCCTCAGCAGCCACTATGGAGCAAGAGGAACACCATGGAGCCAAAAACCATTGACGAGGATGACTGAGCCTGGGTTCCTGATGAGCATGATGCCTCAGTGCCAAGCCTGGGATTATTATATCAGGCTCCTCTTACAGAACAGAAAGGAATTTATTTCTCATTTAAATTTTCTGCTGTTTGTATCCATACTACTATTAGTTGAATACAATGCCAGCCACGGGTAACAAACTCACTACCGATCTATTATAAAATCGTACGTACAGTGCATGAAGAAACAATCCAAGTAAGGGTTAATAAAGAGCCCACAAAAAATATCCAAATAGGAACTTAACATAATTAAAAATGGTGTTTCATTTGGAGGGGAGAAGATGCTAGTTGCACCAACTCTCCATCTGGAAGAAAGCATGGTGACACGCTACCCCACTTCCCACGTAAAAATAAACTCCAGATGGATTATAAGTCTAAATGGGAAAATAAAAATATTAGCTACAAATTGAGGAATTATTTATAAAGTTGTAAAGAAGCCCTTGAAGTGGAAGATGAAATTCAGAAGCTCCAAGAACTACTATCTGAAAATAACAATCACATGTTGCCGCCGAAGCATGCTGACAGAGGTTCCAGGTACTGAGAGGAACTGCAAGCAAAGTCAGAAGCAAATGACGGGACACATGATGAAAGCGGTTAGTGCACTTCAACGTCTGCAAAACAATAATTAAAAAGGTAATCAACACTGGGCATGGTGGTACAAACCTTTAATCTCAGCACTGGGAGTTAGAGGCAGTTGGATCATGGTGAGTTCGAGGCCAGCCTGGTCTACAAAGTGAGTCCAGGACAACCAGGGTGACACAGAGTAACCCTGTTTAAAAAAAAAAAAAAATAATAAAGACAACAATCAGGTTAAAAATGTAGCTGAGAACACCAACAGAAACTTTCAGGAAAAATAAGAATCATAGGGAATATTCTCAACCTCATAAGCATTCAAAGAAAAATGTTAGCATAATAATACACCTAACATTTTTAATAAAATATTTTTCATATGTTCTTTGATGATGTTATAAAGTCTCTTAATCCTATCTACCCTCAACTTCTTCTCAATCCTCTGAGTACTCAGACCTGCTGCCCTCTCACATTTATGGCGGCTTTCTCTTTCTTTTTGTAACTTGATGAGTCCAATCAGTGCTGCCCGTTGGAATGTTCACTGAGCTTGTTGGCTTGATTGTGTGTAGGTAACCATAGCAACAGTGAGTTTACTAGTGCAATGGTTATATCATGCCCTGAAGACTGCATTTCAGAGCACTCCTCCCCTTCCTCCAGCTCTCACATTCTTTCTGTCTCCTCTTCGGCAATGCTCCTGAAGCTTGGTGGGGTGTGTTGATACGCAAGCCCCATTCACACCTGAGCACTTAATAGTCACTTCTTCTCAGCACTTTGACCAGTTATGAGTGTCTGCTTTAACTGACGGCTACTGTAAAGAGAAGCCTCTTTAATCAAGATTGAGAGCAGCACCAATCTATGGGTATGTACGTAAGCATTTAGAAGGGAGCTTGAAAGCATGCTCATTTAGCAAAACAGCAATAAACGGCTCTCTTCTAGGACCTGTGACCTCCTATGTCATGGGCTTCTGGTCAGGTTTACAGTACCAGGCGTGAATACCTTCCTGTGAAGCAAGTCTCAAATCTCAACAAAAGTGGTTGGTGACCTCCACAACCTCTGTGCCACTTATGCACTAGTGGGCATATTTCCTCTGGTAGGTCAGTACTGTAGCATGCAGGGTGGACCACTAAGTAATATCAGCCTTTCTCCTCCAGTGGCCTGCATAGAACTTTCAGCATTACGAAAGCTAGCCAGCAAGTGACGCTTTCCTGGCCAATTCCTGTTTGATTGCCTTATGTTCTGCAAAACGTGGTATCTTCACCAATAAGTTTTTGCCATGTAGTTATGATGGGCATCCAAGAAAATCACAATAGCCTGTGTTGTCTGGGGGACATTTGAGGCATTCTACATCAATCTGTATGGAATTAACCTGTGCTGGACACTCAGATTTTCATTTGTTAACCCATATCTTCTGGTAAAAGAATTATCCACCCTTGTAGGGTCCCTGTGTTCTCTCTCTCTCTCCCCCACCTCTAGTATATAAATGAATTGGGCATTGGTGGTGCACTCCTTTAATCCCAGTGCCCTGGAGTCAAGGGCAGGTGGATTTCTGTGAATTGGAGGCCAGCCTGGTCTACAGAGGGAGTTCTAGGGCAGCCATAGCTAAACAGAGATACTTTGTCTCAAAAACCAAAAAAAAGTATATAAATGCAGGTTTATTGGAAGAAGCTCTCAGCTACCATACAGGGGGAGGGGGATAAGGGGGGGAGGGAGAGAAGAGAGTATATATATATATATATATATATATATACATATATATATATATATATATAAATTAAGCCATGTGTGGTGGCACACACCTTTAATCCCAGCACTCGGGAGATAGAGACAGACAGATCAATGTGAATTCAAGGCCAGCCTGGTCTACAAAGTGAGTCCAGGACAGCCAAGGCTACACAGAGAAACCCTGTCTCAAAAAACAAAAACCAAAAAAAAATTTTTTTATACATCTTTTGTTGTTGTTGTTGCTTTGTTTATTTGTTTGTCCATTTTCCTATGAAGCCTTAGGTAGCCAAGAACTCACTCTGTAGACCAGGATTTCATAGAGATATATCTGCCTCTTCCTCCAGAGTGTGGGGATTAAAGATGTGTGTCACTACACTCTACCCCTATCTTTAGTTTCAGTTAATTTCCCCCAGCAGTTCTCCGTTCTCTCCTTCCCTGTAGCACTTTGAAGCCACCAGATTGACCAAAATGAAAAAGGTTCGCGAGATTATTGGTATGGTATGGAATTTGAGCTTCTATAGGCTTCTGGGGGAAGTTTATGCTACTCTTAAAAGTGCAGAGCAGTTTAATTCATCAATATCATTTTTGGTAAACTGTCCCACAGAAAGGAGAGCGCCAGTCCAGAAGGCAAAATATCCAGGGATATGTATTGGAAGGTGGCTTCGGCATGGCAAATAGATGCCTCTAACCCAAAGCAAAAGAGGATAATGCCCATCGGTACACAAGCCTCACAGCCTGGCAGAACTGCACAGCACAGCACCAGAGCAGGCACATCTGTGCTGGCTTAGAAACATGTCTGGATTCATGATCTTTTTCTCTTCTGTTCCCCTAAGACAGTGTCTCATACAACCCAAGGTGCCTTGAACTTCTTCTGCCACTGATGCAGACCTTAAACTTCTGACCTCTGCTTCCTCTTCCCAGAATGTTAGGATGGTGAGCACATTCCACTATGCCTGGTTTGTGCCGTGCTGGGGATGGAGCCCAGGGGCCCCAGCATACTGAGCAAACACTCCACCCACTGAGCTACATCTCCAACTCCTACTGTTATTCTCCAGTGTCTACTGCAGGGCTGGGTGTACTCAATCAGGAAGGCACTTGTGTGTCTCCTCTGTGTAAGGAGCCGCCTGTGATGCCTGGGTTAGTTGGTCCTGTATTTCTGAAGTGCTGTTCCCATTTCAGTATTCTGTAGTTGGCACCTAGTGTTAGCAAGATGGTCTACCTCTTTCCGGGGCTCGTTATAAATGTGGCTAACCGCTTCTGAAGATGGACGTGTCTCTCCTGGCAGGCTAGCACCTGCCTCACAAGCTTCTTGATTTCCCAGCTTTTGACTGGGCCTGGCCCTGAGAGGCAGCTGAGATTTAGGTGGGTCTGATACAATCTACCTGTACAGAAGATCCAAAGGCTTCCATGGCTACAAAGCAGGGAGGCCATTTTAGTGAGACAGGAGCCTCTGTAAACACAGCCCAGACTTCCCAAGTTCCGGATGGGTTGCAACAGAGGCCGCTGAAGACTGACAGACCTGGGCTGGAAGTCCCATTGCTGCCTTCCATCCTGCAGAGTGAGGAGTTTGGGGTTGAGTCCAGACAAAACAGTAGTCTGCTTTAAGTAGACTTGGGTCTCTTCAAGCTCTGACAGTGTGTGTGTGTGTGTGTGTGTGTGTGTGTGTGTGTGTGTGTGTGTTGCTAGCCAGTGTTGCCTGCTGGTCATCTTGCATAACTGTCACTGTATCTAACAACCACAGTATATGCATTCTTTTCAAGTGCACAATTCACAAAATGAGATGATAAACTAGACAGTAAACAGATCTACACTTAAAACAGTTGGAGGCGCGGTCTGCTTTCTGACCATAAAGAATGAAGTCAGAAATCATTAGCAAGAATGTTTCTTCTAAAAATCTTGAATGCTGAAGCTGGTTTTGTGAAATAAATAAATAGCTCTATCCGGGGGTGATGGGGGGTGGGTGGGGGGGGACAGAACAAATTAGAGAATTGCCAATATCTGAAATGAACCCTGCATATCTGAAGATAAGGGGGTATTGTGGGTTCCCAATGTCAGTAAACCCAGAAAGCCTTAGATGGGATGGACACATGTACAGAAAAATACAACCAGTCAATATTGGCCCATGATGAAATGTAAACTCTGAAATTTTCATATCTATTGAGGAAGTTGACATTGCTAGCAAAAGACAAGAGAGAGACGATAAGTTTTAATGGGTTGTGATAGGTTCACAGGTCATTTCAATCAGAAACTTGAGAAAGACTTTTTAACCCTTGCCTTTATCAAAAAAATGGAGGCAAACAAATTCCTACCATCTCATTTTATGAATCCAGATTAATCCTGATATAAAAACTGACAAAAATAATATAATCTTGGAAAAAACAATAGAATCACTTTTTTTTTTTTTTTTTTTCTGAGACCGGGTTTCTCTGTATAGCCTTGGCTGTTCTGGACTTGCTTTGTAGACCAGGCTGGCCTTGAACTCACAGCGATTCACCTACCTCTGTGAATCCCGAGTGCTGGGATTAAAGGCGTGTGCCACTATGCCTGGCTTTTTAAGAATCCACTCTTGACTGTCACCTTGATGGGCTCTAGGATCTGGTAGGAGACCAGCCTGTGGGCGTGGCTGAGAGGGCCACCTCCTCGACACTCACTGAGATGGGAAGACCTGCCCGCTGTGGAGGGCACCAGTCCACCCGCTGTGGAGGGCACCAGTCCACCCGCTGTGGAGGGCACCAGTCCACCCACGGTGGAGGGCACCAGTCCACCCACGGTGGAGGGCACCAGTCCATTGATGGCATCTTAGAATAAAAAAGAGAAAGTGAGCACTTACCTCTCTCTGCTTCCTGACTGCAGATCACAGTGCAGAGCTACCTTAGGCTGCTGTTGCCAGGACTTTCCTGCCACTATGGACTGTAGCCTCAAACTGTGAACAAAAATAAACACGCCCATCCTCAGGTGACTTTTATCAAGTAGTTTGTCACAACAAGACCAAGACCTAAAACATCTGGGCCCCTAGGAGCCCAACTGTAAACACTCTTAGCAAATTCTAGTTAGTCAGCAATCAATTTATTATGACAGAGTGGGACTTATGAGAGATTCACAGTAAGGCATTGTCTGGCTGCTAATGATAGATGTATTCAGGGAAACAAAGTATAAAACATGAATGTTCTGGAATAGTAATTAGATTCAGAAAAAAAAAAAAAAAAAAAAAGCACCAGATGAGCAATCAGGAAAGAGGGCCTTTGTTCTGCCTCCAACGTGAAGTGAAATGTGATACTGGTTATTCGCCTGTCTCGTCCTTGGTTTCCATACATGTCCAATAATGGCCTCTTAGGGCCTCATCTGACTTGAGCACTCTCAGTCTGGGGCTTCCTAAGTTTTTGTCACATTTGACTAGAATTTCTGCTCTGGTGCCCCTCAAGGCAGAAGTAGAATGTGTGTAAGATACGCTTCATGCGTGAATACAGTGACCATCTGCACATGACTGAAAGGTCTGAGGCTTCGCAGGGCCCCACCTGAGAACACCCACATGGCTTGAGGAAGTGCTTTTACATGAACTCTCTAGAGGGAGTTAATTGTCCTGTGCCTCAGTATGACCTGGGGTTGGACTGCAGTTCTGCAACCTGCTGACTGGCCCTGGAAAGCATTTCACATCACCTACTCACAGTGCCCTTTTCTGTGAAGATAAAACCTACAAGCATCAAGCAATCTAGCATGGGAAGGACCATGTGAGGCTGGGCGTGGTGGCGCACGCCTTTAATCCCAGCACTTGGGAGGCAGAGGCAGGTGGATCTCTGTGAGTTTGAGGCCAGTCTGGTCTACAAAGCAAATCCAGGACAGCCAAGGCTACACAGAGAAACCTTGTCTTGAAAAAAAAAATCAATGCAAACCAAACTAAACCAACCAACTAACTAACCACCACCACCAACAACAACAAAAGAAGGGACATGTGTTACAGTTGGTGCTCACTAAGTGCTGTTCTCATTCACATATGGTGACTTGATGGTGACATATAGCCGAACACTAAGACAATCACAGCTCAACAGAGATGCACTGACCTCTGTTAGGAGACAAAAGTCAGAGGTTGGAAGGCTGGAGCTTGTTGGGAAGCTCCATGCCTGATAGGTCTCCTAGCTTCATTTCTGTTGCTGTGATAAAATACCCTGACAAAAAAGCTGCTTAGGAGAGGAAGGTGAGATTAGTTCACAACTCTAGGTCACAGCCCATGATTGTGGAGAAACCAAGATGGCAGGAGCTGGGATTAGCTAGTCACAGCACGTCCACAGTGAAGAGCAAAGAGAAATGAATGCATGTGTGCTTCTGTTCAGCACTCTCGCTACACGTACACAGTTCAGGATTCCTTATGCAGGGAATGGTGCTGCCTAAGGTGGGCAGGACCTCCCCACATCAACTTACGAAATCAAGACAATCCACTAGGGACAAGCCCATGGGCTGCCTGACTTCGAGGACTCCTCATTGAGAGTCTGTTCCCAGGTGCTTCGAAATTGTATCAAGTTGACAATTAAAATTAATCATCATGGAAGGAGTCAGCCTTTGCCCATCTTCTGGTTGTTCCATCCTTAGCATGTCCACATGGTCACCTTATAACTCAAGAAGGAAATTCAACTTTTTTTGGGGGGGCGGGTTTTTGAGACCACTTTAGTGGTCAGCCTTTGCCCTTTCCAGCTTGGCAATGCTAGCCACAGATTTAGGACCAGGACGTTCCCAGTGGTGGTGGATCTCACAGTATCTGTCGTTGTAACTGGTCCTAATAGCTTCCACCAGCTTAGCCAGAGCACCCTTGTCTTCTGAGTTAACCTGTGTGAAGGCAACAGTGGTGCAAGTCCTCCTGTGGACCAGCCACCCCAGCCTGGCCTTTCCCTTGAGGATGCAGTCGGGGACCCCCATCTTTCCACACAGGGCAGGTAGGAAGACCAGCAAGCAGCTCAATGGGGTCTATGTCATGGGCAATCACTACCAGCTGAGCCTTCTTGTTCTCCACCAAGGTGGTGACTGTACTGACCCCTGCTCGAAGGACAGGTGGTCTCTTAGTTGGGATGTCCCCTTTCCCAGCAGCTTTCTTCTCAGCTCGCGCCAGCAGCTTTTGCTTCTTCTCCTGCTTCGTCTCTGGCCTGTACTTGTGCGCAGGCTAAAGCAACTGGGTAGCTGTTTGCCGGTCCAGGGCCTGGGTGAACTGGTTAACAGCAGGAGGGACTTTGAGCCACTTACAGAGGATAGCCCTTTGCAACTGCAGCCTGATGTAGCGGGGCCATTTAACAAAGCGAGTGAGATCTCATTTGGGCTGGATATCCTGCCTGATGCCAAAGTTCTTGTGCCTTTTCTCAAACAAAGGATTGACCACCTTTTTGGCCTCCTGTTTCTTCACGATGGCAGAGGCCAGGGTCACCTTCTTCCCCTTGGGCATCTTGCTGGGCTGGAGGAGAGAGCGCAACGAATAGATTCAAAATGGCAGAAGTTCCGAAAATTACCTCACCAGAGCCAAAGCCTGGAATTTTGTGTCTTTGAATTTGGGTTCCAGGCCTGCAATTAGCATTGCTGTTGCAGAGGAGCCTCTGAGCTGGGAGAGGACCTTCAGAGAGAGGGGCTACAATGGAAGGTGGAGAAGATGGCTGCTCTTGAAAGAAGGTAGGTGTCCAGTCTTTTGTGAAGCTGTTTGCTCTCAAAATGTCACAATATTCCCCAGGTACCTGTAGTGGGTTTTTCTTTTTCTTTTCTTTTTTCTTTTTCTTTTTTGTTTTTTTTGGAAACAGGGTTTCCCTGTGTAGCCTTGGCTGTCCTAGACTCGATTTACAGACCAGGCTAACCTCGAACTCACAACGATCCACTTGCCTCTGCCTCCGGAGTGCTGGGATTAAAGGCGTGCACCACCATGCCCAGCTGCATTGGGTTTTAATAAGATGCCTTGTTGAGTAAGGTTGAAACTGCCTGGAGTGATAGTCTCTATTGACTTAACGCAACAAAACCAAGTACCTCCTCCAAATCTCCACTATGATGATCCAACCTATTTTTATATATTTATTTATTTTTTGGTTTTTCGAGACAGGGTTTCTCTGTGTAGCTTTGGCTGTCCTGGACCCGCTTTGTAGACCAGGCTGGCCTCGAACTCACAGCGATCCACCTGCCTCTGCCTCCTGAGTGCTGGGATTATAGGCGTGCACCACCACGCCCGGCTTTGATGGTCCAACCTATATAAGTCCATCTTAACGCTGTCTTCTGTACTTTCCACCCTGTTGGTAGAGACAGACTCCAATGTCCTGGGACTCTAGGACAAGGTGACAGTGAAGCTTCCCATAAGAAGGTGGTGTGATCGGAGGCAGGTAACTTAATCTGCACTCCAGCTACAAATGGAATGGCTTGTACTTGGTGATTTAAAAACAGCTGTGTGCTGAGTCCCATGCTAGGCATTGGAATAGGGGGTTACAGAAGCAGGAAGCTTGCCTCCAAAGGACTGTCAAGCTCAGAGCATGGACAGGCAGAAGGCATGCTAGGTGAGTTTCCACGCCCAACTCCTTTCTTGAGAGAGCTGGCCAATCTAGGCATAGTAGAGGGAGCTCACAGGTGACAGAACTTCAGCCAGTCCCACTTGTCATGGAAAGGATGCCACCAGAGGCTTCTGGTGATGTAGGAGGACCTTCAGGCCATAGCAGAGTCTAACATGCATTTTTACTTATCAAGTGCATTGGCTCTGAAGCCAGAATGGCTGGGCTCAAACAGTTTTGCAATGGGTGGTTGTGTGCCCCTGGGCACAAGTTATTAATCTCCTGATCTGCAGGGGAAGTATGCCATGGGCACTGTAATTCTCACAGGAAAACTAAGAGAATTAAGATGGATAAGATTCACCTGTGAGAGCATGCTCCCTCACCTCTGCCTTACGTCCCAGCGAACACCAGCCCTCAGGCCTGCGATTTCCAAATGACATCTTGAAGTAAGGAATAGAAAAAAAAATTTCCCTCTCTGTTTGCCAGTGTCGGACACAGTTGTAATGTAACCCTCAGGTCTGAGCTCCCCATCCCACTCCGTTCACTGGGGGGTGGGGGTGGGGGTGGGGAGGCTTCTGGATGGCAGATGCACCCCTCTCCTCATCAACATTCTGCTGTACCAGAGATGCAAAGCTGGAGAGACTCTTTCCCTTAGCCTGGTCCCTCCTATTGAACAGAGAAACATGGTGGGCTGCGTCCGAAACTAGTAATGCCGTTTCACCTGGGAGTATCTGTCTCCGGATTCTCTCTCCAGCCAGGTTCCAGGAATTGGTGCTGCTCTACAGTGTGAGAAATGTGGTCAGCAGACTCAGTGACCACGACTTTGCCTGCACCTGACAGATGACCTCTACCAGCTGAAGAAGGTTCAGGGGTATTTAGGTGGAAGCTGTACAGATTATGACAGTTAGGAGTCAGGAAAGGGCCGGTACTGTCCTAGAATCTGCAGCCAGAAGAGAGGAGCATTCTTTTGAAGTGGGGACATTGGGGAAGTGGCCTCAGATATAGACTAACTATAAAATGACTCTAACAGGGAGTGTAGATAATTTAGGTCCAGTGGCCCAGGAGGCACGAAGGAGGCTTCCGGTCACGGTAGGACCCGAAGGCTAGTGCTTGAGGCCAGACATTTCTGACCTGGGATTCCCTCACTGTCTATACCAGGAAGCTGAGGGCTTTCAGGGCCACAGCTTGCCTGAGGTGCCATAGTGGTAAGTGGAGGACTCAGATAAGAATTCAGGGTCCACATCTCCATCCCTGCTCCAGGCTATGGTCCCACCACCGCCTATCCCTCTTGCCTGCTCACATTCCACGGCTCCAGGCTGGATGCCTGCATCTTGGTTACTATGCCAGCAGTGGCTTATTCTTATTCCTGGTGACATTCTCCCAGGGCCTCACAGTGAACCACAAATACTGACAGCCTTGGCTCCAAGACCATCCATCCTGGGCCTCCTAGACATTGAATTCCAGTTCTTTTTTTTTTTTGTTTGTTTGTTTTGTTTTGTCGAGACAGGGTTTCTCTGTGTATCCTTGCCTGTCCTGGACTCACTTTGTAGACCAGGCTGGCCTTGAACTTCCAGAGATCCAACCGCCTCTGCCTCCCGAAGTGCTGGGATTAAAGGTGTGCACCGCCATGCCTGGCTGAATCCCAGTTCTTATTTAACCTTCCCTTCAGTGATGCAGAAGCATCTGTGGTCCCTCTATACCAGCCTTCTCTGGCTCCTTATCCCCTCTCCCCACCCACTGATGCTCCAAACTTCTCCCTTTCTGCCCTGACAGAACTCCCCAGGCCATCACGCAGGTACTTCAGGCTGTAAACGTAAAGTTTTCCTATTGTCATTGCTCTCAGATGGCTTTTATAACAGATGGCACAACTTTGGCATTTTTATATTTTCTTTCTCTCAGCTTAGGATTCCCAAATTTTCAGCGTCTGAAAATTCCCTGGACCTTACATTGTAAGGCTTTCCTGATCATATATGTTCATGTACACATTCCACAAATAGTTTCTGAGCACATTTTCTGGTCAGAGTTGCCTCCAGAGGATAGGGACTCCAAAGCAAAAAAAAAAGAAGCTAACTTTGAGGGACTTAGAGTTGAATATAAGAGGCATCAATTAAAGCTGTTCTGAAGAAAAATGCTTCTATAATCTCAATTAAAAAGACAGTGTGGAATGACTATCACTGTGTGTCAGGATACGGGTGGAGGCCAAGGATATCCTAAACAGGGGGAGTGGCAGGCAGCATGCTCATCTGGGCTTTAGGAACCCTTGGCCTGTGTCAGGCAGAGAAATTGTGCCCAAAGATGCCCAGACCCAAATTTCTAGATCTGAAAATTTGCTACATTGCAGGACAAAGAATTAGAGTTGTACATGGAATTGAGGCTGCTATCAGGAGGCCCTTAGTTGGCTTTTTTTTTTTTTTTTTTTTTTTTTTTTTGGTTTTTCGAGACAGGGTTTCTCTGTGTAGCCTTGGCCATCCTGGACTCACTTTGTAGACCAAGCTGGCCTCGAACTCACAGCGATCCGCCTGCCTCTGCCTCCCGAGTGCTGGGATTAAAGGCGTGCGCCACCACGCCCGGCTCCTTAGTTTGCTTTTTCTGGATGATGTGGGCAGTTTAATATATTCACTGGGGTCCTTGAAAGGGGAAGAGGAAAGTGGTGACATGTCTCAGGGTAGGGTGCCTTTTGCCTAGTGTCAAGCCAAAGTTTCATTTACCACACCTCCATGGTGGAAGGGGAGAACAGACTCCTCCACATTGTCCTGACCCTCTCTACGCGACCCGCACAACATGTGTACTCATACTCCCACACAAGCACGCAAAAGAAATAAATGAAAAAAAATTTTTTTTAAAGTGGAGGAAGATGAAAGAAAGCCAAAGAGCTCTGATAGTGTACGCGGAACAATAGATTGTGGAAGGCCCTTGATGGTGACAATATCCATCTATCAAAGATTATAGTTAACACTCGTGTGCCCTCAGAGGGCCAGATCCAAAGAAATGCAGAAGGGTCACAGGAGGGCACCCAAGGGTAACATCAAGACCCCAGGGCCAGGTGCTCCTTCTTCCTCTTCCTGCAGGCCCTCCCTGTCCTTGGGGGCAGTGTCTCAAGGACAAGTCCCAAGGGACAAGGTGGTTGGGACAGCTGTGCTACACATCCCCACCTCAGGTCCCCGACACCAGCCAGCCTTGCCGGCTCTGCTTTCCCTCCCACAGTTCCCGCACCTCAGGCTGCTCTTTTGTGGCCATCGAGGTTGCTTGCTGCCTGCTTTCCCGAGGCATGGAACACACGTGGCACGGGCTGGGGTCCGCGCCTGGAGCTGGCGGCTGGTCCCGTGGACTTCTCACTTCCCCTCCCCAACCGCCGCGCGTGCAGGTGCCACGCGGAGCTCCGCAGGCGGGGCAGACCCTGTGGACACGCCCCCATGCGAGTCCCGGCCGCCCCGCGGAGGAAGCGCCCGAGTCGCCGCTGTCCTGAGCGCAGCGGACCTCCGCTCTGTCCGGTGACAGCGACGTCGCTCACTGCGGCTGCGGGCACCAGGTACCGTGCTCCCGGCGGGCCGGGGATGCGAGCTGCACTCGCGACGACAGCATGGCAGCCTCAGGTGGGTAG
The DNA here is from genome assembly GCF_903995435.1 of Acomys russatus. Taxonomy (NCBI): domain Eukaryota; kingdom Metazoa; phylum Chordata; class Mammalia; order Rodentia; family Muridae; genus Acomys; species Acomys russatus. The sequence goes on along the minus strand of NC_067141.1, from coordinate 60,205,940 downwards.
CAGGCGCGGCGCTCCCCAGTTCCAGGCGCCACCCTCGGCTTGCGCGCGTCCCTGGACCCTGAGCCTCTCTGGCATCACCTGCCCGGCTTGGAGACCTTTCCTCTCACTTCTTTTGTTTTAGTTTTCTTTTTGGTCTTTTCTCTGGTCTCTGTGGCAAACTTCCCCTCCCAACTTTCTCAAGTTTCCCCTAACCCGCCTGTGCACGATTCTCTCTCCAGCTCCTGCCTGAGCCTCGCCCCACCCCAGTTTCTAAGCCCTTTCTCCCATCTGCTTTGGCTAAGTTGCCCAGGGTCGCTTTCTCAGCTGTTAACTCTTGAGTACAAGGACAATTGAAAGGAGGTGGAGGGGCTGCTTCTCTAAGAGGCCGGTTGCTTCTCTTAGGGTCTTATCCGACCAATAGGGGGCGCTCAGACCGTCCTTGGAGGTCCCTGGGCGGCTTCTGAAGCCCCCACCTCCACCAGGTTTGTGTTTCTTTGCAATTTTGCCTCAAACGGAGACAGCACTTGGTTTTGTTTTTATTTTGTTTCTCAAGACAGGGTTTCTCTGTGTGGCCTTGGGTATCTTGGACTAACCTTGTAGACCAGGCTGGCCTTGAACTCAAAGTGATTTGCCTACCTCTACCTCCTGAGTGCTGGGATTAAAGGCATGGGACCACACTTCTTTGTTTTTATTTATCTGTTTTTTTCGAGATAGTAATGTTACTCTTACACTATTCTCTGCGAAATTTTCCGGGTCCGTGGAGAACTGGAAATTGGTTGGCAAATGTACCCATCAGAAGGTGCTAGAAGTTTCTTGTGGCTGGTTTTGGGTTCCTTTCTGGCTTATGGGCGTGTACACATGGCAAGTCCTTAGCTCGATGAGGTTTAGGACAAACCACATAATTCTAATGTTGAGAGACAGTTAATGAGCCCTGCCTATACACCTCAGTGGACATTAGGCGTATTATGTTCTTGGTGATGACTAGCTTGGCCTGCTCTCCGTTCACCACAGGGTTTTGGTGGTGTGAAAGTAAACAGTAAGTAAACACTGATTGCTAGGTGAAAAGAGAGAGTGTGGCTTGCTTGTGTTTACTCAGGTGAAGTCTCATGTTTTTAGAGAGACAACGCATGAAAACAGGACGATAGCATGTCTTGAGAAAGATCATGGAGCGAACGGGTTGGGGGAAAGTCAGTGCTTGGCAAGGAAGGGAGCAGATGCTACAGCCAGCTCTCTCCCGATCTGCTGAGGTCTAGCCTGAGCTCATGGTACTCTGGAAATATGGTAGAAAAGGCTCCCGAGGGTACAGGCTGCCTGCCACTCCCTAGCCAGGCTCCATGGGTTAGGAAAAGCAGTGCTGTGAGCAAGGGTTCCATAGAGCAGAAGGTCATTCACTGGACAGACATTTATGGCATGCTCCCGTTTCCAGGCACTGTACTAGGCCTTGTGTAGTGTTCAGGAAACAGGAGCCATGTAACTGTGAGAACAGGGAAGGCAGCAACTCACTTAATAAAGAAGTAGCATGGGGGGGGGCGGGTGTGGTGGCTCTGTGGTGGCTCACGCCTGTAACCCCAGCACTCGGGAGGCAGAGGCAGGCGGATTGCTGTGAGTTCGAGGCCAGCCTGGTCTACAAAGTGAGTCCAGGACAGCCAAGGCTACACAGAGAAACCCTGTCTCAAAACAAACAGAAAAACAGACAAACAAACAAACAAACAAACAAACAAGAAGTAGCATGGTATGTGCAATGGGAAAATGGACAGGGGCATAGAGGTTGGGTTAGGATGTTCAATGGAATGGCTAGGTGAAGTCTCAGAACAGGGGAAATGAGTCAAGACCTTAGGGAGGAGCCCTGGGAAGGAGAGGCCTCCAGGCGAGGGGTCTACACTATGTGTTTGAGACACAGAGAACATCTGTCGTGGCTGGGTGGATGGAGGGGTTGGGGAAAGGAGGAAATAAACTGGCTATGTTTCTGCCATCTTTCCTGGCCAGAACAGGTTCTGGGCTCCTGTGCACTGGAGAACAGCAAACTGGAGAGCCTCTGACCAGCCTGCTTTCTCTGTCCAGCGTCTAGAAGGCTGGTTCCAAGGGGTATAGTTGAAGGATGGACTCAGGTTCAGATGAGGACTGTAACCCAGCAACTAAACCTGGGGTGTTATGTGGAGTAGTGACCAAAGTTATCCAGATCTCTCTCTCGCTGTCAGTGTCCCCTGTGGTGAGACGCCAAGGCAGGTGGCGTGAGACTTGGTCCCTCTCTGCACCCTGGGTTCTTGCCTATAGTTACAAGTCCTCCTGAGGGCAGGTCACAGTGGGGGACAGCATGCTTCCCACTAGCATGCCACAGGCTGGAGAGTCATCCAGGCCACCCTCCTGCATGGTTTCCTTATTTTTAGAATGATATTACAATATATTTACTCAAGATGCTATGCTTCCAGCCTTTTGACATTGCGACAATGACATCATCGACAAATGAGTTGAGTCACACTTGTAGCTATCCTGGGACATACACAGAGCTCATGGGCTACTAATGCTCTGAGTGGTTTTTTAGTGTCTTCACAAATGTGTGAGCTTGAGGAAATGTTATCACCTCTAAGAGAGGTCTTTCCTTTCGTTGCTTCCTCTTTAGTATGGCCTCCAGGTTGCCTGCTCTGCCTTGTGCGTGAATGGGATCATGTAGTCTGTGGTTTTAGTGACAGACTTCCTTCACACTGCCTAGTGGGTTCAAGGTCCACTCAACTGTAGCCTAATCCCCTGGTCTTCTTAAGTTCTCTGCCATTGGATGTGGGCGTCCACCTATGGTTCACGGAAAGGCCTGCTTGCTTCCTTGTTGAGATCATAGAGAATCTTGGCTCCTTGGCCTTGAAAGAACCTTCAAGTAGTGAAATGAAATGCAACCAGCCTGTGCTGGAATCGTTTCTCGTATTTACCAGAGAGAGCGAGGAAAGAGCCTGGGACTTCCCCTAAAGGCACCAGACCTGCAGCTGTGGAGACCAGCGCCCTCCCCTCCAGGCCTTGGCCTCCAACCACCTGAGGAAAGCTCTCAGACTTTGTCCTGCTCCCTCTTTCCGGGCTCATCTCGAAGTCTTCCCACTATTCCTGGACTTGGGGCATCCCGGAGCCAGCGACATAGCTTAGCTAGTAAGGGTGCTTGTCACCAAGCCGATGACTGAGTTTTATCCCAGGGACCCACATGGTGGAGAGTGAGAGCTGAATCCTGCCAGTTGTTCCTGGACCTCCACACGTGTGCTGTGGCTTCACAATGCACACAGCATGCACATACACATACAACAATAAGTAGACAGACAGACAGACACAGACAGACGGACGGATGGACAGATGATAGATAAATGGTGCTCAGGTTCAAACATGAGCTCCACATCAAATGGACAGGGTGCTAGGGTCACCTGTGGGCACTTCCTCTCTCTGTTCTTCTCTCAAACGGCTTCTGAATCATTTAGTGTCATCTCTCAGTCATTGTGTCCATCCGCCCCCCACCCCCCCCCCCCGCCACCTCGAACCCCACTCCTATGACTCCTCTCTGTGGTCAGCCAGCCCCTTCCTGTCCTTAGTCCTTTCCCCCTCTCCTGTAGCCAAACCTGTTCTTTGAGGTCCACAAGAACAAAGCCTTTTCTCAGCTCTGCCAGTGTTTATGGGCTCCTTGCTAGTTCATGCACGGTTTCTCTTACTGAATAGGAAAAAGAGAGAAGTGATTTAGAATGGGGGAGCAGTGGCTGAGGTAAAGAGATTATTGCGGAAGAAGGGGGCATTCCCCCACACAGGGAGAACTGCTGCTGACAAAGAAGATAGCCCCATGGTGCTCCCTGGCAGGCTAGGGAGGAACTTGAACTTCCACTTTGGACTTTTTGGTTTCAGCTGCCCTGAAGTCTTGGGGGATGGTAAACTTAATTGCTCTCATTCACACATGCCTCCCTTTATTATATTGGTCAGAGTCTCTCTCTCTCTCTCTCTCACAAAGAGGTCCACACATTCTTTAAAAGCTATAACATTTGTATTGGTTCTTTGAGAATTTCATATGCACATAGTGTATTTTGGTTATATTCACACCCCCCACCCCCCACCCCCACCCCCGCAACACACACACAACTTATCCTGGACCCCCTACTTTCTCCTCCCATCTTCATTGTCCACTTTGAAAGGCTTGAGAAACATAAGCCAGTGATTTTTGTGGAATGTCCAACGGTTGGATTTATCTCGTGTTTTTCTTTTGGTTACACTGGGAGGACAGATTTTGAGGTAGTTCGCAGATGTGAAACACCATTCTTAGCTTTAAGAGCCCAGACTGTTAACACTGTTCCTGGCTGATGACAGTGATCTTGGTCATGGGGTGGAGGCAGTATTTGATGGACTGGTGTACAGTAAAGAGGCTTTCCCTGTCTTTCCATCTTGGATCTTGGGCCCTCTGTGAAGAAATCACTAGGTACAGCCCACATTTAGGAAGAGACATGTCTCCTTGAGGATGGGGGCATCTTCAGAAATTACCTGGGGTTTATATGTAAGATATCCGTATTTCCCCAGCACTTAGTTTTAAATTATTACTGTCTTATTATTATTTCTGGTGCTGGAGAATGAAGTAAGGACCTTTGTGCTATGCCACTGGGCTGCATCCCAGCATCTCCTCAGTTTATTTACCCTGGCACCTAATTCTGTTACTATATATGGACTCATGGGCATTTATGCTACTCCCTGGCTTGCAATGCCTTGCTGTATATACATCTGGTTTCATTCCCACACTGATCCTGCTTGGGCTGTGGGAGATTTGTCAGTTGACTCTCATTTCCTTTCACACACACTTCTCATCTTATTTTTGCTTGAGAGCAGCCTTATTTATTTCCATACAAGATGTTTTGGGCTCCTTGTACGCTTCTTGATGCCTGAAATATATATTTCTAGAATCATTGCAAGAACTAACCAGTTCCCCAAGGATCCCTGACTTTTTTTGTTTGTTTGTTTGTTTTGTTTTGTTTTTAAGAAAACAGTATTCCAAACCAATGGCACAAAGCGTATTTTAGTTATATTTTCTGAATTATATTTTGCGTTTCTTCGACATTTAAAATAGAGCGCACCTTAGAAATTCAGAGTGTCAGTGGGGTTCTGCAGCCAGCAGTTGGTGTAGTCCTCATGGTTTGGTCCTTGGCGCAGCTCACGATCAGTGAGTTTTAATGTTGTCTGACAAGTGAGGCTGTTGAGAGCATGCGCTCCTGGACTTGTTCTGAGGATCGAGTGAGAGAGTGCACCTAGGTGCTTAGTAGAGTGATAGGCCAATTCCAGCTTAAGCTTCCCTGATAACACGGTATTTAAGAGCAAGCAACTGTTACAGAGAAACCAAAGCCATGGCGGAATCTCCAGGGCCAAGCATGTCTTCAATCCCTCAGTGACATCAGTGCTGGGTGATAGGAGCAGTCACTCCTGGACACAGTCTTCAGGACCCTCGATCTTTTCTTCTAAGACACTCTCAAAGGACCGTGCAACACCTCTCTTTTATACGGGCCTCATGTCACTCGGGCTGGCGCTGACCTCCATGTGAAGCCTCGAAAGTTGGCTTCGAACTTTGACGATGTAGCAGGAGTCAGACAGCGGTTTGCGGGAGTTGGTTTTCTTCTTCTACTGTGTTGAGTTGTGGGGGTTGAATTCAGGTCATCAGGCTTGGTGTAAGTGCCTTTACCTGCTAAGCCATGTGGCTGGCCCTATGCTTGTCAGGCTGCCAGGCTCTGGGATTACTAGCCTCGCTTCTTCCTCTTCCTCTTCCTCCTGAATTCTTAAAAAAAATTAATTTATTTTTGAAAATTAAAAAAATTATTTCTTTTCATGTGTGTATGAGTGCATGTGTATGTGTGCACATCTATGTCTACCAGTGTCAGCAGGGACTAGAGGAAGCCATTGGATCCCCTGAAGCAGGAGTTACAGGCGACTGTGAGCTTCCTGACATGGGTGCTGGGATTTGAACCTTCGTCCTCTAGAAGAATAACAAGTGCTCTAACCCGCCAGCCGTCTCTCTATCCCCTAGCCTTGTGTTCTCCATGTTCCTTATGTTCAAAACATCCTCCTCTTCACCTTTATTTCTTTGCCCACTTGTTAATCTCTCAGAAAGCATTCCTATTGGCTTGGCATGGTGGCGCATACCTCTAAATTCCAGTGCACGGGAGGTGGACACAAAAGGATCTAGAGTTCACACCGCCCACCTAGGGAGATGGTCAGAAAAAGAAAGGATGTTTCCTATGGTCTTTTCAGAGCTCGGAGCCTCAGGCACCTACTGTGATCCCCGCTCTGACCTCACTCCTGTGCTCCTGACCACTGTGTTAGAAACAGCCATGTTTCAGGGTCAAAGCAAGCAATCCAGCTATTGGCTACCTCTGCTAGCTAAGTGATATACGGGCCAGAGATGGCATTTATTTATTTGTGTTTACTGTGTGTGCCTATGTGTCGTTAGTACATATGTACCACAGCTTGGGTGTGGAGGTCAGAGTGCAACTCTGTGGCATTCATTCTGTCCTTCCACCTTATGGGGATTGCGCTCAGGTGGCCAGGCTCTTCAGCAACACTTCTGCATGCTGAGACACCTCAACAGCTCCCGGGGCTGACATTTGATTGTAAACCTACAGCTTAGAATCCTGTTGCACAAACAGTCCAGTGTCCTTCTCCAAGGGGGATGATGGACCCCTGCTTCATTGTAGGACGCATCGACACTTTGTGCTCATCGGTCCCACGTCACTCGAGAATGGAATGACAGAGCGACAGTGAGATGAAGGCATGGGGCAGAGGTCACGGTAACGTGAGGAGCCCACCTTCTTTGAACTCTGACTATTGAAAGATGTGACTTGACTCTTCTATAAGATTCTTGGCTTACTTCCTGCTCGGAGGACGTAGGGGGCTGGGGTCAAGACGTGAACTGGGAGCCACCCTGAGTGTCAATCTTGGCTTTACTGAGTGTGAATTTGAATAAGGCCCTTCATCTTCTCGGACAAAGTGTTTCTTTCCCCTCTGAAAATGAAAGGTGTGGGCCAGGTGGCCCCACCTCTGCCCTGTGTGTTTCTGGCATCTGTGCTTAGAGGGAGAAGAAAGTTCATGCCACAGACCAGCTGTGGGGAGTGCACAGATATTGTGATATAGGTTAAAGAATTAGTTCACCTTGTTTCCACTCACATGGTGCACTGTCAACAGGAGAGTTATGACATCCTCAAAAGAACTCCGAGGGTTCTTTTTAGTGTCAAATCTCTGTGCTGAGCGCTTGACCCAAAACACACATTGAAGTTGCCATTCTGTTTCTACTTCTAAGCGAGTGAAGTGAGGCTCAGGAGATTTCAGTCATTTTCCTAGGGTTGTGCAGCAGGCTGGCACAGCCAGGATTCGAACCCTCGTGGTCTGATCCCACTCCTGTGCTCCTGATCACTGTATTTGAAACAGAAGCCATGTTTCAGGGTCAAATCAAACAGGTCAGCTACTGGCTCCCACTGGGAGCCCTGTCTAAGTTACTCAACGTGCCACATTGACTGTTTTTTTTTTTTTTTTTTTTCTCCTTTCGATTGAGCTAGTAGTGGTCCCTGTGGTCCAAGGATGCTGCGAGGATGAAGTAAATTTACCAGACAATGTGTGTGGAAGAAGACTTGCCTAGCACAGGCTTTATATAAGTGCTTGCTGTCATTATCCTAGAGCAGAGCGGCTATGGGAGATAAAAGCTAGGCAGTATGCGGATGATGTAATAACTTCAAGGATCTAGAATTGTGGGATGTGTTTGGGTGTCTGGCACATTGGTGGGCTGCAAGTAGGGAAAAGGGCTGGGCAGATGCTACAGGTAGACCTGGGAGGTTGAGGGTTGCCAGGCCCGGCTGGGTTTATGTATCTCCTGGGTTTCAGAGCATGTCCTAGAAGGATCAGGCATTAATGAGCTTCTCCCTTTTCTTTTTGCAGGGTGGGGCCGAGGATGCGACATCCTCATCTTCTACAGCCCAGATGGGGAGGAATGGTGCCAGTACCTACAAGACCTTTTCGTGTCCTGCCGACAGGTCCGCAGCCAGAAGATGCAGACATACCGGCTGGCCCCGGATGCCTCCTTCTCTGCCGAGGACCTGTGGGTCTTCCGGGATGCACGATGCGTTTTGGTGCTGCTGTCTGCGGGGCTGGTGGGATGCTTCTGCCAGCAGGGACTGTTGCCGGTGCTGCAGCGCGCCTTCCACCCTCCGCAGCGCGTGGTGCGGCTGCTTTGCGGAGTGCAGCCCAGCGATGAGGACTTCCAGGCCTTCTTTCCCGACTGGGCCCACTGGCAGGAGCTCACCTGTGATGATGAGCCGGAGACCTACCTGGCAGCCGTGAGGAAGGCCATTTCTGAAGGTAAGGGTTCTATTGTGGCAGAGAGAGACGAACTCAAAAGATATCATGGAGCCATGTTGTAGATCTAGGCGAAGTATCGTTGTTTGAACATCGGTCATTGGTCCTAGAAAATGAAGAAAGCTCTCCCAGCAGACCTAGCGTCCTCTGAGGCTCTCTTAGGGATAAAGCGCTTCCTAGCGTCTGCAAGGCCCTGGACTCAATCCTCTGGAGACTTAGCCATATTCTTGGTTTAGAGCCACCAAACTTCTAAGCTGGGATGGGTTAAGCCTTCTTTTTGGAATCTTCTATGCTTTGGAAGACCTGGAACCCAGGTTCCCCACTAGACAGCGGGGATAGAAGGGAGAGACTTTGGACTTTGGTTGCAGGTGTGGGGAGCACGTCCGCCCGGCCTCCTGCTTGAGTCCTCCAGCTTGCATCCCACTTCAGTTCCTTTCCTTGCAGTGACCTCGCTAGCTTTGTTGAAGTGGTGTCGACTCAAGATCACCTGTTTATGGAGAAATGACCCTCTTTTTTCCTGGTCCGCCCTTGGCACTGCTTCTGCTTTCAAATTGGCAACATTCTAGTTCTTTCTGCCAGGCTAGTGACTCTGGTGGGCCCAGGAAATATGACGCACACTCTGATTAACAGAAGCCGAAGCTGAGCACTGGGAGAGACACAGACCGCATGGTTTCTTCCCCTTTCTCCTTTCCTGTGCTGTGAGCAGGTTATTCATCCGTCTTCTGTCTTACCATCCGAGATCTTACGTACCTGGCATCAGCCAAGAAACCTGGACAATTAATTACTGGTCCAGTTTCACTGTGCCTTTCTAGTCCCAGGGTAACATGGGTCTTAATGTAGCTCATCCATCCTCTATCCCATCTCATGATGGAAACCCAGAATTTGCCAACTCTAAGCTGGGCCTAGTGCTGCATGCTCGAAATCCCATCCGTTTGAGAGGCAGTGGCCGGAAGACCAAAAGTTCAAGTTTGGCCTGGGCTAGACAGTGTGTTCAAGGCCACGCATGGGTAACATAGTGAGACTCTGTCTCAGGGTGGAGTGGGAGGAAGCTATGAAGAGGCTGAGGGTGCAGCTGAGTTCTGGAACGCTTCCTCTTTCCTGGTACGTGCAAGGCTGGAGGTTCAATCCCCAGTACTGAGCTTTCTGTGTCCCGGTTTGCTTTCTGTCATTGTGATAAAACATTCTTTCAGCGTATAGGCTTTAGTCTATCACCAAGGGAAGCTAAGGCAGGGACTTCAGGCAGGAGCTCAAATCAGAAGCCAATGGAGGAATGCTGCTTACTGGCTTGCTCCCCATGGCTTGCTCAGCTTGCTCTCTCATACAGCCCACAGGTAGGCCCTCCTCAGCACTCATTAGTCAAGAAAATGCCCCAAAGGCACACCCACAGGCCAGTCTGATGGAGGCAGTTCTTCAGTTGAGATTTCCTTCTTCCCAGGTGATATAAGCTGTGATATAGCCAAGGAGTAGGACCAGGTCTCAGCGTAGCAGATAGAGCCTTGCTCACTTTGTGATATGGAGAACAAGTGTTAATATGAGAGATGACTCACCTGAAATGCATGGGACTCCAGTTGGCAGTTTTCGAGAGTTTGCTCATCTTGACCTAGCAATGACAGTAAAAGCACAGCATTTGAATGTGCATGATCACGTGTCATGGCTTTTTGGGAGCCGTGAGCCGTGAGCCATGCAAACTTAAAGAACCCTGACATACTAGTTCTTCCTCCCCTGGAGTTACAGCATTGCAGGGCCCAATGTGACCTCATGCAGGTCACCGTGATCCACCAATTGGTCATTCAGAGCTCCCTGGAAGTATTGTCACTTCACAGTCGGTAATCATAATTATTTTTCTAACAGTAACGGTGGTGATATATATATGTATATATATATATACATAATACATATATGTACATAATACATATATATATATATACATAAAATATTAAAGGGTTGAGAAGAAGCTCAGTGGTAAAGTGCTTACCTAACATAGATGGGGGTTGGTGCTGGAGGAAAAGACCTGTGCCACTCTTGCAAAGGACCTGAGGTTAATTTCTAGCACCCACTTCAGGTGGCTGAGAAATCCAGCTTCAGAGGGACCCTGTACCTCTTGGGTCCTGGGACATCTCTACCCCCACACACATATGTGCATGCAGACACACATGTGTTTACTTCTAATATTATTTGTATGCGTCCAGTGATTAGACTCCCGCATACATCTGTCTCCTCTGGTATTTTAGTTTACTCCAGACTCTGGCCCAGTATGCTGTGAGCCTTTTCCTTCCAGTGTTTCAGAAAGATGAATTGTTTCACTGCGGTGTTTTTGTTCCAAGAACAAATAACCTGTCATTAGAAAGAGAGTATTTTAATAAGCAATTAAAATAAGCTGCTTAGTGGGAAATGTGCAGCTCAGAATTAGTGGGTATAGGGAGATACAGACTTACAGAAATGGTGGGGGATGGAAACGTAGATTGCTGGTGGTCACATGTTGTCAGTTAGACTTGAACTTGAATAAATGCTTCTCAGATTTTCCATATGCAAAGAAGAACCGGGAGAACTTATCAGCGACATATGCTAACTGAAGGCTGGTGGAACTCAAGTCTACTTTTCTTACAGTTTTGGTTTTGAGCCTAGCCATCTCTCCAGCCCTCAAGTCTGCATTTCTAACAAGCTCCTGTGCTGCTGCCAGTGGGACCATGGTCCATCACTGTCAGGCCATTGGTCACAGCTCCACTGGGCATGAGCCATGTTTTCAAAGCTCCACTTTTTGGGAAAGCAAGGCAGCTCCTGGCTACCAGCGTTTGATGGTTAAACCGTTGATAGTCATTAGTGTGGAACCCCAGAGCTCTCTTCTGCTTACAAAGCCAGTGTGTGTTCACTCTGTGTTCACACTTTCACTTCTCTAGATAGACCTGGTGGTGACTTTGGGATGGAGGGGTTCTCCTGCTACCGTAATCCCCACTCTTTCTTTACTTAATGATTGGCAATTGTTTCTATCTCATGAGACAGCATTTTGGAAGTTTTATGTTTGTCTCTGAGCTTGGCAGTGTCCTTTAAATTGAGGAGGCGTTGTAAGTGGAGTCTGCAGTGTGTTGGAGTTTGTCTCTCCCAGGTTCCTCATTTGTGAAGTGCTGGGGTTGGACCAGATGATGTGGATGGTTTCTTCCAGCCCCTTGGGCTGTAACGTGTCATTTATACATTTGCTAAGGAGATGGCAAGTCACCCATTCTTTTCAACAGACCCAGTTCAGTTCCCAGCAGCAGCGCATGGCAGAGTATGGGAGGCTATACTGTTGTTCTGGATTCTTTTTTGGACTTGCTGGGTGATTGTTTTCAAATAAGGAAGTGAGAAAACCCAAGGTACGGCACAACAATTATTTCCTCTTTTTTACCGAATCTCTATTCTTTGCTGTAAATCTCACTGGGATACAAAAATAGATTCTGTGAGACACTGTGGGAAAGAACTCTGTGCATGAGAGTGAGCGTATTTCAGAGGTTCTCCTGTGTGTTTGCACATATGTGCACATACATGCTTGCCCACATGCTGGGTGTGGGAGAAGCACTACAGCTTTTGTTTAGCAATGAAGTAGTGATCTTATCTGTTTTGGACACTATCCATTTATTCTGTGTGTCTGTGTTCAGGTGTGTAGAGGCTAGAGATTGACTTCCTCTATTTTTCTCCACTTTGTTTTTCATGGTGGTGCAACGCCTTTAATCCCAGCACTCGGGAAGCAGAGGCAGGCAGATCTCTGTGAGTTCGAGGCCAGCCTGGTCTACAAAGCGAGTCCAGGACAGCCAGGGTTACACAAAGAAACCCTGTCTCCAAAAACAAAGCAAAACAAACAAACAAACAAAAAGATAGCCTCTCTTACTGATCCTGGAGCTGATAGATTGGCTAGACTGGCTGTACCCCAGCGTCATTTCCCCAGCACCAGGATTACGTGAGTGCTCCATCGTGTCTAGCTCTTAGGTGGGTGCTGGAACTTGAGCCTACTCAGGTTCTTAGGCTTGCACACCGAGCACTGTACCAACTGAGAACCCAGCCTTGTCGGCCTTCGGCATTTGCCTTATCCTCTATCTGCTCCTCCTGCCTTGCCGTGCCTTCTGTGTTTCAGGAGCTCTCATGTCACCCCAAATTATAATGTAGTTCCCCTTTGGTCCCTGTGGGAAACTTTGAGAGGGTGTTGTCTAGATCTGGTTTTCTTTGTCGATGTTCACATTCCATTGGTTTTTACTTTTCCAGTTTTATTGAGGTATAATTGACAAAAGCAAAATGTACTCTGTGTGCAAAACTGAGGATTTGTAATACATACATAGTGTAAAACTAATTAGCATGTTCATATTAATTAATGTATCCTCTCTGTCCTTTTTCTCTGTTTCTCTGGCTCTGTCTCTCTCTCTCCTTTCCTCTGTCTCTCTCTGTCTCTTTATGTATGTTGAGAACTCTTGGCAAGCTCCAAATAAACCCCATGGTATTATAACTCTCACTTCTATATTGCACAATAGAGTCCCAGAGCTTACTCATTTCAAGACTGCAGTTTGAACCTTTGGATGGAGTGCCATCCCCCAACCTCCACACTCTCCCAGCCCTGGCCAGCACATCCTACTCTGAGTCTGACTTAATTCCATGTGTAAGGAGCTCACACAGCATTCGTTTCTCTGCATCTGGCTCATGACCCTTACCATAATGTCCTCTGGGTTCATTGTCTTGCAAATGACAGGATTTCCTACTGTTCTGTGGCTTGAGTAATATTCCTTTCTCAAATTAAAATTGATAGTTTCTCTAAATAAAGTAATATGTGCTTATTGCACTGCATAAAACCCCTGTTGGTTTCTTTATGATTTTTCCTTTTTATAAATAAACGAAGAGAATCTGTTTCATGCCTGGTTTTGTGACTCTCTGTTGATTTCTCCCTTTTATATTCCCTCTAGTGTTCCCACAGAGTAGGGGCCTTCAGGGAATGTCCCTGTATCCCCATTGACTTGATCCATGCTTTTACTGTAGGTTTGTTTGTTGTTGTGTTTCCCTTTTTGCTCTGGCTTAGTTAAATATACAGAACAGCTAGAAAGAAGTTGAATGCAAGTCTGGGTGGGTGGGTGGGTGGGTGCTTGCACCTATACATTTGCTCACAGAGATCAAAGGAGGTCATTGGGTGTCCTGCCTTGTTGCTTTCTGACTTGTCCATTTACAGCAGGATATCTCACGGAACCTGCAGCTAAACTGACATCCAGTAAGCTGTCAGTTCTGACTCCTGTCCCTGCCTCCCTTCCATCGCGCTAGACTCACAGGCACGCACATCCATGCATGGCTTTAAAGATATATATATTTTAATAGAATGGGTGCCGGCATCCTAACTCAGGTCCTCATACTGGTACAGATAGTGGCTTCTTGTTTTGTTTTGTTTTTGTTTTCTGGGGTTTTTTTTTTGTTTGTTTGTTTGTTTTGTTCTGTTTTTGTTTTCGAGACAGGGTTTCTCTGTGTAGCCCTGGCTGTCCTGGAAGTCTCTTTGTAGACCAGGCTGACCTTGAACTAACAGAGCTCTGCTCGCCTTTGGCAGTCAGTGTTCTTATCCTCTGAGCTGTTTCTAGCCTGGGTGATTTTTTTTTTTTTAACAGTTGCTCAGTAAAATGTATTGGACATTTTCTGTATTTTTACAAGTGTGGATAGGCAGATGGATGAGGAAACTGAGGCACAGGAGGCCCAGTGCCCATGCGAAGAATGGTAGCTCCCTTCGGCACCAAAGGCTTTCATGTTTTAGTATATCTCCACCTTGGCCTTGCATTTTCCTGTCTTCTTTTTCCCTACCTTTCTCTTTCCTGCTTCGACTAGAAATAGAGCAACATCTTACAGGAGAAAGGGGTGGAGGAAACTGAGGCCTCCTGGAGCTCTCCGGGCCACAGATTCCTGGGCCAGGCAGGGCCTTGACATTGCTTTGTAGACAGGACTCCACCCCTGACCCACTGAACTGCAGTCTCTGGAGTTAGCCCTGAGAATATAAATTTCAAACAATCTCACTGCAGGCTCACACTGACGTCTGGGCTCTGCTTTGGGCCTGGTGTTCCGTCATTCAGTTGTTCTTGTCAGAGGACGCAGCAAGCCGAGGGCTTTTCCGGAAGGTCACGGGACAGTAGTTTCAGGGGTTCAGAGTTTGGCTGTGTAACCCATCTGCACAGGCCCTCAGAAGCCAGACCCTCTCAGCGAAGGGGAAGTTGTGCTCGCTCTGTGTGGTGGCCTCGTGGACGGTGAGTTATGGATGGCTTCTGGGGTTCCTTGCAGAGACGGAGGGGGAAGGAGCTGGCTGGAGATCTGTTGGAGTGGACACAGCTTTTCCCCATGTCCTGTGTATCTGTGGACTTCCAACCTTGGTGTTTCTGTGCGTCCAGCTCCTTCTCATGTACTTGCACACCCCGCTGTAGGGTGCTTTCTTCATACTTTCCCTTTTGAAATGATCTACGCTTTGGGGAAGGAGGTGCCCAGCAATGATGGTGAAATCTTTCTGGTTTCACTGCCCAAATGTCATTAAGATTTCTCCTGCCAGACCCTGGGCCATCCTGGGAAACGAGGGGCATTATTTTTTTTCTGTACTGCCTGGTTCATTGCCAAATGCACCTGGCCCAGTTAATAAAGACCGATTCCCAAAGAAAGACCTGTGCCTGTGGACTTTTTCCACCAAAATCTCCAAGTCCTTTGGGATTCCAGATTCCCCCCCACAAAGCTGTGAGCTATCACAGGCAAGGGTGGGGGCTCTTGAGACTCCCACCCCCACTGCTCTATCAGCTACGTGCCCAGTGGACTTCATTTCTCCATTCACTTGGGCTGTCTGTGTTCTCGAGAGAAAGTGTCTGCATGTCCTTTGAGAGTGATTGGTGGGTGGCTGTGGAAAGGTAGTATGGATGGTGGCATTGGACATGGATTATGGATTTTGTTTTTGTTTGTTTTCGAGATATGGTCTCGCTGTGTAGCCCTGGCTGTCCTGGAACTCAATATGTAGGCCAGGCTGGCTGGCCACTAATTCAAAGAGTTCTGCCTGCTTCTTCTGCCTCCTAAGTGATTGGATTAGTGGTCTGTGCCACCGCACTCCATGTAGACTTTGACGTTTTCACCCATGTCTTACTGTTGTTTCAGTATGATTTTCTGCATCTCGTCCCCCCTGGGACCATTATTATTAGAGCTCAGGAAGGATCCGCAGCCTCTTACAGCTGAGAAGACTTTCTATACACATCACCTCATTCGATCCCTGTGGCTTCCCTCCAAGGCAATGCCTGGATCATCTTCATCTTCAAGGTGACAGAAGCAAGGCCCCACAAGTCCCGTGCCTTGCTCAAGGCCACAGCTTTTTCATTTGAGGGAGCATCAGGACCACAGCCTCCTGATCTGCAGTCTGATGTCTGGTTATTTCTTTATCCAAAGGACAGAGTCATCCTTTCTTCCAGTGGTGCTAGCTAGGTTGCTGCTGCTCTCAGGCCCCGTGTTGGGTTTGGGTTTGGGCTGCTGTCATGTGTCTGTATCCCAGCACTGAGATATACATAGAGCATGGTACATGGGAAATGTGAAGGTTTTTTTTTTTTTTTTTTTTTAGTAGTTGGAAAACAATTGTAGAAAAAGATAGGCAAATTTAATTTTAGGATCTATTTAGCTCAATCTATTTTTATTCTAATAGACAATAAGTATAAAAACTACTTAGGGAGCTGGGGAGATGAGTCATATGGCATATTCTTTAAAAACACATTTGCTGGGGGCTGGAGAGATGGCTCCGAGGTTAAGAGCACTGACTGTTTTCCCAGAGGTCCTGAGTTCAATTCCCAGCAACCACATGGTGGCTCACAACCATCTATAATGTGATCTAATGCCCTCTTCTGACCTGCAAGTATACATGCAGGCAGAGCACTGTATACATAATACATAAATAAATAAATCTTAAAAAAAAACATTTGCCATAGCTCCTTCATTTAGTCATCAATGTAGGCAGTCACTAAGGAGTTTTTGATGAGCACCAGCTAGACACTGGCATGTTCTGTAATTCCCCTCTTCATCCTCTTCTTTTCTCACTGGTCTCTCCTTTTTTTCAGTTATTTCCCACTTTTCCTTTTTTTTTTTTTTTTAACTTTTTATATTTAAAAAAATTATTTTAGATTATGTGTTTATTTGTGTGTCTGTGTATGTGCATATGAGTGCAGTGTCTAAGGAGGCCAAAAGAGGGCACTGGATCTCCTAAAGCTAGAAGCAGGTGTAAGCGGCTGGTCCTGGGTGCTCGAACTGATTCTGAGTCCTTTGGAAGAGCTGTATGTGGGCTTTTACCCATCTCTGAGCTCAAACTTTCTGTATTTTGTCACCTGCTTAGCTGTGTTTCCAAGGTCCAGAAGTTCAGTGGTCTGTCAGTTCAGTGGAATGCCATAGACTCTACAAAGACCCAGATAGCTCCCTCCATGCTGATATAAAAAGTCTGAAAAAATTACTAAAGGGAAAAAGCAAGAAACAGAAAAGTATGCCTCCCAGAATGTCAGTTAGGTATTTAAAAGAAGTGCATCCATGATCATACGTGTGTATCCATGCTGATGTGTGTGCACCCATGCTGATGTGTGTGCACCCATGCTGATGTGTGTGCATCCATGCTGATGTGTGTGCATCCATGCTGATGTGTGTGCACCCATGCTGATGTGTGTGCACCCATGCTGATGTGTGTGCACCCATGCTGATGTGTGTGCACCCATGCTGATGTGTGTGCATCCATGCTGATGTGTGTGCACCCATGCTGATGTGTGTGCACCCATGCTGATGTGTGTGCACCCATGCTGATGTGTGTGCACCCATGCTGATGTGTGTGCACCCATGCCCATACGTGTGTCTATGCTGATATATGTGCACCCTATGCTGATACATGTGTGTCCATGCTGATATGTGCTTGGCTTCCTATCTAGGAACGTGCACAAGAAGCTGTCACAGGAAGGTGCTTTTGGGGCGATGGAAGCCATTTTGAACTTTTGTTGTTGATTCTTCTCTAGTGTTTTATCTATGTTTATGATTTCCTTTTAATTAGGAACCTTAGAGGAAAAAAAATCATCTTCAGGATTTTATGAATGTAGGAGAATATGATGGGTCTTTGTCCTCTACTTCAAGTAGGCTGAAGTGAAAATTGAGTTCCTTGTGAAAACCCCTTGGGCCTTTTCCCCCAGACAGGTCTTCTGGTAAGGGGAAGTGACGTAGTAGGGCTGGTTTGCGCCATTGCTGCGAAGTCTGCACTGTCACTCACCTGGTGTGGGCCCCAGGCCTGTGAAGAGGGAAGTGCTGCTTCTCAGGCAGTCAAACAGAATTCGGCTTTTGTCACATCCCCACAACCTCTGTGGGGACCCAGTAAGAGAATAAGAGTGTCTGTTTCATAGGCGGACAGAACCCGCAACCGGCACATCGCTTGACTATTCTGGATCTGGTCCTGTCCTCTTTAAGATGCGAGGGTGGGGGCAGTAGAGAGAGATGAGTTCACACCTCAGATCCATACAGCCACGAAGCCCCAAGGTTTTGGTGCCATGGGATTTTAAATACGCTCCCTTTCACTGCTGAGTCTCAAAGTGAGAATTTTCTAAACACCACCAAGTGTATTTACAGTATATTTATTTCAGCTAAGAAGATATCTTTTACCAGTGTTTAAGCAAAGCCTGAACTGACTTCTTAGTAGTCTCTCTCTGTTTATGGACATTAGCTCCACCTCAGTCTTAGACTATAGCATTGGGCATTTGTCATCTGGAATGGTAGGGCATGTGCATCTAACATTTTGCCTGTTTTTTTTTTTGTTGTTGTTGTTGTTGGTTTTTTTTTTCCCCCTATGGTCTACAGCAAGATTTACGCATGTGGGTTCTTAGGAAGATAATGGGGCCAGGGGAAATGAGGGCAAGTGAGCATGACAGAGCAGGGCTGTTCATTTCCCCCCCCCTTAAGGGTTTCACGGCTTCGCAATTTAGTTTCCACTGGCCACTCACATGACTAGCGTGTCCGAGAGGCCCCCAGTAGGATGGGTTAATATTGCGAATGCTCTTGATGTGCTCACTTAGAGACGTCAGTGAAGCCACATTTACACGAGTCATATGGACGAACGGGCAGAAAACTATCTATTTTAGCTGGTTTGTAAAAGTGTGTTAGACTCGAACAGAAAGATGAATAAAATCAGTAATTGATGAAAATTGCCTCTTTTGTGTAGAGGAAGAAAGACAACTAGAGACTTTCTGATTTTACTTTTTTACGCTTAATAAAAATTATTAGTCTCCACATATGATGCACATGTGATGTTTTAAACATGTAAGTGCCTGGTAAGTGGTAAAAACAGGTTTGGGGCCGCTTGGTCTCATTTTGAATATCCCAGTTGGAGATGGAGATGTCCCCACTGAGGAAAACAGTCTGAGGCCCACTGGGATGCATATTGCTCCATTAGTAGCAGAGATTAAATCGTGTCTTTTTTTTTTTTTTTAAAGGGATCGTGAAAGTGAAGATATCTGTAATTTGGAAGAAACTTCTAGAATTTGCTCAGTCTTTTTTTGGAAAGACTTTTTGGAATTTATGTCATCTGAATGTGTGTGATTTTCCCATCATCTTCCCACAGTTATAGTTGTACTAGGCTCTTATATAAAATAATGTGGGAGAGCCTGCACATTCTGTCCACCAAGGTGCTAGTTTCACAAGCAGCCTGCGGGCTCTTTTTCGAACATCTGATAACACAGGAAATAGAGGAGGCTGATGATGAAATGAAAGAGTGCTCTACTTTGAGTTAGACTAAAATAACTTTCCACTTCCATGTATAACTAATGATGGAAACTGTACTTATAGTTAAATAGGACATGCACCAAAACTAACAATTTTGCAAAAGCCGTTGATTTGTCTTTTCCCCCCTTTTCTCTCTCTATGTCTCATCCCCCTACCATCTCTTCAAGGCAGGGTTCCTCTGTGTAACTGTGGCTATCCTGGAATTCACTCTGTAGACCAGGCTGGACTCAAACTTCCAAGTGCTGGGATTAAAGGTGTGTGCCACCACTACCTGGCTGTTGATATGATTTTTTTTTTGAGTGTGTAAAATGTGGGAAAACATTTCTGTTCTAGGATATGGCATCTAGTATTCCCAAACTAGCCAACTTGTTACTTGTTCTGACCCAAGTCAGATGGGCTAGATGCTTCCTTTCATGTTTTATCATTGTAAATGGCATTTGTCAAAGCCTTGGCTTATTTTTAGAGATGTCCAGGTGTGATTTTTGTGAGCTTGTTTTTAAATCTGCGACACTGAAACTATTGTATAGTAATCTGACAGCTTGAGTTTATTTTTGTTTTGAAGTCATTTGGAATTCTATGTCCTGTGTCCTGAATGTTGCTTTGCTCTAGTCCTCCCTGTGGTAACTAGACTTTGCCTGTACTCCAAAAGCCATCAAACTTAAGAGTTTCTGGTAGGAAAACTGAGACATGGAGCATGCAGTGTGGGAACACAGAGTATGAACAGCAGAGAAGAAAATTTTGGGGTCACCTGGCCCAACCCTTCATCTGAAAGTGAGCAAAGTAGGATGCCGAGGGGTTAGATACACTTGCTCTGAGAGCAAGGAGCACGTTGTGTGTGTTTCTATCCAACAGATACTCATTGAACTGTATGGGGCTCCTGTCATGGGTGAGGCATTATGTAAGATCCTAAAGGAACTTGGTCAAAGAGTGAGGTTCGAATCCTGCCCTTATGGAGTTCATGTGTCATACTTGAAGGCATTCAGCAATCACAGCTGTACTAACCAATGGCCAGGAGCATGGTAATTATTAAAGGGAAGCCAGAGAACTCCGTATGACTCATAGAGGGGTTTTGACATTCCTGGAAATCCTTTTGGTGTAGTTCCTTGCATCATCTTTTAAAAATATTTTTATTAATTTATTCATATTACATCTCAATGGTTATCCCATCCCTTGTATCCTCCCATTCCTTCCTCCCTCCCATTTTTCCCTTACTCTCCTCCCCTGTGACTGTGACTGAGGGGGACCTCCTTGCATCATCTTTTAAGAGAAGGATGTGTAGCCTGAGCATCCATCCTGGAAAAAGAGAACAGGCCTGGCTTACACTTACAGCAACTGTTTTGCTGAGGGTCGTTAGTGGTAACCCAAAGTTAATCACAGTCCCCAGGGTAACCATTTTCTCAGAGTAGTGACTGTGATGGTGTAGGTGTTAGAGTAAAGGATTACTCAAGCACTCAATTTTAAATTTGTATCTTGCTTGTTTCAGAACTACAGTGTTGCTGACATGTGTACACTGACATATTCCCACAACTTGAAAAGTACATTATAGTTCATCTACACGTGTGTCGTTTGGGAAGATGGACCAAAGATTAAGTTGAAAATCACTAAAGACAAAAAAGAAAATTAATTAGGGTAAATGTAAAATCCAAGAAAAATGCTGGAACTATTACCTAGATATAGGGGGAAACAAAGGAGTCTGTTTCCAGTGCGGTGTTTGTAGGACCTGCCGATTTTAGTTGAAGACAAGCCAAGCATGAGCCTGGAGAATTAAGTCCAAAAGACAAGCTCATGCAGGCTCATGAACAGAAAATTTGATATCAGAGAAGAGACTCTCTCTCTACTCTGAACTGGGTCACTTACCTGAAAAACTTTGCCATTTCAGTAG